>NC_089220.1:89732113-90041339 GCF_963924675.1 Phocoena phocoena | reverse complement strand
TCTCTAAGTATGCCTTCCTAACCCTCTCTACTTCTAGTGTGTTATTTCTACTAATCTCTGGTTCCAACTGAGAGGCGTATGGATAATTAATGATGATGATAATGATGATGATGATGTTGATGATAATAATAATAATAACTAACAATAATGATAACATGTATTGAGTAGTACTATGTGTCAGGTTCTGGGTTGTTTTTTAACAGTATCATCTCAGTCAACCCTTACACAATCACAATACAAGTATTATCATCACCCCCATTTCACAAATTGGGAAATTGACGTTCACAGGTAATGTGTTCAGTGTCACACAATTAGTGAGTAGTGAAGCCAAGACTCAAACTTGGGCATTCTGACTTCAGAGCTTGGGCTTAAAACCATTTAGTCACCATACCACCCTCCTGTAGTAGGCATAAAATGCAGGGGCGATTCATTCAGCGAGCATCTGCATTTTAGAAAGCGTCGCTGTATACTGAAAAGCCTTCAACAATCAAAGAAATATAAATAAAAGGGCATATTAAGTGTTTGAGGTAAACAAAAATCATATCATACAAACATCAGCATGTCCTGTGTGTAAATAATAGAATAAAAAGCTGTGTGTGTGTGTGAAAGAGAGACAGAGAGAGTATGCAGGCATGGTGAACTCTCTTAAGGCACAGCCCTCAAAGTCCCACCATTGCTTTCTTGCTGGTTAGTCTTCACAGCACAACAGGTAGTCTTCTGGGGCAGGGATCTATCTACTGCCCCCAAATTACTGGAATGAAGAAATTGTATTCTGGTACCAGAGAACATCAAATGACAAGTGCGAAATTACCTTAGAAATTAAGCTACATTCAGGGAAAAAGAGCTGCTTTACTCTAGGATCATTAATGGGCAAGAATTCAGTTACCAAAACTAGACCCTAAGTTCTTGAAGTATATTATAAAACTCTAAGAAGGCAGGGATTCATAGCCTGTGATTTACGTTTGAATCTTACTAGCACAGCCTAGTATATAACCACCAGCCTCTCTATTTATGCTCACTAAGTGCATGAAAAAACTGCACTGTTTTAAACTATATGTTCTCCACTTGATTGCAGCACAGGCCTTGTATTACTCAGAACAGTAGTTGGGTAGCAGCATGCTTTTGTCCACTTGTTGTTTAGTCTGATGAAGTCCTGGTTGTCACAGTTACTGGGATGTCAGATACTCATGGCCAAAGAGATTATCAATAGGTAATAAGCTTTATAAAGAGCATGGCTCTTTGGGCCTCATTCAGGAGGGCTCCTATTTCCAACAGGTGTTTGTTTGGGATCACTCTACCTTGCAGTTTCATCTGCAATAGCTTTCAAACTTGTGTGTGGCGTGTCAGAAATTCTGGCCACAGGATGGGACTTCCAGGAGTTCTTGATTCTCCTTCCTATGTCATCTTTTTGAAAAGAATTGTTAGAAGCAAGATGTTTTGAAATAGATCAAACCAGTGACATTTGATTCTGCCTCTTTGTGGAGCAGGGCTATTTGTTTTAGTTCACGGAATAAAACTGAAAACTTACAGATGTGCTGTTACTACTTAAAACTGAACTCTTCTCTGAACATGAAATACAGACAGACCCTAAGTACCATTCCCAGCTCTTTCCTCTCAGTAGGATACAAAGCTTTTGTACACATAATGAACTCAGACATTTTAATGGCCGATTCGTATCCTTCAGGCTGCTGCTGTCATAACCTCTACTGACTCACTGAGGATTATTATGTGGGGCTTATCATTGTTGATTTACTTTTTTTCATATCTGTTCCTAAAGCAATAGATATTGTCACTTCCGTTTAAAACACATTTGTTGAAATGGTGCTTTTTTCTAAAGGGTGCTGAAGTCATTTTTATTTAAAATAAATTAATTAAACTTATCTTCCTCATTTGCCTCTACACAACCTTTTGGGAACTTGGAAATTAAATTTTCTCCTAATATTTTACTTTCCAACTTGGCAAACACTGGCGTTGTTTTAGTTTCTGAACAAAGTTGAAAAAGCACAGATTTCTTTTCAAAAAACACTTCAACTTTGAAAGAAATGATAATGATTCTGGAAATTTATCTGCTATGGTATGAGCTTTGCTTTTCCTTTTTAAATGAATTACAAAGGAGAGGGTAATGGTTAAGAAATAATGAGATCATTAAAAAATCAACTAAAACAAACAAAAATCACCCAGGGGGGTGATTTCAACTGTAAATATTTTCATTTAAAAATATAAAAGAGTTCATGTTGCCATTTAATAAATATTATTATTTGATGTTGATAAACATAATAAGTCACTGACCAGAAACTCAAATACACATTTTTTGAGTAGGCCAAATTAAAACTTTACTAATGGTAATAACACTAAGATCTCCCAAATATGCCAAAATGAAGAAATAGATCAAACAGAATTTGCTATTTATAACTTAAAATACTTTTTCATGCTTAATTACATAATCACGTAATAAAAGTATTCCTGTAGCTTTAGGAAATATTAAAAAAAAAAAACTGCCCCATTAAAGTTCCATAACAGATTCCTTTTCCTTAAATATATCAGTATTTTTAAATGAAAAAATAAAAGATTATTATTATTAGCTAATTACACACTAGAAAAACATGAATTGCTGGGCTTCCCTGGTGGCGCAGTGGTTGAGAGTCCTCCTGCCGATGCAGGGGACACGGGTTCGTGCCCCGGTCCGGGAAGGTCCAGCGGCTGGGCCCGTGAGCCATGGCCGCTGAGCCTGCGCGTCCGGAGCCTGTGCTCCGCAACGGGAGAGGCCACAGTGGTGAGAGGCCCGCGTACCGCAAAAAAAACAAAAACACGAATTGCATACAGCCTTATAATTCGTGTAGGTATCTCCATATATATATCTTGAAGAGGTAGATAAGACAAATATTTCTTATTCCTACATTTAAAGATAGATATGAAATAGAGCTCAGAGAAATTAAGTAATTTTCCCCAAAACAGAGATTAAGTATCAAAGCTGGGGCTTGACCACAAGTCATTTGCCTTTGAATCCACTTTTTGGTTAATCAAGAAACACACCCTTCTTAAATTTCTGCAAAAACAATGAAGACAGTTTTCCATGTGATTTAGTGACACTGAAGGACTCCCATCTTTCATTTGCCTCGTCATTATTATCAGATATGGGTATTTCTTTAGTGTAGTGCTTACAGCTACGGAGAACCCAGAGAAGAAAGAGTGAGAAGGGCAAGCTGTAGGCCGGGCCCTAAGGAATTGAGAGGCTCACAGCGGAGCAAGCCAGGAAAGCAAGTAGTGACAGAAGATCTATGTGTGAACAAGACAAAGTACCAATTCTAAGCACGAGTGGCCTTCACAAAAAGAAGTGATCAGCTGGGGACTCAGGTGAACAAGAAACAGTTCAATTTTGGGTTTTTGTCGCAAGTCAACTACATTGAGGTATAATCTGCATATAATAAA
This sequence comes from Phocoena phocoena, assembly GCF_963924675.1. Classification (NCBI taxonomy): domain Eukaryota; kingdom Metazoa; phylum Chordata; class Mammalia; order Artiodactyla; family Phocoenidae; genus Phocoena; species Phocoena phocoena. Next base: position 90,037,910 of record NC_089220.1, on the reverse strand, counting down.
ATGTATCCATTTTCAGTGTGCTGTTCAGTGAACACCACAATCAAGTCCAAGAACATTTTAATCATCCTTAAAGTTCCCTCCAGCCTTTCTGCAATCCCTCCTCCACCCTTGGCCTCATACAACCACTGATCTAGTAAGCTTTTTTAAAATTTGGAAAGAGAAGTAAGGGAACCAGTAAGGATAAAGGGAAGACTGAAATCCGATGAAATTTCCCAATTGTTAGAATTCCAGGTTATACGTCTAAGTACAATTTCCAGGCAAGGAGAGAAAAATGAGTCAGGTTTGTCAGGGAGGGACAGCCACCTGCTCTCCTATGTAACCTTCCTCCTTTCCAACAGCCATTTCCTGGTTTCTCACTTCCTGTCCCATCACCAACCCCAGGCTCATCCATTGCTTATATTTCCAGGATGAAAAGACACCTGCAGAACTCTGCTGTATTGGGAAGCTGCAAACTCCAATCACCATCCCAAATGTCCACGAATCCTAACCAAGATTCTACTCATTAGTTCTTAAACTTCTGGGGGATCACAGATCTCTTTGAAGAAGGTTTTTTGTTTTTTTGCGTTACACGGGCCTCTCACTGTTGTGGCCTCTCCCATTGCGGAGCACAGGCTCTGGACGCGCAGGCTCAGCGGCCACGGCTCACGGGCCCAGCCGCTCTGCGGCATGTGGGATCCTCCCGGACCGGGGCACGAACCCGTGTCCCCTGCATCGGCAGGCGGACTTTCAACCACTGCGCCACCAGGGAAGCCCTGAAGAAGGTCTTGAACCTCTCCTCAATAACATGCACCTCAACAAACAATTTTGCATTCAATTTCAGGTGTTCCACAGGGCCCCCAGAATCCATCCCTGGTATCCAAAGAGTGTCCTTGGTGTTCAGGATAAAAGCTTCCCATTATCTGGCGTTTTTCTGCATCTTCATGCACTGGGCATACCAGGGAGAAATATCTCCCACTGTGTAAAAGGAACCAGGAAAGCCTCTGCATCACCAATTTTAAGTCCTACATTAGCACTTTCTCTGCAAAACATTTTAGGAACTTTTGTAATACCTTATGGTTCCTTGCGCTGGACTTGGAGATTTTCCACCACATTACACATGGAAATAAGGTTCAGAAGAAAGACATGTGGGGAAGAGAGTGATGTGTGGTCTGTTGAGAAGCAATGCAGCAAAGGGTGGAGAGAACACAAGACATTCTAGGGTTCCCCTTAGACCTGTTTCTGCCCCAGTAGCTATGGGTATAATGTTGAGAAAGTCACAAACCTCTCTGGGTAGTCCCAATATGCCCATCTTTCAAATGAGAAGGGACTGGATTGGATAGTGCTTTAAGCTCTAGGATTTCATATCCCATACCTTCTTCCCTTAAGTCAAACTACCCTTTCCCTTTTATAACTGAAATTAAAAGATGCTGGACACTGAGGTCACCATATAAGATATCCAGCATACACACGCCAAACATCCAGACATTTGAAAAGCCCATAAAACTGAGAAGTTGTCTGGAATGGCCAGGAGGACCCAATTTCTGAGAAGAGAATCCACTACATTTAAGTCATTCCCTCACAGATGACCCCTTCCTCAGGGGCTCACAGAAAAGCAGCGCTCTGCTTTAGACCGTAAACACACTAACAAGGTGACAGTCACAAGCACAGTGACATCCATGACCATCATACTTCGGTGGGTGGTGGGGGCTATGCTGAGGAGTGTCATAGCCAATATCATCCAGCACATCCTAGGGAATCAGTAAATAGACACGGCTTGAATGAATACGTGAAGAGAGGGAAATTCTGTTACATGAACTGGAAACAGAAGGCAGAACAGGGGGTGAATGAGTTAGATATTTTGGTTCATTTTAACTGGGATTATCTGATTTATTAAACGTGCTTTTAAGGTAAGCTTGCCTTGGGAGGTTCTTACCCTGGGCAATGGGCACCAAATTTGTTTTATTTGCTTCAGTTCTAATCCTATTTTTTAAAAGACAATTAAAATGGTGCCAAATAGTCCCTTATGCACAAGAGGTCAGCCATTCTCAAAACAGCTTTCTCTGGCTTCATAGTTGTGGAGCCTGTGATATGTCTCTGGGAGTTTCCCTGATTCTTTGTAACATTTTAAAATAAGTACTCTGGGACAGCTAAACATAGAACTTGTCATCTAAATATGCATTTAGAGACTTCTAATACATATTATAAATATGTATTTAGGGATTTTCTTACAAGGAATAAAGAGCTTTATAATAACTCCTTTGGAAGGACTGTGCTCAATTGCATTATATGTGTTCAGTCTCTTAAAAAATTCATGATATTTTCCTGATAGACCAGGATGTCTGATAAGAAATGGTAATGAGACACTGTCAGTGAGGCATGGAGAATCTCAAATTCCACATATGATGAGAAGCCTCATTCTTCATAAAGACAAGGTATGTGGTGAGGAGCTCAGGATACTTTGTTTTTTCTAATAAATAATGCAATACACTTCCTCACATGTCAGCCCATAAATGGGCAAACACAATCTACATGAACTGGGTCATCCAGGTTCAAGGCAACTTGTGAGAGAAAGGCTTCCCACAATTCTAAGTGGGAGATGGAACCTGCTTTTAGATGTAGACGGATGAATGCACCCAATTCCTACATAAGATCCTGCAGTCCCTTCCCCAGTCAGATCCTTTTGGCTCTGCACACATACACCTCACTATTGTCTAGAACAATGGACATTTTTGTTCTGTTTTTGATCATATGCTCCATTAATAGAATATTTTTGTATTTTACTCCAGTATATGTATATTCATCAACTCATAAACTATATATCTTAAATATAAGTAAAGCTTAATTTATGTTTTATTTTTAAGTAAAACGTGAATATACGTGCTAATATTTTCCCCCACACCTCAAGAAATCACCAGGTTCCTGGTTTTGGAGGAGCCAGCCAAGATTGGGAAGCATGCTCACTTACTATGTCCTGTCTAGGACCTTTCTTGCTTCACAACAGTCTCTTCAAAACATGCATAGGGCTTCCCTGGTGGCGCAGTGGTTGAGAGTACGCCTGCCGATGCAGGGGACACGAGCTCGTGCCCCGGTCTGGGAAGATCCCACATGCCGCGGAGCAGCTAGGCCCGTGAGCCATGGCCGCTGAGCCTGCGCGTCCGGAGCCTGTGCTCCGCAACGGGAGAGGCCACAACAGTGAGAGCCTGCATACCGCAGGAAAAAAAAAAAACATGCATAGAAGGGAGTCAAAGCCTGTAGCCATAGCAGCACACAGCAGCAATTTTCTTTGACTACAAGTGAAGGTATGAATGGGGCAGAGGGTGAGTTTTCATCTGTTTGTTTGCTAGAATGAGATGCTGGATGGACAAAGCATCATGACCCCCAGAAAGATGTGGACAGAGTGGAAGGATGAAGAGGATTTGTCACGCCCTCCCTGCATGAGTCACTGGCAGGGGCTGTTTCAGAACAAAGGTGAAGACTCCAGGCCTCTCAGTGGAGGAAGGTGTCAACCTCGGTTGCTTCTGCAGGCAGAACAGGTCCTTTTACCGCAAGCAGCCTCTTGTGAACAGAACATAACGCTAAAGCAGGGCTCTTCCTTCAGCCCTATTTGCTTCTTTCTCTTCCCCTCTCTGTTCACCACATTAAGTCCCCCTGGCCCTCTTTCTCCAGTGAGGCCCTGCTACCAGGAAAATACAGTGATACATAGATTCATCCATCCTTTCACGTGACAAAGGTTACTGAGCTTCATCAATGTGCCAGGTTGAGAAACAAGTGATTGATCAAGCATTACTCCTTGGAGGGCTATCTGCTTAAACAGTGTGCCCTACTGCTAACGGTTCAGGTGTCAGTTACCAGACCTCCAAGCACTGCCAAGGCCATGCCACAGGCCACTGAGGCCTCCCAGCACAGCCTCCATCCACAGCCTGGCCCATCAGCTGAGTCCAGATCATCCTCAGGTTATTTTCCCGGAAAATAGCCAGCCCTTCTCCATTCAGTTGTCACACGGACATGAACAAAGATCCTGGCCCAAGGTTCATGATACACTGGGATTTCTTCCTGGGTTGAGGATATGTAGAAAGGAGTGCAGAGTCATAGGAGGGGGCAGGTGCGTGCAGAGCAGCACAGCAAGACCATATCAGCAAGGCGGGCTTCATGAAGCTAATGTTAATACCTCTACAACAAGGATAGCTTCTGTGTCCCTTATAAGCACAGTGTAGCTGGGTTGATTTCTTGGTTTCTCTGAAAGTGTCTTATAGTTTTACCCCCACCTCGAGAAGACATTGGTCACATTCTTTTGGAGAAGGAAGTGTTCCATGTAGCTTGGAAAGGTTGGGTGTCAGGGTCATTCTACCTAAGTGGCCATTGGCTTTAAGATCCAGCTAAGTTGCCAGGTCATTCATTCATTCATCAAACATTCATTAGGGGATTCTATGAACCGTGAACAGCACCAGAGGCCTGCAGCAAATAATGTACAGGTTCTGCCTACAAGAAGTTTGCAAGAATGAGAGGATGATAGAAGTTTAAATTCATGATAATAGAGAAGTACAAAAGCAGAGGTATGCCATGTTCAGTAGAGGTACATGTGAAAAAGGGGTCAATTCTGCTGGATGAGAAGGCTTCAAAAAGGAAACGCTGACAGAGCTGAGAGGGCCTTGAAGGATGAATGGCAGTGCCAGCACATGAAAGGAGGTGAGATACTCCAGTAGAGGAAACAACATGTCAAATCTCATGGCAGAAATGGAGACCTAGGTGTTGTTCAGTACGGTTGTAGCAAGGGGTGTCTGTGGGGATACAGCTGGAGAAAGAGGTCGGGCACGTAGGCAAGGAAAAGACCATGGAAGGCCTTGTACGTCACGCTGAGATTTCTGGGCTTTATCCTGTATGCAAGCGGAAATTTCTGAAAGTTTTTAAGAAGTGAAATGTATTTTAGAAAGGACTAGGCCTGTTGAACTCCTTATCACTTTGCTTAGTATTTCAAAACAGGAGTTCTCAAAACCTCTACAACACACATGACATATGATATTCCCACTTGCAGCATGCTTCCATGGAACATTGTTATAAGTAAGGTAGGGATGTTATGTTTAATTCGGCACACCGGCTGCAACTCCATTGCTTTCTCTCTCTTTCAGGAGGAAGCTTGTTGGATTTCAAGCAAAGGAGAGTGGATTTATTTATAAAGATAATATTGAAAAGAAAAATGAACCGTGTGTGAAGTTCATTACTAACTTACTTATGAGTAACTAAACACCTGTTCTACAACAGATTGGGGCTTGTCAGTGAGTTATGACAATGAGTGACCACCACTGTTTTAAACAGATATTTGCATTAGTAATTCCTATCTTAAAAAAGCCTAAACACCCATTTTGTTAACTGAAGAATTGAAGTGTATGCATAATTTATCTATATAGTGTATACATACAACTTAGCAATGCAATTACAGACCATAAGAATATGTATACTAACACAAATACACTCATGTTCATCCCCGGGACCCACAAAGAACAAATCATCCCATGGACACCCCCAGTGGTACAGGCTGGCATCCCCTGAGGCCAGTGAGCTCTTTGTCTCAGATCATCCTCACAGGGGCCAAGGAGGAGTCCTTCCTCTCCTGGAAATGATCAGTGCCTCCCTGTTCCACTTAGCAGGGATTAGGGAGGACAGGCTGTCAGGGAGAAGGAGACCATTAAGACTGATCACCCAGGGGCACGTGGAGAGTATGGGTAGCAGAGGATGGGTGAGGAATGGAGAAAATTTTCATGTAGGAAAGAAAACATTTGTGCACAGATATTTATTTTCTCTTGCACAAGGATTACCTATTTTCCTTTAGGGGGAGGGAAGAGGGAAGTGATCACTGTGCATTCTTTGTGAGTCTAAACTACTTTTATGTTTAACGCTCATCTCCCAAGTCTGTATCATGTTGCCAGATATTCTTGATGTAACGTGTGTCAGAGGTGAGCCGCCTCCCCCTTTGAACATAACCTTTTGAAACTGATATTTGTCAAGTATATGGAGCTTGAATGGGGGACACGAACATATGCCAAAGGGGAGGAGGACATTCCTTGGCTTCTGAAATGCCATCTGTTTTTGTTTTTTTTTAAGTTGTAAATTTGAATCAGAATAGTAAAAATTAAAAAGTGAAAAAAATAATAACCCTCTGACTAAACTGGAAACAATGTAAACATCCTACAAAAGAGAAATGGCTCAATAATAGGTAACACAGAGAAAGAAGGAATATTATGCAGCTACTAAATTAGTACTAAAGAAATTAGTACTAAGAGACTAAGTACTGTTAAATTAACGAGTATGGAAGACAAATGGGTATATACCATAATTACCAACATGTAAAACAGAGCCAAGAATGGGTACGCCCTGAGCAGAGAGGGACATGAAAGAGTTGACATATAACTGTGGTGGAAGATGAGTGAATTTTACTTACTTTCTCTTTTTCCTATTTTCCACAAGTTTTCTTTGATGACAGTATTGAAACATAATGATAATATGACCATAGCACAACATAAAAATTTAAATATTTTAAAAATCTGAGATACAAATAAGAATTTTGTCTGACTCTGGTAATTTTGTACTTCTCCCAACAAATAAACTAGTCCAGCTCATTTTGGAGGCAACTGAGCATCTACCCCACTGTCTCTGTGACGACATGTACTTCTGACACTTAAAGGACAGAGATTGGAGAAGCAGCCTTCCAACCTTGACAGCTTATCCTGGAGTCATGGGAATTAGTTTAGTTAAAGGAAATCAGCTAACCCTACACTCTCAGCTGTTCTTCACTCGCCAGCACTTTATTGAAGCCTTATATATTCCACCTCCACTGACAAGCCATCCTTACTCATTCTAGCTAACACGAACCTTCTCCTTTTTGAACATCCATAGCCTAACTATCAAGACTACTTATTTGGGGGTCATACTGTGTATTGCTGGTAACTCTGTGTGTGTGTGTGCGTGTGTGTGTGTGTGTTGATTATAAATTCCATGAGAGTTTGTTATTCTCCTGCACGTAGTAAGTAGGCATGGGGGAAAGTTCCAAGATATAGTCACTGGTGAGCAAGACAACGGCATACTCAGTCACATCTCAGCCAGGTGCAGATCACATGCAGAATGGGGGTTGTAGATAACTCTAAAAGGTAAGTGAGCCTCTACTCCATCCTCTGTATCTATGTGTTAGTTTGCATTTGGTTTGAGGCGGTGGGGAGGGTGTAATGGGTAAAGGGGATCAAAGGTATGGTGGCAGATGGAAACAAAATTTTTGGTGGTGAGTACACTGTAGGGTATACAGAAGTAGAAATATAATATTGTATACATAAAACCTATATACTTTATAAACCAATGCCACCTCAATAAAAAAATAAATTAAAATAAAGGTAAGTGAGACTTCAAAACTGGGATTCCGCCACATCCCAAAGACACTGTGATTTTCTAGATCATCCTTTTGTTTGTCATCCTTATTTACTCTGTTTGTACTAACTGTGGTCTAGAAACAGTGGGCTATTAATAAAGATAATATTCTTAGATATCCTGAGAAGACAAATTTCCATGATAGGTAGCCATACTAATTAATTTCCTAAAACCACCAGATGTGTGAATGTACCCCTTTACCTTAAAAAAACTGCAGGACTTCCAAAGTTGCTAACGAAGTTTCCTTTAAGGTTATAACCAAAAAATTAGCATAAATGTTAATATTTTCCCAGTGTCTTCTAGTTATTTATTACTGCAAAAAATCACCCCCAAATTTAGAGGTTTAAAACGATATTATTATCTCCCATGGATTTGGAAAGGGCTCAGCTGGTTGGTTTGGCTGGGTCTCTTGTGAGGTTGCAGTCAAATGGTGACTGGAGCTGGGACAGCAGGTGCTAGAGCAGCTAGGAGCTGGTGGGGCATCTTTCTGTTCATGGAGTCTCAGGACCTCTCCATGTGGTCACTCCACGTGGGCTAGTTTGGGCTTCCTCGCAGCATGGCAGCTTTAGAGCCAGACTTTGAATGGTAGCCAAAGGCTCTAAAAGAATTACTTCCACTGAGCTAAGTGGAAGCTACATTGCCTTTTACAACTTGGCTTCAAAGGTCATTTTAACTGTTCTCTCTTGGCCAACACAGTCATGACAGCTTGCCAAGTTTCAAGGGGAGGGGGTACAACATAGACCCCACCTCGCAATGGGAGGACGGTTGGGATGGGAGATATGGTTGTGACCATTTCTGGAAATGTCATCTGCCACAAGGTGACATATCTGTCATTGCATTCCATGCAATTAGAAATCACTTTAATTTGCTGAATTGGAATGCAGTTTTCTACCATCACTGGCAGAAGAAAGCTAATTTTCTAGTCATTGAACTCTTGTAAAAATCAGAAACTACACTTAGTTAGAGTAGGATTAGCCTATCTGTTTCAGTTTTGGAGAATACTATTCTATCTGGTACACTCACAAAAGGCTTAGAGGAAAGAGACGATAAATAATAACTCTAGTCCATTTGGAATTCTTAGAGATTTATAGGTTTTAGGGTTCTGCTGTATAAAAGCAGTGTTTTCCCTATTTCATAGGAAAGCTTTTTCTATACAAAGAATCAACATCCAGAAAACGTGGCTCTGTCACGTTGCAGCAGAGGACCAAGGCAAATGCACCGCTAGTCCTGGCATTTCTGATCTAGCTGATAACAGTAATGTAGACTTATATAGCACTTTCCTCCCTGGAAGGTGGCTAAAACAATGTCAACTTTTAACATTTAAAACTTTAAACTTTTTGTAGCACTTTCACAGATTTTTTTAATAATCTGTGGGCAGATTTACTCTCATTTGAATGATGAGAAAACAGAGAGGCACATGGAGATCAATCGGCATAGGTCACACGGCTAACTGGTGACAGACAGCAGAAATATGAATTCAGGACCACCAAATACAGGTTAGGGTTTCTTCCTGCTCAGGGTTGTGGGTAGGACAGGTATAAAATTTTCTGTGGCTAAAGAGACATAGAGGAAATCACTGAGTCTCCCCCTTTTCTGTACATCATAAAAGGTATCCTTTGAAAGTGTAGCTATAGCCCACTCCTCTGATAGGAAGAGGAAGGGAAGGGGAAATCCTGGGGTTCTAAGTGTTTCAAAGAATGTCAGGAAGGTCACAAACCTTGGAAACATTGTTGATTCTCAGAATTTGATGTGTACTATATACAAAATGCTATTAATTGGTTATAACCAAACTTCAGTGGAAATATTGTCAATGAATTGTGAATACAAGGTTTGCTAGTCATTCAGGATCTCTTTCCAAGCTATTTACTCTAATTATAATATACTGTATGAAATTAGGAAGAATTTTAGCTGCTTTCATAATGCTAGAAATTGTACATGAGAGAGGTGTGTAAACTTGCTAGAAAGTGCTCATAATTTATGAGTTAAAAACTTGGTTAGTTATCTTATTTAGTTATACTAATATCAATAATAAACTAAGGAATTTGTGGTTGAAAGTGATCTCTCAGTGTAGAGATGTAGCAGTCCCACTCCTGTATTCCATCCCTCCCAACCAAAAGAACCATACAGAAATCAGCCTTACACAGGCTGCAAATGCTTTCTCTGCTTCATTCTTCGAATTGAAAAGTTTTGTATTAACAGATATTCATAATATGTCATGGTTTGGAATACATTCAAGTCAATTTAATAAAATATAACGTGTATTGGCTGTGCTTCCATAAAACATTTCAGCATATGTACTCTTCTAAGGCCAGTTTTGTTCAGTCAACTGGGGTCTGCTGTTGCCAAAAACCATGCAACATCTAAGGTTGAAAAGGCAGCTGTGTATTTTGAAACTCCTGCCCCTAAACATTTAAAAGACAAATGGTATATCAAGCTATTAAGTAAATGACATTGTGTCTACATTCTTTTACAGTAATAAACATATCATTTATCTTGCTTGTTGCAACAAGAACATTCCACTTTATCTTTGCATTGGTCATTTCTCACTATACCTTGCTCCCATCCTCCCCATCTGCGTATTACAATTTTTTTTTTTTTTTACTTCTGACTTTTGTCCACTCTAGTTTATTTCCAGCATTATTTGCTCAGTATTTCCCTTCTCTGTTTAACTTGTCTCTCACTTTCCAGATTATTTTTTCATTACATGTTAATTACAAGGTAAAAAAACATATTTGGGGGATTAGAAATGATTGCCCAGAAAATAGAGACATTTGTCTTGAAGAGCATGTGATCTACTTAGGTGACATCACTCCTTTATATATAAGAAGGACCAAAAGAGACTTGTAAAGAGATACAAAATAGTGTTACATAAAGTGAACGTCTAAAAGCTAACAGGAGATTATTTATGATTAACCTCACAAGGCTGTCATGAAAAGGTAAGGGTCAAGCAGAGTGTCAGAGGATGGTGGCATTTCAAAGGCAAAAGGAAGAAGGAACAAGTAACATACAAGATGATGACAAATAGATAGCCTGGTTGTCATGTTTGGTCTCCTAAAGGTCAACTAAAGAATTATAAATGGGAGTGCCAGCAATAGGTTCTCCTGAAGTTTCCATAAAAATTTGTCACAATTCTCACTTTCTTTTTCTTTTTATATGTTAAGCTATCCGAACGCATATATTCTAAATTGGCTTCATGTCCTCACCACTAATGTCTTTCATCCCAGACAATCTGGCTGCATTTCAGTTTGATTAACAAAAAGTTCACAGAGGTCCCCGATGACCTGACCTATTTGCCTATTCTGTTTTTGAGCTAAGCCCCTCTTACCTTAGACATCATTCAACACCATCTCCTTGACTTTATCACTGTACAATTGCTTTCCTTTCCAATTTGATGTCTGCCAAAGTCATTCTTACAAAGTGGTCCTTCCATCTCCCTCATGCACGAATGGCTGTTCTCTTCTGAAGTTTAGTTTCGGTCTTGTACTTTTTCCTCAGTGCTCTGTTCCTTTCCAGCCAACAATTCCCACAATCCCACCCAATACATGTTTGCATCTGACTCTCCCAATGAAATCCTCAGCCCAGTATTTCTTATTGGCTATAGTCTGTCGTCACACAGATTTCTTGCCAATAACAAGTGAGATGTAACCACAGCCAAGTTCGTTATAAAATCCCTATTCCCTACAGCAAAAACCCACTTTCACGTCTTTGGCTTTACTGATGATGAGGATAATCTCTTGCCTCTCTGTGTCCTTACTCATGGGAGGCCATCTTTAAGTTCCCATTTTCATTTCTCCATTCTGCCAAGTCTCTATATTTTTATCTCCCTCTTGGGTCTTAGACATGTTCCTTTCTCTATTTCTGAAACCACTGTCTTCATCCAATCTCTAACAAACTCACAACTATTCTACCATATTGACCACCGCCCTGGTTTCCACCCCTCCTTTTGTTCTCCCAAGTTCAGCTTACTCACATCTCAGCAACTTGCTTTTATGTAACTCTCCAGACTGGTCATAAAGTGTGTGCTCAATAAATGTTGGAGGCTGACATTTCCTGTCACTTGAGACTACATCTTGGATGCACTGTATTTTTTCCCTCTTTTTCATTAGTGCCTGGAATGCTTTTTTTCAAATGAAACTACCATCCTCTTTGTATTGAAATTCCTCTTGGCAACTGTGATCTTTTGGGGAAAAAAAATTTTAGTAGTATCTTGGTAAAGAAATTTTAGAGATTTAAGTGAGTCTGGTTTTTTTGAGCCCTCACAGTTACTTTTTATCTGATTTTTATTGTCTGTTTAACTTGGCCTCTAAACCCACAGGGCAGAAATTAGGTATAAAGTGTTCAGTTGTGTGGACAGCACTGGTGCTTAGTCAATAATGCACTGTCTACTTTTAGCTCTGCCTTTGCAAAGTGAATGAGAAAAGCCTGTAATGAAAAGATACACCACGGCCAAGAGGATATTGTGCAGATTGTATCATCACTTAGGTCACATGATAAATTCTCTCTGCAAAGGAGAGTTCACACATTCAGAGAAGGAAGTACGGCCAAAATTGTAGTGTTGGCACAGCTCAGGCCCAATTCTATTGGTTGTTTCTAGTAACTATATAAACAGAAGCACAGAATCTTGAGCAGCTTATAATTAAAGATTTCTAAAGAACTGATCTGTATAAATACAGAGACTGTAAGTGTTCAGTTTATATAGATTTTTAAAATAGAAGTGAGCTGACTCACAAACATCATTAAATGTGTACACAAACTACTCACTTCTTGATACGTAGCTATTATTTGATTACAAAAATAAAACACTGCTAACGCAATACTTTCCAGAGTATATGCTCAAATTAATTGGCACAGTGCTTCAACTATACCATGCAAAGAATACAAGGTGATTCCCCTCTTTCACTGCAAAAAAATCAGAAATTAAAAATTTGCAAAAGCTCTAGCTTTCAGGTGACTTTTCAGCTTCTCTCTTCAAATTGGTAGACTAAAATGTTTTTATTCTCTCCCCTTCCACTCTTCCCTAAAATGTCACCCTACTGCTCTAACTGCTTACCTACTGCAAGGTACTGCTGGGCAACAGTCCCATATCAAATGCATTCACTAAATATTACTGCACATCTACTGTGTAACAGGTAATATACTAGGCATTTGAGATACAGCAGTGAGACAAATCAACAAAAATCCTCTCCCACGTGGAGTTTACACTCTAGAGGAGGAAAGCTAACAAAAAATGAAAAGAAGGAGAAAATTAAGTGGATAAGCAGAATTAGGGACTCTCAGGGTGAGGACAATGGCAAATGATCACGGTAGGCCTCATGAAGGCGATATTTGAGCAGACTTGAAGAAGGTGAGGGACTTAGCCCTCTGTAGAAAGAACATACGTGGTAGAAGAACAGAAAGTACAAAGGACTGGGGGCAGGAGCATGTAAAGAGGGTTTCAGGAACAGGAAGGAGCCCAGTGTGGCTGGAGCACCATGAGCAAGGACATAGGAGATTTTATGAGAGGAGAGGAGAGATGTAAAGAAAGAGTCAAATCCCATAGGAACTCATAGGCTATTATAAGGATTTTGGCTTTGACTGTGTGTGAGATGAAAATCTATTATGGCATTTTGAGCAGAGGAGTGACAGGATCTTAACTACATTTTAAAAGATCACTCTCGCTGCTGTGTTGAGATAGGATCTAAGAAATCAAGAGAGGAAGCAGACAGACCAGTCAGGAGGCTACTGCAGTCAACAGATGATGATGGAAGCTTGTACCACAGTGGTAGCAATGAAGGTAGTGAGAAGGGTAGGGTTAAGGATATATTCTGAATATAGAGTCAACAGGATTTTCTGAAAGATTATACGTAGAAGAGAGAAGGACAGGATAACCCCACGATGCTTTGGTCTGAGCAAATGACATGGGCAAGACTGCAAGTTGAATGCATTTGGGGGTAAAGATTGGAAATTCACTTTAGGATATGTGATGTCAGGCAATTCATTCACACCATCCAAATTTGGTAGCAGTCATGCATTAGAAGTCCCAAGAGTGAGACAGCTTTTACAAGTCACCCCCTAACTCGTCCCAGATTTCGGTAGAAGCTTAAGTCACAACAAGGGCACAGAGAAAGAGAACTACAGTAGGCTCATGAGTCAAAGAGATTTTTAGGGTGTTATTTTTGGTGCCTTCAAGGCAAACAGTAGAAAGGTGGAAATGTTGAAAAAAAAAAAAAAAAACAGGCCCAAGGTTTTATTTTGTCTCACCTCTAAGAAAAAAGAAAATTTGTAATTATAGCAAAGTGGCGGGATCATTAGCATTGGACTCTGACTCAGACAAATCAGTGCTGTGCTGTGCTGTACAGGCCTCTTGAAGATAGCTCTCCTTTAGTCAGAGGGAATGAAAGTGATTAAGAGGCAGCCTGTCAGCGAGGTTGGTATCCAACGTGGGAGATCACTTCTTTTTCCACTTAAACTACTGGACACGGCTTAGTTCCTTTGTTAATTTCAGACTGTGTGGGTGGGGAATAATTTAGAATGAAGGAATAGAATTAATATTATGTAGGCAAATGTGCAAAGGGAAGCTTGTACAATTTATTTTCAGTTAGGCTGGAACTGATTATTCAACAACTTTTCTGACATGCTTGTAGGTAACTAATAATTTGGACATGTTGATTCATTCAACAGTAAACATTTAATATTGCTCCCTAGGATCATGGATTGTATTAGTGGTGGGGGTAAAAGCATAGTAAGGCTTGACCTTGCCCGCAAGATCACTGTAGGCCTTCCAAGCCTATAAGAAGGCTAGATGTTCCTTACAATAATCTGAATGAGCACAGGACACAATTTGGAATGGCCACGAGGCAGCAGTTGGCTAACTAGGTGTTTGACTAAAGGAACCACTGAAAATTCCTCTTTTAGGGTGAGGAAAGGAATACCCTTTTAAGTGTTAGTGAGGGACAGACAACCAAACCAACCATTTTTAATGCTGGTTCCAAGCCATCATTTTTCCACAGCATTTTTCTACATCATAGGATTGAAAAGATTACATTTCCACTTTAGATAAATATTTAAAATATATATTAATCATTTAGAGTCTATTAAAGCATCACAAATGGTTATTATCTGTATTAGTCAGGTCAGGCTAACAATGATATGGTAACAATCAGCCCCGCAAACTCAGTGCCTTAACATAGGAAATGAAGTTTTTATTTGCACTACTACCTAATATGGTGAAGGCTGTACTCTCTAGAGTTAATCAGAGACCAAAGTGCTGGAATACTCAGCCTAGGCCCTCAGGGGATGAAAGACTGTTTAATTGAGCATGGGTTTCTCAATGACTCATGCCATTCCCTTCACAGCCCTTAGGCCAAAGCTAATCATATCATTCCTACTAAATTGCAAGGATACATACTGGGAAATATAAAGAATATTTGGTGAGTTCTTTTCTTTTCCATCCTTCCTTTTTTTTTAAGTTGTTTGTTATTATTATTATTATTAATTATTGGCCATGTCACATGGCTTGTGGGATCTTAGTTTCCCGACCACGGATTGAACCTGGGCCTTTGGCAGTGAGAGCGCAGAGTTCTAACCAGTAGACCACCAGGGAATTCCCCCCATGCCATCTTTCTGTTTATTTGAAAAACCCAGAGCACGATCCTTCTCTAAGATGTACATAGAAGTTGGTTGAAAACTATTTTTAAAAACCTTTTAAACTTCTTAACAAAAATCAGATGAAAGGATCAGTTTATTCCAGTCAGTAGTGCTTCTATCCAGAAAGAGCTCAGTATGAATCTTGCCTCTCTCAAGCGCCAGATCAGAACAAGGCAAACTGAGCCAGAGCATTCTGAGGGTCCAGCAGACACCAGCCTCAGCACCTCCCTCAGCTAAAGTGCCCAGAAGGAATGAATCTGGCCCAACTAAAGAGGGAGCCACACATCTTCATACTTGCCGTACGCAGTTCATTGTTTCTCATCAGGGCCTTTGAGTGTGTATATTACAGGACACAGGTACGTGTGGAAAACAGAGCTTCTACCATGCAGCCAAATTTTATCATGAAAGATGGAGACAGAGTAGAGGGAGAAAATCTATGCTACTAATGGTTTGAAGGGTTATGGAATCAAAGACAGGGACTGATTCTTTTATAAACCAGGCTGCCTCTACTGTAGGAACCTCACAGAAATTTCAGACTGCTGTTTGGAATATCTTCTTCCTCATTCAGGAAAACAGTCTTTTCAAGTATATCCTTCTAAGAAGCCCCGCTTCCTTACCACCTACAGCTAACCACAAAATCTGCGAAGAATAAGGCGAAGTATAAAAAGGGACTGAAACTTGAACGTGGTGTTTCCAAAATAGTTAAGTTTAAAATCTGGCCATTCTCCACTAACTTGCAAGCCAGTGGTTTATTTTTAACATTTATTATCTTTCTTTGGAATCAAGATAAAGCTGTCGAAGAACTGTAGTCTATGTGTGTATCTGGGTGTGTGTGTTGTTTCTGATGACCAGCTGTGTTTAGTCCCTCTTAAAGGTCAAAGGAAGGCTCCTTTTTCTTCCAATCTGGCATATTTCTTACAAAGAACACACTGATATAAACACACATACTCCTCTTGCACGCTAGGTCTTGCCCTTGGATTGATTCCGGGTTAGTCAATGGGCCCTCACATATGATTCAGAGGGAGTTATGCCATGTGGGACCACACTATCCATTTTGTAGAATGAATTCTATATGCCAGGCACTATTTATGTGCTGTGTAGGATACAAAGTTGGATCAAACAGAGATTGGACTCATGAATTAGCTTCAATCCAATAGTCTGTCACCTGCCATTAGTTAATCTTTCTGAAGACTGAGGAAAATGAAGTTGTATTTCTATATCACTTGCTCATGGAGGCAGTCAAAATAAGAAAAACAGCAGAAAATTATCAGGATGGCATGTAGCAAGAAGAGACAGAGGGACAGAAGACAGAAAAAGAAAAACTATCTGCTTTGATTCAGATAGTTTACCTTTAGAGCCAAAACCGTTCTCCTTCGGCTTCAGTGCCTCGTCACCATCAGCCTGTGGGGCACGTCAATCTGGGCGATCCAGAACACACGCATTTCAACAGGATTAAACCCCTATTCTCAAACTGCTTCCTCCAAACTTTCTTATTTTTGTCAGTCCTTTCAATATTCATTACCAGACTTGAAATAACAGAGTTATCTTGTTTCTCCTCTTCTCTTTCAGCCCCCAAACCTAGTTACTCCGCCCAAGATTATCACACAACCCTTCTCCCTTTTCCTTAACGATGCAGCATCTTGACTGAGGCCTCATCCTTGCAAACCTAGATGGTTGTCATTGTTTCATACTTGGCTATCTCACATTTAGTCTGCCACCTCCACACCATCATTTATGATTTTAGGTGACATTTTGGCAATGTTGGAATTTATTGAGATGATAATAACTTATGTCCTTGCTAAAAATCTTAACGTTCAGAATTTTGATGTAATTACTGAATGCCCATCTCATAGTTCACATTTTCAAAAGCATAAGGGAGCTCTGGAAAGAATGTGACTATCACAGTACCAATGATTTCTTTCTCTTAATCTTTTCCACATCTTATAACTGAATTAATTTTGACCATCTAAGCCATATTTTATACTTATTCCATTATGCTTTGGAGAGAGACTAAGAGTTATCCATGGATTCCAAGGTTATGAAGGTGTACCCCTATCTCTGTAAATCAGGCTCTCCCATGCTCCAAAACTTCAGTGAGTTCTTTTTCTAGTTAATCATTAATCTCAACTAAAACTGAGTCCCAGAATGTGTAATCCATGAAATATTGAATTGCGGTGTTTGACAGAAAAATATTCTGGCAAAATTAAGCAAAAGATTCATTAAATTCAGTAATCACACAAATATCTATACAATGGGTCCATTTTTATTAAAATCTAAACCCTGGTACCATGAGGCAACAATCATCATTTTAGCTGGAGAAACTGACTGGTTAATAAAAAGCCGCTAAAGTCTCCATTTTGCTTTTATTGCTGTTATTCTGTATGACAAGCTGTTGTTTAGAAGGCACACTTTACAATGGTTAAGATACTTGGACATATATCTAAAAATCAAGAAATGTACTACCTTTTATTAGTAGTCCAGCAATGTACATAACTCAAGGGCCTGACTCAAACTTATATTTGCACTGTCCTTGAAAAGAGCTTAGCAAAAGAAATTAAGAGTATATTTAAGATGGAAGTGATAATACCTAAAATACTAAAGAACAGACAGCATTTATCACAATTGATAATTATAGATTCGAGTTTGTTTATAGTTTATAAATAGTGCTTTGCCACTATATCTCAGCATTTAGCCCACTGTCTGGTACAAAGACTCAGAAAATTTTTGTGGAATGAATTTTTTTGAGTACCCTACAAACATTGGAAGGATCCATTCACAAGTAATAAATTAATCATTTTACCCACTCTTTAAAAATAGCTCATTAAGTTTTTGACAAATCACTGATGGCCTAGTTTATTTCATGGTTTTAAAAATAATTTTTCACATCTTAAAAATTCACACTTCTCACCAAAGCAAAATGGTGAGATTTTACATTTGATCATTCAGATTTTTAGTTTTTCTAAGCTGAATTGTTTCAATGTGGAAAACACCAGTAGTTCTCACAAGGGATGCACAGACCAACTCATAATTTGGAGTGGTTAGTTTTAGAGCTGCTTTTTCATCTCAAGTGTGGTCACATGATCTCTTCAGCACAGTTGCCTATTATGTTTCCTCTTGGACAAAGCCAAGTCACTTGGCCTCTTTAATTCTTTTTTTTTAGGCTGATTACTTACTAATTCTGTGTGTGGATGTATACACATATTTGCACATATGTATATGTACAGATATATGTATACATGTACATTACATATATATAAGTGTGTATATGTATGTGTGTGGGTGTGTGTGTATAAAAAGAGGGGGAATGAGAGAATGAATCAGAAAACTGTCAGCATTTAATAAGAAAAGATTCTTCCCCCCTTCCAAAATTCACCACCCTAAACATAAATTGCTCTTTATTAGTTTCTACTGATCTATATTTATAAGCCATATTTATACAGGGATATATGTCCCTACTCTCTCTTTCTTTTTTTTTAGTTTCACCGTGCTACGCGGCTCCCAACCAGGTATCAAACTCGTGCCCCCCTACAGTGGAAGCACGGAGTCCTAACCACTGGACTGCCGGGGAATTCCCCTTTCTTTTCTTACCTCTATGCTATAAAGATAGAGGATGTAAGAATCAAACTTATATAGTTTCATAGAGTAGACACCGGCTCTTCCGCCAGTTGTTTTCAGTTAAGGCATTACTCTTGGCTCTTCTGGATTCATAAATGATTTTGTGAACACACAGCTCTCCTCTGAAAGGAGAAAACATCTTTTAGAGCTCAACAGGCTCAGGCATTGCTCAACGCACTGGAAATTCACCCCAGTAGAGCCATGTCTCATTGATGATGGTTGGGGTGAATATTTAAAAGAATAAAAAGGAGCCATTGATACTCTTAACAGATTTCAAGGGTGTCTCAATGAATACAAAGTCTTGTGCATACACAGATTTATGCAATAAATAAGAGGCTTATCTATAATTATTATCCTTGCTTCAACAGGAACACTAAGATATCTTTTAGTCACGTAAGACATGTCTTGATGTCAGACACATTTTCAACTGTACTGTATCTGAAGTCTAAACTGTTCAGTTCTTTTGTGCATGTGAGTCAACAGGCGGTACTGAAAACATCACACAAGAAGCATTTTTGTGGGTGCCCTTGGAATTGAGGTCAGCATGATTCATTCACATTTACATGCTGGACCTTGAGGCACAACGACAAAACTATCCCTGCTGTCCATAGTGGTAATGCTGCCAGCCAGCGCTATGTCCAGCCCACAGCTCCATCCAGCCAACCAAGAAGCTGTGCCTAGTGGGCAATCTGGGATCACCATGGGAGGATACAGGTTTGCTGAACAGTGGGAAGAGGAGCAGAGAGAGAATTGTGCTCATACTGAGGATAAAGAGCAAGGAGTGGAGATGTGGACTTGGAACCATTTAGGTTGTAAGCGATGTTAGAAGGGGAGGAGGATGGTGTTTCAACTGGTGTTATGCTCAAATTGTGCTTTTAAATGTTAGTTTGAAGGGTATCCTTCTAAATAAAATTTTAGTTTATTATTTATTTTATTAATTTAATATAATAAAATAAAGTATCATTATCATAATAATGATGATGATAACTGTAAGGCCAACTGGCCCGAGGCAGGGGAACACAATCAGATTCACAGGTTGCATCAGACCGAAATTCTCTGGACCACCCAGTTCCAGGAACTGACCTGGGGACTTTGAACCCAGCCCACGGTCCCCCACGATACCCGAAAAGACCACCAAATAAGGAATACCCTGCGCCCTCCCAGATTCACCACACCCCTTTCCCTTCTTCCCCTATAAAATCTTGCCCAACCCTCGCCCGGGTGCGACTTCTCTGGCCCCTTTCTCTCGGACCAGTGAACCTCGCCCGGGAGCGCTCCCTAATAAAGCTCACTTGAAGCTTTCCTCTGTTTTGTGGTGCCGTTTGTTAAGATCTGACCTTACAATAATAATACCCAACTATATGGTAAAACCCTCAGAAATCAAAGATTTTAAAGAGAAGGCTTAAGAGTCACATCAAAAAATGTCTTACACATTAAGTAATAGCCATCCATCCTCACAAGAGAGGCCTAGAATGAGGCAGTGGAAAAAGTGATGCCCAAACCTCACAGCCATGGGTACCTCTTCAGACGAGAAAGTTACTACTGCCAGGTGTTCACATCATGAACCTAGTATGTTTCATCTGTGTTCTTCAAGGAAAAAAAAAAAAAAGGTAAAAACTTATTTCAACCAAGATGAAGAAAAATCACATCTTGAGCCCTAAACAGAATCTAATCTCTCTAGAGGTCATTGGTTCTTTAATGGCTACAGAAATGACCATCATCTATGATCTGCAGGACTTGCCCATATAACTTGCTTCACAAGAAGACTCATTGGCTGGGGCTCCTAACCAGGAGAGCTTTGCCTGGCCTGACTTAGGCTTCCCAGGCAAGAGCGCTCAGTCCTGCAATTCAGCACCCCTGCCTCCACCCCATCCACGAGGCCACAGTGCTGAAATGGCAGAGGGATGGTGAAGACTGAGGAAGGGTGGTAGCATTTGACAAGGTCTTGGTAGTCTTCTCAAGAGACTGGCATTTACTACTTTTCTATGCTTTTCTTTCTTTCTTAAAAAAACAAAAAACCAAAAAGCAAAAAAACTTGCATTTTTATAGACAGCAAACAAACAGAATGTGTATGTAGCTGTCTTCATATCTTATCAATGTTCATCTGGACTTTGAGACATTATCTTGGGCTGTGGGAGGCTGGGGTGGGAACAGAGGCAGGAGAAGCAAATTATGACCTTGAAAGGACACGTAGGTTCTTTCTTTTCCAGCATTTTACATGTTTTCTCCTTGTCTCTCTGCTCTGCTTTAGCATTTCCATGCACAGACACTGAACTCTGACCTGCCAAATGGGAGACCCAGCTCCCGTTAGTCCGTCTCTGTCCCAAGCTTTCTACCCTTCCGTCTGCCTCATTAAAAATTATACATATTTTATACTGGAACAGGCACAATTAACTTGCTTTTCCCAGACCAGCCCCTGCCAAAGACAGAAAAGCACTTCCTGGATGATCACAGACAACAAGCAAACACATACCAAGGAAGTGAAAGTTGGCAGTAATCATGCAAGTAAAAACGGGCCTCCAGGCAAAGTGTTCCCCTCCTCCTTAGCCGTAGGCTTCTAAGCTAGCAAAACGAATTCTCTTTCTCTCTGTAGCAGGGGAAATGGTTTGGCATACCAAGGAGGAGATTCTTTGGAGAATGGGGTAAAGCGGGAACGAAAGAGGAGGAAGAATTTAATGCTAAAATTAGAGTAGCTGGTACAGGCACACTGTACCTTCGTTACTTTCCCTCCCTGATTAAAGTCTGGCCCCTCCAGGTACCCAGGAGAGTGGTTGTTGAATCAGGTCAGAAAGCATATGAGCTCACCATAGAAGCCTCTCACTGTCAGATTCAGCTGTATGAGTCCCTTATGGAGACTGGCTCCAAACCAACATACAAAACGCTTTGGCTGTTATATCATTTAAAGGTGCAAAAAAGTAAGCAAAACTATCATGGATGTCTGCTCAGTTACCACTAGGTCCCCATACTGTAATTTTCTAATCACTGGGAAGGTCAACGGGTTGGTCACAAAAATCTGAGAGCTTTAAAACTCCCAAGGACAAGAACAGACACCTGAAAAACAAAAATCCTCTTAACGCCATTTTAGTTATTGATGGACTTTGACAAGACCAAGCATAGTGGTCTTGACCATAAAATACTCAGAAGAGTACCATCTGCCCTACTGGAGTCCTTCCCAGGCAGGTGTTTCTTGTAGAGCCAAGTATACAATTTTGTTAGTGTTCTATTGACTTACCAAGAAATACGAAGTAGAGTAACAGCACAACACTCCCATAGATATTGCAAATCTATGTCAAATAAAATCCCTCAGAAATTCACACCAGATTTTTGAAGGATTGGCTAGATTGGATATTTCATGACCTCTTGCAGTTTCATCTCACTTCCATACATAACAGCAATACTATCTCGCAGCTGTCTAACATTTTACTAATGAACTCCCCATACCTTTATTTAATTCTTACAAGAACCCTGACAAGAAAGCACATTATTGTGTAAGACAATGCAGAAGATTTAAGAGGCTTACCTGAGGTCACACAGGTAGGGAGTGGCAGAGGCAGGAACTGACCAGCTCACAGTTTCTAATGATAACTTGGGTACTGTCTACACTGTATCACAGCTACTTCCAGCTTGCCTGCTCCTAGGAGTTGGGCAGGCCTTGGGCTTACACATCCTCTACAGGAGGCCTCACATACACCAGTACTTGCTCTACATCTTAGAGAGCAGGAATGCCCTATTTTACTGGAACTGTTCTCCATCTGTCTCTCCCTCTTCCCTCCTTCCCTCCCTCTCTCCTTCCTTCTTCCCATCCTCTTGTCTATTCACCCAATTATGTAACGCATCTGTATTGAGTCTCTGAGTACCTACAATACACAACGTACACAGATACCAAAGTGATGGGGAGAGAAGAATCATGACACCCACCGTACCCATTTTAAGGGCCAACTTAAGCTTAAATCTGTACCTGAAGACTTTTCTGCCTCTCTATTCTTAAAACTCCTTTTGCTCTTGTAACTGCAAATATTTTGGTTTTCTGCAAAGTTGGGATTGACTGATCTCTATTTGCACCATGTGTTCATAATAGCTCCACAGTGCAATTGTAAGATTTTTGATCAACATGCACACATCACACTGTTCTTTTTACTCCCACAGTGCTGAGCATTTTATATGACATAATATGTGCTAAATAAATTCTCAGTGGTTAACTCATTGTTGTTCTCTTTAAGTCTGTTGCAATATGGGCAGGTAGATGAACCATTTTACATCTAAATTCACCTACGTATTGCGGTTATTAATAATGCTTCTCTCTTTTTCTGTATTTTTTTTAGCTTAAGTCTCTTGTGCAACCTGATAAAAACAACTGAATCTTGTACTTCTGGGGAGCTAACGATTTCAAAGTAATTTATCTGAAAGCAATTTATTTGATTATCCTAATTCATACACCCCATTCCATTTCTCTTTTTCCCTAAGAAAAATATATATACAATTTCCCTTAGCCTCCTCAGAGAGCGCTGAAAGTTTAGGGAATCAGAAAGGGCTCCGGTAGGAAAAGTAATAATTTCTTGACTAGTTCTGAGGCATAGCTCTTATAGATAGTAACAGTAGCAGTAGTAGTGGTAGTAGTAATGAGACGTAAGTGAGAGCACTAGTTCTTTCAGAATTTGGATCCAGTAGCCCCCTGTGAGTTAGAGATGAGAACATTATTCCCATTTCATAGCAAGCTTAAATAATATCCCTAAGGTCATATGTTTAGCAAAGAGCAGGCAGGAATCTAACACAGATTTTCTAATATCACATTCAGTGTCCCTTCTCATGTGTATATTTCTTCTCTTTTTAAAATAAATTCATTTATAATACGAAAAAGATAGTATTACTGAGACCAATGTTTTCCATGGAACCAAAATTCCATGGGATATTTTAAGATGTGACAGAAACAAAAGAAGTCCAATAAGTTTGGGAAACAACAGGCTAAAAATGTTACACTGCAATATTTCTCAGGGCATTTAACTGACCATTGTGCATTGTTGTGTGTTGTGATTCTCCATGAGTGTGCAGCATTTCCCAGACCTTTTGGACTGTGGAACACATAGTACATGGCAGGTATGTGTACAGTGTTTCTCAAACTTATATAACCAAGGGATCGTTATATAGCCCAACATCTCCTGAGATATGTGTCCCAGAACATATGCTTTGGGCAATTATGATCTCCATCAATGCCTCTTTTCTCCCTACTAAAGTGTTTCATATTGTGGATTCTTGCTATGTCATGTCTTTAAATTAAAGGAAATGATGCTATCACCAAAAAATGGATCTTACTTCAATAAGATCACAAAAGAAAATGCAAATATGTCTTATTACACCCTACTGCCGTTTGAAATTGCATTTGGTCCCTCAGTTATTAATTTCTTTTTACAATAGCTTAACCTGTATAAAGAAGCACGTTGATTTCTACCATTTAAACCCTATCAGTAAAATGATCGTTATGTCTTTTTAACAGAAAATATTCTCTTCAGATTTATGAGGTGCATCTGGCAGAGAAAAACCGTGTAATTTACACAGTTCATTACCACAGTGGTAACAAGAATAAGAATCACAGCAGCCCTTCGGATATTATAAAGCAAATCTGAAACTAGTCCTTGCTAGTGTTGGGCTCCATTTGGGGAAAAATACTTGGTATTTTATAGGTGTGTGGAAGAGAGAATTTGAGTTTCTATACCCTGTAGGAAGCACACATCAGAGATGTGCTTTTATATGTTAAAGAAAATGTTAACAGAAGACCAAAATCTATCTTCAAATACTTCCTTCTGTATCTCCATGCCTTTTAACTTGGGAAAAAAGATTTTACAAGCAATGGCCCTACGGCCTTATCTTTCTCTATATACAGACCACATCCTCATGTGTCTCACATGACAGGGTCAGAATGGAGCTGGTTCAATTAATCCAAATACTTCCATGCAGGGTACTGATTATCAAAACTGAATCCACAGTGTTTTCCTCTGCATCAGAAGCTCTGCAAGTTCTTGTGAAAAATGGGGAATTGCTAGACAGCAAGATCAAATAAAACAGAAAAAAAAACAATTAAAACTCTTGTACTAAGCTATCTCAGGTCTTAGGTAATAGAAAATCAGTGTGTATATGTTTCTGGAATTTGGGAACATAGCAAAAAATTGCAGAAGGGCTTTCAAGGGATGAGACAAGTAGACAAAGTAGCATCTATTAGTACATAATAGCATAAACACAGAGTCTCTTATAGGTTTTTTTTCCCCCAATTATTATGGAACACCTATCAATAGCCAGCAGAGAATCTCCAGCAGAGAATAAGAGTAATTAGAACAGGTGTTTATTGGGCTGGGAAATTAGAAGGGAGACTTCAGATTACACACTGAAGAGAAGCCCCAAAAGTGCCCTCGGGTTCTGTGAAAACTTGGAAGTGGAAGAAAAGGCCCCCTTACTATTTAAGTCCAGTGAAACAAATTCCTGTAGCATTCAAGAGGAAGGTGAGGGATACCAAACCACACCTGTACTATTCCAAGGGGTAAAAGGGCTAAAGCACAGTACAAGGAATTAGCATTCCTTATTGGGAGGGGGACTCCGTTAGCCCATTATCCTTTTAGGCCAACATAGAAGTTAAAGATAGAATTCATCCATCTTATTCAGATTTACTCTGCCTATGTCATAGAGCAACAGTACCAATCTTACAAGGGATGAGAAAGTTTAACATTAACTAATATTGTTGAAGGGCATCTCTCATATGCAAACACTTTTTTAAAACTGATGCCTGTGTTTAAGAAGTCAGGTTACAGCTTACAGTAATCTTTCTACTTAGAAATTGGTCCCAGTAAGAATAAAGGACTAACACTTCACCTTGACCTCTTCTTACAAGATTTATTCATTCATTGTTTAATGGTTTATAGTCTCCTCTCTCTCCCATTCAGATGAGAGCAGTAGGATCCATCTCTGATTTTTATTTCAGGTTTCTCAAGCTCTACCACTTGCCTTGTTCCAAAAAGTATACAGTACACAGTCAGTGGTCAGTGAATAAATGGATGAATATATAAATTTAAAAATAAACAAACTGAGGATATAGTATCTCAGACATTTATTCTGAACAAATGTTCTAAGTAATTATAAACTGATAGGCTCTGATTTAACCAAGATTTACGGTAGGTAAAAATTTTATTCCATTAAAAGTTCTTTTATTTCATCATGAATGATCTCTAGAAGCAACTGAAAGCACAGTGCATTTTTAAGTTTTCAGAATGAGTTACTTTTTTTTATTACTTAGAATGTATGCAGTATTTTAAAGCTCCATATATATTCTAAATCCTTCTCTTTATATTTCCATGGGAGACATCTATCTTTAATTCCCAGCAGGAATTAGAGGTATCGGCAAATAGTCACCACACACTCTTCTATGTACACACGGGATGTATTAAGTGCACTTTCCTAGTTAGTAGAGTTACTCTCTAAACAAATACATTGTGTAACATAGCAGTTGAATAACACTCTATGTGCCATGTGCCATTTGCTGTTTCAGATGTTGGTTGCTCTCTAGGTCTTCATTGACCTTCTATTTAAAATTTAGTAAAGTTGCGAAAGTCTGTGAATAAGAATCATTCTATGAGCTTGTTTTATTATATTAGAAACTAGTGGAGGCTGTGAGTTTCTTGTTTGTCAATTATGGACAAACATGTTTTTCCTGCTCCCAATGATTGGTATTATTTTAAAATGGTTTTAGTCTTATTTAATACTGAAAGCAACAAGAGAAATTGGAAACGGTAAAGAGTAATGTCAAACACCAGTTAATTTTAGACAACTCCCACCCTCAATGCACAGACAAATACTTGTCCTGGCAAAGCAAGACTGTGAAAGCATAGAATTAGAGTTTGCTTGCTGAGCCCCTTAAGTCTGGGGAAAAATCCATACTTAATTTGTTTATTGCAGTGGTGAGTATTTCATATACCTCAAGACACACTATAGTATATCCAAAAAATTGGAGTATAATTTCTCACTTGAGGAGAAAAATTGATTCCTTTATTCTGTGGATTTGTAGTTGTTGTTTTTCTTTAGTTGTCATCTAAGGGTTTGATTGTAGTCATATATGTTTCTTTGATAAGGGCTAGAAATTTCATTAGAAAAGGTCCCAGGTGAGCTGTCAAGTATGTTATTAGATGTGTTTTGACTAAGAAAGCAAGAAGGGGCTTCCCTGGTGGCGCAGTGGTTGAGAGTCCACCTGCCGATGCAGGGGACGCGGGTTCGTGCCCTGGTCCGGGAAGATCCCACATGCCGCGGAGCGGCTGGGCCCGTACCGCAAAAAAAAAAAAAAAAAAAGAAAGCAAGAAGGCAGATTCAGAATGAGCATAAGCATTCAAATAATTCTTGTAACAAGAAAGGCTAATTATGATTGATCTTTTTTGTTGTTTTAAGAATGCCTGAGAGGAACTGGCGGTAAAGATCTTTTATCAATGGAGTAAGTCTGAGTTCTAGGCCCCACGGCAACTATATGTTCCTTAAATATATAAGCATATTTCTGAGAACTTCCATCTTTGGTCTCCTTCAAAGCAGATGCTGCTTGGGTGGTTCCCTTGTGTCTGAGTGTGTTCTATCACTGAAAGCCAGAGTTAAATGCTCCCCAAGGATAGAGGTATGACCCATCATTCTATAATATATGCAGTACAACATACACATTACAGTGACTCAGAGTCAAACGGAAGGAACAGGAACTCAGCTTATAGCTCTTATTTCAGCAAAAGGCCAATCCTCACCTTTCATTTATATATCTCTGTTAAAGGCTCTTTTAGCCCAAGGGTTTTTTCTTCTCTCTCCTACCAGTTTCCTTTGAGAGTTGGCCTTCCATTTCAACTGACTTATTTTGTTGATAATGTTTCCTTTAAGATGATTATTTGCTTAAAGTTCAAGCTAATAAAAGTAACTTATCCTATTAAAAATATTCTGGGGAGCAGAACAACATTTTAGGATGTTAATTGCTCATGTTACCAGTCATCCATGAAACATATGCCAAAAATGCTCTAAAAGGTTCCAAAATGTCTCCTGCAGCTATATATCTTTTGCAGGTACAATTACGTGGGAACATAAATAAGAAAAAGTGCATCCAACATCTGGAGTCAGATGGTTTACTGAAGTAAAATTACAAAATTAAATTTAAATGAACTTAATTAAAAAGGGGAGAGGGATCCAATTTAATACGGCCATTCATCATGTCCTCATTGAAGTTTCTTCTAGCACCGGAAAAATACAATAAAGTTGGAATACAAAAGTTGGATAAAGCCCCTAATGGAGTGTGAAAAGATGACCAAAGAGACACAGTCAGGCAGAATATATTCTCTTTTTCTCCCTGCTATTTTAACGACATGGAATACCCAATTGTTTTGAAAAGACAGTATCAATCAAGAAAACTGAGCTTGGAAACTTATCTGTTCCAACTACCTCTTCTGTTTAGAGTTTCACTGTACATACTTTGTCACTTAAGGATGGCGATTACTAGGTTTGGTTTTTAGTTCAATGATACATGGTTGTAGACTCTAACAATATGCAGCCAAAATTTTTTTTAAAAGGTCCAGATAGGAAAGTATTCATTTCAAATGACCTGCCCTTCCATTTTAATTCTCTAAAAAAAAGGAAGGATCAAAATGCTGATCCCTTTAACACTGTAGTACTGAGTTCTGGCTGCTGTTTGATCAGTTTCTGTCTTCTTAGTTCTTAAACATTCTTAAAGCATCTTCTTAATTCTATGTGCTGAGAAAGACATATTAAGAAATGAAATTGCATGTCTTAAGTGACCTATCCATAATTATATGAAAACAACAGAATTTTATTTTATTAAATTAATTGACTGACAGATTCTAGAAAATACAGTCAATGTCATTCAGCAAATTTTCACTCCTAAGTAGTTCCTGCATACTATGGACATTGCTAGATGTTTGGTTTATGAAAACTTTATACCATCAGCTGACACTCAGATTCCCATTATGTCATCTTTCCTTCTTCCCCATAAATATTTAATTTTGTCATACATGTCATGAGGACCTCACCTTCACATCCTCCTTATCTAAAAGACAGACTTTTAACCTCTCCCTTTGCAACCATAAAGCTAATCTAATATGGTACAAACTCACCAGTTAAGCAGAAAGCAAAAACAAAAAAATCCTTAAGCAGGGTTTCCCTGGTGGCACAGTGGTTGAGGGTCCGCCTGCCGATGCAGGGGACACGGGTTCGTGCCCCTGTCTGGGAAGATCCCACATGCCGCGGAGCGGCTGGGCCCATGAGCCATGGCCACTGAGCCTGCGCGTCCGGAGCCTGTGCTCTGCAACGGGAGAGGCCACAACAGTGAGAGGCCCACGTACCGCAAAAAAAAGAAAAAAAAAAATACCCTTAAGCAGAAAAAAGGAGTAAACAGTTGAGCAGGCCGGAAAAACCTAAAACAGGAAAACTAATCAAGCATCTGAGACTGAAACCAAGGAGCAGATGATAAATGAAGCATTATCAATGCATATTTGTTGAGCACCTACTGTTTATCAGTAATGTACTGAGCACTTTCAAGTACGTTGCAGCCGTTAACATGGTAACCATGTGATAAGAAAGCAGAGGATAATAGCACTTATGTAACTTCCTCAACATTGTACAGCTGGTAAGTAACAAAGCCAGAATTCAAATACCACCCCTTTGATGCCACATCCCATGCTCCTACCTCTATCACACTGCCTCAGAAACTGCAGGTGGTAGGAACCATATTAAGGGCAATTGAGGAGTATAACAAGATTGAATTTTGGAGTGAGGATTGAGAAATAACCAGTGGTACAGGTGAGAATGAATAATGAACAATTTTAACTGTTAAGAAAAGTTCATTCATCTAAATCATGTGTTCTGTACTGACTCATAGCGTTTGCTTCCCATAAAAAGTACAGAAATGTTACACTTTAAAATCCTTGCAATATCTATACATTGTAGGAAAAGAAAAATAGCAATTTTATAATTCGTAACAACCCCAATGGTACTGATCGTCTGTGTCACTAATTGTGATCCCATTCTATTTATATCTATTTCATATGTATAGACTTTATTTTTTCAGAGAACTGAATAGCTGATCATAAGCAGAAAACAGCTTTGCTTTCAAAGTTATTAAGCCTAAGGCTTTAGATTCCATTACAGCTTGTATTTTAGTCCCATAGATTGGCTGAACATCTATAGTGCCTCCAAAAACTATTGGACTATTACCATCCTTCCCAAAACAATGTTGGTTTTAGAACTGTCTTAGATGGAAAGAGAAAAATTTGAGTCATTTATGATTCAGATGCAGTTCTCAAGTCACTTCTGCAAAGACAGAAGGTCAGGACGAAGGGGAGGGTCACTAGAATTTGCAAAGCACATACCTTCACTCAGTTCAGAATGCATGGCATCAAGGATGAGCAGAGGGTGAGGTGACCAGTATTTTAGAAAATGTACAGGATGAGAGAATGCTGTACTTCTAAGGAAAAGTGGAAGACAGACATGTGGGCAGTTTTTCATTCATTCACTGCATCAAGGAATGGAACAGGTTGGGGGAGAAAAATTGGGACGTCAGGAAGGGTTTAAATAAGCTGGTGGGAAAAAGCTGGAGCAAAGATGACAAGAGAAGGCCACTAAAGTGCAATAATGAGTTCCACAGCTGAGCCTGAATCTGACGGGCCAAACAGTAAAATATTCTTCTGATAAAAGGAATTAACAGGGTATTCTGATTAAAGATGATGAACGAACCACTGGGTTCGAGTTTCTGTGTGTTTGTTCTGAGTCATCCCACTCTTCTCAAGGACAACTGTCTCCTTAGCAACAGTAAAGTGGGAACCTCAGAACTCTTCATGTTCTTGGAAAGGTCTGTCTCACCATCCTTGTACTCAACACTCCCCTTAGTGAGATCTTAGTGCCCACACACGATCACTCTCTCTATTACTACTCCTATTCAATTTTTAGTCATTCTGTATCCAATGGGATGATTCTTCCACTATCCTGTCCCCTCAGTTCCTGGACTTCCTCTCTTCCAAAGATTTCATCAGCCATCATTCCTAAGCTACTCACTTCCATAGTCACACCCTTCACTTTGCTGTTACCAATAAGTGCAGCCCTTGCAAAACCTCAATTTCAAATATTCCTTTCCCTGATCATAACTTCTTATCTTTCCTGCTCACTCCCTCTAACACCCCAAATCCTACAATTCTACAACCCCACCAGGACCTAAAATCCACACTCTCAGCGTCCCTGCGATATCTCCCCCATGATATCCTCTCTTGCCTCCTCCTTTCCAGCTTAAGTTCCATAGATAATCATTAAAATTACATCTTAGCTCCTTCTCTGCTTTCTTGAACTTTTCTGATGAAATCTTAGGAAATCATTTTCTCGTTGAAGTCACTCTGGCAACCACTCAATGCCTACACTCATGAAGTCTGCTGGGCCTGTTACCTGGTAGATAATCAAGAGAGAACTTGTTCTCTTGTCTCAGAGCCTTTGTACTTACTGTTCTCACTGCCTAGAAAACTCTTCCCCCAGATATCAGCGTGGTTTGCTACCTCATTTCCTTTGCCTTATTTCAAAAAGTCTACATAGAAAAGCTTTACTAGGCCTGTCTACCTACAATTCAAACCCTCACCACCACCTTGTGACATTTCATACCTCCTTCTCTACTTTACGTTCCCTCTTTAGCACTCATCTATATATAAAATACACATCAGAGAATAAAATACATAAACACCATATCTTTTAGATTTCTATCTTGCTTACTGCTCATCTCCTCTACTAGAAGGATATCCATGAAGACAAGGATTTTTATCTGTTGGGTTCACTTCAGTATCCCCAGTACACAAAACAATGCCTATTAAATACCTACTTGGTGATCAATAAATATCTGTTCAATGAATGAGTCCACAAATAAATGGATATATGAATGACTAGGGAAAGAGAAAACATAAAGTTATAAATGCTTTTCACATGGAAATTAATATTTAGAGATGCCTATTTTTACTATGATATTTCCTGTTCATGAAATCAGGATTTGAGTGGGATCCTAGGATACAGTAGTTGTCATAGTGGTGCCATGACAATATAACAATATAGCTTATTGAACAATATAAAAACACCAAGAATTAAAGCAAATCCTTGAACAATTCTAAAATTACCGTGTTTAATCTTTATTTTCTTTCTTTATTTTTTTGCGGTACACGGGCCTCTCACTGTGTGGCCTCTCCCATTGCGGAGCACAGGCTCCGGACGCTCAGGCTCAGTGGCCATGGCTCACGGGCCCAGCCGCTCCGCGGCATGTGGGATCTTCCCGGACCGGGGCACGAACCCGCGTCCCCTGCATCGGCAGGCGGACTCTCAACCACTGCGCCACCAGGGAAGCCCCCGTGTTTAATCTTAGCAGTAATTGTCAGTACTTGAGGAAAGAGATATTTGGTAGATCCTGCCCTTTCAGGTAACCTATGGAAGTGTCACTTTTCTTTTTTGGAAGTTTCTTTTTTTTTTTTTTCTGTGGTACGCGGACCTCTCACCGTTGTGGCCCCTCCCGTTGCAGAGCATAGGCTCCGGACGCACAGTCTCTGGGGCCATGGCTCACGGGCCCAGCTGCTCCGCGGCATGTGGGATCCCCGGGGCACAAACCCGCGTCCCCTGCATCGGCAGGCGGAATCTCAACCACTGCGCCACCAGGGGAGCCCGAAGTTTCACTTTTGATGACATCTACTTTCTACTTGCTAAGACATGTCTCCCTCTTCCTCTCCCTCTTCCTTTCCCCCCAACCCCCACAGCACATAAGGAGATAGAGTCTAAAAGCTGATGTGCATGACCAAAGGACGGGATGTCAGAGCATGTCTTCTTGCCTGATATGAGGATGCAATCATAGTATGCTTATACACTTACGTTCTCAGCTCTCCTTGCCCTCTACGTTCCCAAAGGAAATTTATAAC
Source organism: Phocoena phocoena (assembly GCF_963924675.1). Lineage (NCBI taxonomy): Eukaryota > Metazoa > Chordata > Mammalia > Artiodactyla > Phocoenidae > Phocoena > Phocoena phocoena. The sequence goes on along the minus strand of NC_089220.1, from coordinate 90,005,331 downwards.
GTTTTAAAACGTTTTCCAGGATCATATTTGTGCCTTTACAATGTATTTTTATAATGTATATTTAGATGATTAATTAGAACTTTTTACAGATGTTTGATAGGACATCAGGGAACATATTATTAAAAACGATTTCTCTCCTTCTCCCCCAATTCAGTGATACAAAGATTGCCTTCTATCAGAGGCTCTCGATCTATCCCAATTTTCCATAAGTCACTGTGCTGTAATGACACTCTGTCAGATGCAAAAGTTGAAAATAAAAGGAGAAAATTCACTTTCGACTTTATTACACCAAAAATGTCTGAATGATAGATGGGACCACTGCAGATATGGTGGTTGTCTGGTTCCTATTGTTAGTCATGGGTTATTTTGATCAGCTGCAAAGATTTAGTGGGTGACTAGAATAGAAAATATTTGCTGTTTTCTGGAGCTTCAGTGAAATGCTAATGAAAGTAGCTGAGATTTTAAAAACTCTACTTGAATTTCTATCAGTTTCCATTGTTTCATGATCCCATTACTGAGAAGGGACCTTAGGATCCCTTTTTGCTGATTATATCTCACCTCCATTTTGACTTTGGGGAGAAGCAGAGGTCAATGATTGAAAAGAGAAATTACCTTTTAGTTGGGAACACTGGAAATAACAGTATCCAGATCAGCCAGATCGCAAGGAAGTTAGTTCACTAGTTGTCAGTAGTATGGTTTACTGTGATGAATAAAAACTATAATTTTCAGGCTAATTGGGTTAGCTATAAGCACATGGAAATCTGGATAGAGTATCTTGAGATAACTTTTCCCATACTTAACTTTATTCCTATCTTAATTCTCTTTGGTTACTTTCCCAGATTAGTCACAGAATTTTGTGACCCAAAGAAAGTTGAAACTAAGTTCTAACATGAGGACGGAATGGACCATACCCAGGCTTAAAGTTTTGTTTTCTTTGGAGAATAAACTGGTATGAATGAGGGTGGATTTAATAGTCAGAGAAGGTAAAAATGATGCTTCCATGTAGTTGGGGGGTCTTGAGATGAGGGAAGAAAATGGTACCACACATAGGTGAACATCTCCATCTTGGTTAACTTTGGATGGTGTTCAAATTTTATCCATAAAAAAACTAAATGGGGGCTTCCCTGGTGGTGCAGCGGTTGAGAGTCCACCTGCCGATGCAGGGGACATGGGTTCATGCCCCGGTCTGGGAAGATCCCACATGCCGCGGAGTGGCTGGGCCCGTGAGCCATGGCCGCTGAGCCTGCGCATCTGGAGCCTGTGCTCCGCAAAGGGAGAGGCCACAACAGTGAGAGGCCCGCGTACCGCAAAAAAACCCCAAAAAACAAAATGGATGATACTCTTGGTTGGTATTTCATATGTCAGTCAATTCCTCTGACCCACATTCATTACGTTAATGTTCTTTTCTAGCACTCTGGATAAAAAATTTGGACCACTATGATTTTTGGGTTTTTTTTAACATCCTTATTGGAGTATAATTGCTTTACACTGTTGTGTTAGTTTCTGCTTTATAACAAAGTGAATCAGCTATACATATACATACATCCCCATATCTCCTCCCTCTTGCATCTCCCTCCCATCCTCCCTATCCCACCCCTCTAGGTGGTCACAAAGCACCGAGCTGATCTCCCTGTGCTATGCAGCTGCTTCCCACTAGCTAGCTATTTTACATTTTGGACCACTATGTTTAACTTCATCCATTATTCATAGTCCTTGATTGGTTTTAACATTAGTACATGAACTGGGAGCTCTGGAAGATTTTCTATAACATGTGTAATTGTTGAAATTTCCTGTTTATTATCTAGGTGACATTTTCCAATAATTATGGTTTTATTCTTAAAGGACATGTGATCAACAGTTCTTTTCAGGGGAAAAGACTATGGTATGTTCAAGCAAATTGTGTTTTTTTTTGACCCAAGACATTCCCACCCCCCACACCCAGTTCATATTGATTGTCTACAATGCTTGTAATGAAACAGAGTCAGAGAGTAAACTCAGGGCTATGGGGGTGTATTTGTCTTAGAGATCAAACACTTAAAGCAGGATTTATGGAAGCAGAGGGCTGTGGGTCAATAGCTAAAAAAAACCCTGGACTGTAAACAAGTAAAGGACTTTCTGAGGTGTGAAGGAGAGGAGAAAGGAGACTGGAGGGGGTGGAAAGGAAGATAAGGGGAGGAAGATAAGCAGAGAATCTGGCTCAGTAAAAAGTATACATCTGAAAAGAATTAGAGGGAGGGAGGTCTAAGAAAGGCTGATTCACTTCCTGGATCAACCCCAGAGACCCATTTCCCCCCATGTTGCTGACAGGGATCGTATTCTAAACATTTCTTCCATTCTCTCCCATGCTCTCTATCTGGAGGGATTCTAGGACACTGAAATTTAAGATCAGTGCAGCAAACTCACCAGAGAAAGGTTCAGACACAAGTCAGACACAATTTACACAGCTGACTCTTGTTGCTATCATAATTTAATACAAAAAAAACCAAGTAGATTAGAACTCAGAACAACTGTTAGCCTTTGTTCAATGTGAAGACACCTATGAAAATCTATGAAGATGCTTTTTTAATATAACTTTCAAATCAGACAAGTGCTATAAATAAGGAATCAACTTTCTAGCCATATAAAATTCTGTGTAGTGATTTTAAGTTCCTCAAAATGTTTCCTATTTATTATTTTATCTTTGGATAAATCTACAGAGGAGTAAGTACAGTGAATATTAACCTCATTTTATAGATTAAAAATTAAAACCCAACAGTTAAGTGACTATTTAAGATCTCAGAGGCAAAAAAAGAAAAACACTTCTCTAGCTAAATCAGCTATGGTGTTAGGATTAGGATTTAGGTGCACCGATTGCTAAATCATGGCTCTTTTTAACCGTGCCACTTTGTGTCAATGTATCTTTTCTCAAACAAGCCTATCTGGTCAACAGAGTGTTCTCGTATTGCAGAGGTGGCACAGGATTCAGTATCACCTGGTTCCCTACGGAGATTAGGAGCTTCAAGGCCAGCTTCAAGAAAACCTTCCCACATCCCAAATGACACAAGTCATTTTAGCATGATCTATTGGGTTTCTTTGTTAGCCTTTCACTCTTGATAACAAGAAGCAGAATTTGATATACAGAACTCAGATGAAACGATGACTTCTGTGGTCCAGAAGTGAGTTATTAGAGGGACCACTTCCACAGAGGTTTATGGTTTCATTAAGGCCAATCACATGCATGTCTCTCTTACTTTTTTTCTTTCCTCAAATTGCTCAGCTTTGAGGATTTTAAAAAGCCCTGTCTGTTTAACTCTGGCCTTTCTGATATCTGAGATTTAATGACTCTCTAATTAAGATGTTATCTTGAATTCCATGTATATATGAGAAACCATGACTTATGTATGGGAATTTGAGTTTGGTGGCAGTTCCTCGAAAGCACATCTAAATCATGAAACAAAGCGTTAAACTCAAGTGCAAAGTAATTTAACTTTTAAGAGGAATGTGCTATTCAGATAAAAGAAACCATAATGGTACGATCATTTACTTTTACATGTATAAACGTGTGAGGCTGTGCTGTCAGTTCCAGGTATCAGTTTAAGTAATGCATCTTCCAGACTGTTTCACAATCATTCTTCCATTGTTCCATAAATAGATTATGCAAATACAAGCTGTTAAACTAAAAGTTGTTGCAATAATATAACTGAATAAATCAGCAGGGCAATGTGAGAGGAATATACTTAGAAGACTCAGTATGAATGCTGAATTACCAAAATACATCCTTTGAAAATTCACAGATTTAAGATATCTAGTACTAAATAATGGACAAATAAGTTGGCTAAAAGTCAAATTTTGTTCAATGTACCATGGACCTGCTAAAAGGCCACATGAAAATGGAGACCTGAACATTTGTAGAAAATATACTAGAATGGAAGCCCTCGGAGAATTAAAGGTGCTGAATATAGTCTCACCTTATGATGATCTGACTCAACTTGAAGATGGTAATGAAATGAGTATTATTACTGAACTTAATCCATTAAATTCAACAAGTCAGGGTCCAAAGAATCTACCTGGGGCCTACATGATCTCGTTTAACTCCAGTAAACCACATCGTGGTACATTTTTTAGTCTACTTTGGAAATGTGTCCAGAGACTGTTCTCTCCCACTAAAGATGGAGTGCTTAATTACTACTTAAATCAATATTATATTTTGGCCTCAGATCTAAGACTCCTCTTTTCAAAACAATCTTCTAATAACACAATTTGCTATCCATCTGCCAATATCTTCACCGTTATGCCTCTCTTTTTAAGAAACATCATATAGTTGTGCCTTTGATGCCAACAAGCGTCCAGTGCATACCACACCATCAGCACCAGGCAGTCTTCATTTTCAAGCAATCTCTTAATTGACTACAGATTTGGTTCCTTTAGAAATCCAATCTCTGGAACCATATTAAGGGTATGACTGCCCCCTGAGGTACTGAAAACTGAATTATTCACCTTTCTTCCTCCACATTGATCTTAAATGTTGTATCCCTTTGTGCTCTGAGAATCATATCTCTTCGGAATAGACACAGTTTCATTGTTCAAAACGGAGACCATTTACCTCACTTGGTCCAAGTGTACAGAAATAAAGAAATCTGATATTGCTTAGTTTCCCTATTTTTCACCAATACCAATAATACTAAGTTCAACATTTATGGACTATAGATTTCCCCTGTTTTTACTGTGGTTTTGCAAGGTAATTGAATAGAGACCTGTATGGGTCAAAAAATTACACCTAAACAACTTTAGTTTCATATCTAGTGCAAACAGCCAGGTTCCAGTAATATTTAATATCCTTCCTTGTTATATCTTTAAATCTTACCACCGCAAGGAAATGTGAAAATCCTTAAACTGCCGGCCTCAGTGTTCCCATGTCAACTGGCATATGCTCAGGTTGGAGATCCTGCCAAAAGTCAAAGGAAACACTTGTGAGACAGAGCCTGATAGACGATTATTTTAATCCTGCGTGTCCAGCACTGCCCGCAAGCTTGGTTTATGAATGCCTGCTGCCGCTTTAATGGTAAGACCTCTTCAACACAGCTGAATGCAGTGAGTGCACGAATGGATTTTCTTTTTCTTTTTTTTTTTTTCCCCTACCGTAACTAAGAGACTGATTATTGATCTCCACCTGGATGTTCCTATTGAGAACAGGCCATTCATGAATACAAGCAGGAAGAATAATGGTGCACTGCATGGGCAGTTTTAATAAACTGCAATAGGGACACGGTCTCTGTGGGAAAAAAAAGAACCAATCCAATCTTAATGTAGCATGTGCTTACATGACTAGAAATTCTGTGGGCATTCTATAGGCCAAGCATCAGAGAGTCCAGAGCTCCTGGGCTTTGACTCAGTGCCACGTCAGAGTGAGTATAAGACCCCAAGGACACCCTATATGCCTACTCCAGGGAAGCTCCTAAGTCCTCTCTATTGCCCTTAGAACAGAAGCTTTGAAGGCTGGAATGGACGGATCTGACCACACAACTGGAACAGAGGGATCTGAACCCAGATGTGGCTATACAGAAACGCAAGGGATGTGAGCCCATTGGGAGACTCCAAAATCCAAAACCTGAAGTCAAGAGGGTGAAAAGTAGATGAAAAAAAGAACTAATTAGTACAGGCCACCTTCAGACTCAGCTAATGAGAAAACCTTTTCTGTTTTAGCCAGCCCCTTCTTGTGTTATCTGGCTACAGCTGACATAAGTCAAGCACTGAATTTAGCAGAAGTATATGCAAGAGGAACAACAGCTGTGATATTTAAAAGGGGAACTGGCTTTTTAAAGATCAGAAACCGCCATCAACAAAGCAAGTGAGTAAGGCTTGTCTGGAGGGCAGATATAAACCCAAACTTGTTCCAGTTGTGTTGAGATGCTTTCTGCACAAATGAAGTTATTAAACCAAAAAAGCCAAAGGCGCGCTTTCCAACACGTATAATTATGTTTCTTTTTAACATCTGATTCCAACACCTACTTTGAGTAATAAAGTGTAGCATAAAGGCTTTAAACCTGAAATCCAAGAACCTCTCCCCTTAAAATAGTTTGCAAATTTTATGTGTTCTGTTTGTGAAGTATGTGCCCTCATCCCATCTCCCACTCCCAGAAGGTCCAAAGCTTTCATCGGATTTTTAAGGTGGACTCTGACGCATAAAAGGTGAAGAACCTTTGGACTGGCAGTCTGAGGATGTTGGTTCTAATCTTAGCTCAGCTTCTAACTGGTTTTGTGGCTTTCAGCAAATGGCTTCCCCTCGCTACACCTCAGTTTTCTTATCTGTGCAATGAGAAAGCTGAACTAGAGAAATGCAAATACACTTCCAGGTCAACAAATCTAGGAAATGCCCATAAAACTGGGAGGATTGAATTGGAAGATATGTTGCCCTGTCTGTTGGCCTAATCTCCTTATTTATGGGGGAGAAAATGAAGCCCAGAGAGGTTTTCATACAATACTTATGGTGAAGAGCAAGGATTGAACCCAGAATTTCCAACTCATACACCAATTCACTCTTCATTCTAACACACACCATGTTTGTAAAGCTCTATTCCCAGCTCACAGTTTTACTTATTGGCCGAGGGAGCATTTCAGGCAGGCTTTCCCTGTCTTGGCTGGGATAGGGGTACAGTGTGTCCTTTGGGGTTCTCTCCCAGATTTTCTCAGGGAGAGCACATATGCTCAGGCCCCAGATAATTGTGCTTTCACACTCACAGCTGTAAGACAGACAAGAAAAAGCTGTCCACAAAAAAATAATCAGCCATTTGCAAAAGTGCTCTGGGGTAGCTTCAGGAAGTGTTCCAGGAAAATTGCTATTATAAAAAGATCACTAGGTTCTCTCCTCCTGGATCCTATTCCACACTCAGACATTAATATTTTAGGTATATCGGTGATACTCATTTGCTCATCCAAAGTTCAACAATCAGCAAGTACGCCTGGCAACAACAGACTGAGTCCTTGCTTTCATGCAGATTACTGTCCAGCAAGGAACGATGGCTTCCTGGAATGTCTGCTGCAATCCTGCCTGTGTGCACCGAGAGCCAGGGGCAAGCACCGCCTCCCCAAGAGAGGGCTCATGCTTCCTTTGAGTTGCCCTTTCTCAAATTTATAAACACAGCTCAAGAGAATCTCTATTATTTTACTGTGAACCAGTTTATCCAAATACCTTTTGTTAAACCCAATAAAGCATGAGACTCTGTATAGTCTTTCCTTATTCTGTCAATTCCTATTTGCTTATCAAAATCCTACATATTCAAAAACACCTAGATCAAATTCTTCCTTCTCAATCTACCAATATGACTTTATTACAGCTACCTAAGAATGTACAGAGCAACTTCATTTATTCTTCTCTTACAGCACTTGAAGTACAGAAATGCTAAACCTTCACAAGTACACAGGAATTTTAAATCACTGAGTTCATTTTACCCATAAAGAAAGAGTGGTCTAGAAACACAAAGTCGCCAAGTTAATTGTTCATGAATTATTACAAATCAAAGGGAAAGAACAGGAGAGTACATTTTTGTTTAGCATTTGCTCTGTGCTATGTTCTTTGTAAGATGTTTTAAATACATGACTTCATCTAATTCTCAGAAATATCTTGCTCAGTGGATATATTATCATCCCCATTTACAGATGCAGTAAGCAAGTCTCAGAGGGAATAAATAACTTAAACCAGGTCAGACGGCTGCCAAGTGGTAGCTGGCAGGAGGCGGGTTCAAACTCAGCTCTGTCTGAGGATGCCAGACCACGCCAAAGGCAGTTCTTGTCCCCCACCCCCCACCCCCTCTGCCCTCTCCACTTCCACATGAGGGGATGAGAAGAGGAAGTGGTGGAATTTACTAAGAAAGGGGATTCGGGCAGCAGCCCCAGTGATAAACAGCAAGTCCCTGACAGCTTGGTCAAGGGCCCAATCTACTGACTACTTCTGAGATCCACCCTCCCTCCCCTACAAAGTGGCAGTGAGGGTGGAGAAAGGCATGAGAGCACCATCTTTGTGGGAAGGAAAGCAATGAAGACTAGCAAAATCTCAAAGTACCCGAGCTTCTGGCTGCTTATCAATCAAATGGGCTTTGGCAATCCTGTTCAGTCTTTAAGCTCCAGGGACGATAGTAGCTCAGTAGTTGTAAACTATAAAAAACTGTAGGATTCTGCCTTGTACACATCACTCTCAAAGGGAAGAGAGAATCTCCCAGTCCTTATTTCCAAATACTATCTACCTTCTACACACACGAGGTATTTTGCAGTTTTTCACACCAAATGGTGGCTAGGAATGGGGCTCCATGGGTGAATGCAGCTATTCCTCTGTGGATCAGTACCTTGAAGTGTATCTACTTCAGGTGGACTTTCCCCAAAGAGTCTTGTAACTGTGACAGCCTAAGTACCTCTAAAATAATGATGATAACCACACTTTCTGGATATTTGGAATTTTTCACTTTACAAAGTATCTTTACATGCACTATTATTTAATTTCCACAGAAACTATATAAAGTGAATAGGACAGTCATTTTTAGTCCAACTTTAGAAATAAGGAAGTTGAAGTTAAGTGAAGTAATGTATAATTACAGAATCAAGATAATGTGTTAACAATGTAAAAACAATACAATTTGTACTTCTTGAGGGCCTGCTAGGTGTCACACACCACTGCAGAGATTGTATAAATCTGCTCACTTAATCTTCATAACCACTCCATGACACAGATATTATCATCTTCAGACAAAGGATAAAAGAGGGTAAAATGGTTTTCCTAAGGTCATACAGCAAGTTAATACCAGAGCTAGGATTCAAATCCATGTTTAAGTCAAAGCCCAGCGTCTCAACCCAAATCTGACTGTGAGTCTAAATAAGGCAATCTAATTTCCAGAAATGTCCTTATTGCCTGAGTATACAGATTCACTAGCCTGCCATGCCTTGCCTTTCTTGGACATTCTGTGTCCTCTTTGTCACACTTTAAGACAGAAAAATTCAAGTCATCGGTAACTTGCAGTCAAAATTCTTTAGTATTACTCTCCATAATCCAGGTAGTTGGGACAAAATGATCTATTTCAGAGTAGTCTAGCTACCTCATTTTGTTTCCCTTGCTATGTTCTTGAAGACTGAGCTTTGTTGCTCTTCTCACTTTCCCCTTTAGCTACTGATGGTTACCTGCCTACATATGTGCAAAGCTGTATATAGCACATAATGAGAACGCTCAGAAAACCTTTTCCTTACCCCTTTCAACGGTGCAGGAAAAAAAAAAATTAAACTGACGAACTGTAGCAAGAAGACAGAAAAGAAAAGATATGTGAAAGCACTTTCCTTTCAAAGAGCGACTGGTTCTCAGGTCCCCTTGCATATGGCGCCAGTGTGAGTGAAAATGTGGCAATACTTCAGAAATGCTGTAGGGCAGGTGTCTCTGCATACATATGCATAATGTCCTTTTCACACTTTGGAGCTACCAGATGCCTAGTTCTGCTTGGAAGGGGCCTGGTAACCCACTTGAAATCATGAGGACTCATAATTCATTTATGCAAGCTGCAAAACCCCTCTCGATGACATCTCCTGCCCTGAAGAATGATTGAGAGAAAGATGTAATAGAGCCGAAAATGACAATGAAATATTAGCAGCTTGGCAGAGTTTATATGAGGCCCCCAGCTAGATGAGAGAATTATGCAAGTCAAAAGAAGAGCCTTCAGGCAATGACAGGCAAAAACAAAGGAAGAATGTCTAGGTGTCAAAGACTAATTTTGTTGCTATGGGGAAGGCCCTGAGGCATTGATTCATTTTATAGGCAGGTATGCAGCCCTCTACCTTGAATTCTCCAAGTGCTGGGCAAAACCACTCCTCCATTTACATTTGACCTCTAAAATTACTTGGTGCTCTGAAGAAGTGTTTCAGGGTGAAGATGGGTAGTTAGGATGGACCCAGGCTCTGCCTGAGGTGGAACTTTAGGCTCTGATCCTGTTTTCTCCTGGCACCATCCACCTCCAATCAAATCCTTCCCCATTTGCTCTCAAAATTTTTTTCTGGAACACCAAGCTCTTGCCATCTCCCTCTACTCCCTTACCTGCCTCCCACTCAGGGGGGAGATCCCTGCTCCTTAGAAGAGAATACAAAGCTCTTTAAAATCCTGCCCTGCTTTTTCACCTCTTGCCACATGGAGCTTCTTGCATCTCCTAAAATGCTTTCAGTTTACTGTGCTTTTGCCCTGCTGTCCCCTCAACGCCTTCCTCACTTCTCCACTGGGCATACTGCCGACTCATTCTCTAAGAAACAGCTGCCACATAACTAGCTGGGTGAAGACTTTCTCAGCCTCTAGGAAGGAGCTAGTCATTCCCTCTGCTGTATTCTCATGATACCTGGCACTCATCTCTACTTGACCACTTTGCACTCTCCACTAGAATTATAGTTTACAAGGTTTAGGCTGCGTAAAACTAGGGACGGCAAGAGCAATTTCTATAAATATACCTTTTTATCCTTTATACAGAGCAAAGTGCCTGAAATACATTTGCTTAAGAAATACGTGTTGATTGGAAAAAAAAAAAAAAGAATGAATGGCTCCCTCATTTCCCTCCCATGTGCTTTTAGTGATTCAGCATGTGATTCTTTTTTTTAAATGAAAAAATCATTTATTTATTTATTTATTAACATCTTTATTGGAGTATAATTGCTTTACAATGGTGTGTTAGTTTCTGCTGTATAACAAAGTGAATCAGCTATACATATACATATACACCCATATCCCCTCCCTCTTCCGTCTCCCTCCCACCCTCCTTATCCCACCCGTCTAGGTGGTCACAAAGCACCGAGCTGATCTCCCTGTGCTATGCGGCTGCTTCCCACTAGCTAGCTATTTTACATTTGGGAGTGTATATATGTCCATGCCACTCACTTTTGAAACACTCCAGTGGTGATACTGGAGAATAAAGGCAACTACAGAAGGCAACAGATCAGAGTACTGCCTTGGCATCTTTGTTCTGAAATCTATCTCTTTGGCCAATTTCTTCTTTCCTATAAGTGACACCCCTCTATTACGATGCTAGGGTTTTCTCAGGTCACAGTATTAAAGCTCCCAGAGTCAGTACTGTATGCCGCAAAGAGCTGGAGCTTTGCGATCAGATAGTCCTTGGCTCTAATCCAGGTGTGGTCTTCAGTAGTAATGCGAGCTGGAGCAAGGTTCAGAATCTAGCTGAATTTCAGGTCCCCCCTTGGTAAACTGAGGATGAATTCCTACCCTATAAGGCTGTTGTGAAGATCAAATTAAACTGTAGCTGCCAAACACATGGCTCACTGTACACTCTTAATAAATAGTAACATTTATTTTTACATCTTCAGCCTCTAGAATAGAGATTATCCTTTATGGGGCGGTTAGAAGGTGGTTTATATACTAGAATCATCTGGGATGACTTTCCAAACTACATCCCCACTTTCCTTTCTAGAAACACTCGTGTGGTATACTATCACAACTACAGATTGAAGTATGTTTTCTTTCTCAGGAGCTATCAGACAGGAAGGAGATTGAGAATCACTTCTCTAGAACACACCCTGGAAAGTTTTGCTCCTTACTTCACAGCTATAACTCTAACTGGGACCCTAAACCTCTCACCCTGAAACTGTTATAATATCTTCCTAGCTGACCTTTTTATTTAGACATTTTCCTCTTGTCAATTCATCCTATATACAATAGCAAACATAATCTCTCAAACTCCAGAAAGGCAGAGCAATCTTTTGATGAAATGGACACCTGAGGAGTCCCCACTGGGAGAGGCAGGCACCTTTCCCCCAGACACCCCCTACATGCTCTTTCATACCTTTGTGCCTTTGCCTATGCTCTTGCTTCCAACTGAAGGGTCCTTCCCTTCCCTTCCTAGTCTCTGCTCCCCCAAGTTGTAGAGCTAAATAATTTCTACACATTGTGTAAAACAAACTCAAGTAGAGCTAACAGTCTCCTCCTTTGTGCCACCACAGGACCTAGCACACCTCTCTTATTGCATTCATCACACTGTTACTAGTTCACAATTTTTTTTTTGCTGTACAAAATTGTGAATTCTTTAAAGGGAGAAACTGTGTCTTAATTATTCATGTATCTCCCCATAAAGTAGATACTCACTAAATTTTTACTGAACTGAATTAAACTGAACTGAGATGAATCCCTGTTCATGCTCCATTTAAGCATTTAACTTGCTACTGCCAACTGCTAAGCTGTATATATGTGTGCATGTATATCTGCATTTCTGGTGTTTTCTCATCATTTTCATGTTTTTCCCCAGGGGATTCTCAGACAAAGATTATGTAAAAAAGAAGAGTTGCACATTTACTGGTCAAGTTCATTTCAGAACCCAGGGAGGCTGGGCAAACTCTCCAGCCAACACGGGGATTGTGAAAAAAGGCTCTGTTAAAACATCCTGTTGCCTCCTCTTCACTAAATCCAAACTCCCTCAGGTAGATGGCAAGATGGCACTGCCAACTTGACTGAAACTCCACCCAATCTAACTGTCTGGACTGGCCTAGAATGCATAATTGTTTCTCTCTGTGACTGTCCTGCAAACAGGACAGGATTCTGTTCTCACGTGTCTCCCTCTCTAGTGGGTGACAGTGCTGCAGGCTGGTTTTCCTGCGGATTCATTCTTCTGTGATGGATGTGTTAGGGCTCTTGGAGTCCCAGAATCAAGCTTATTCCTTGATTCAATGTTCATTCATTCATTCATCAAACATTTACTGACCCTCTTCCTTTTGTCACATGCAGTGGTAAGTCCTAGGGAAATAAAGATGCATAAGAAAAAGAGTTACCTAGGATGGGGAGAAGACAGAACATGAACAAATAATGACAGTAAAATAAGACAAATGGAAAATAGATACTTGTGCATAATGTCAAAGGGGCCCAGTGAAAGTAGATAAAGAGAGGCTGATGTCTTTTCCCACTTGTAAACTCTGCAAAGAACCTGAGTGTACTCAACACAGACATCTTACTCAGTCCCTGAATATTCCCCATGAACCCAAAGTCTGTGGAGAAGAGTGCTAATCCTTTGACAGAAATTCCTGGGTGGCTCTAAGAGCCCAAATTTCCCCTCTGAAGAGCTATCATCCCATCCTCAGAGAGACCTGTATTGTGCTAACAGAAGAGTGGTGCTGTCACATTGCAGCATCTTAAAATCTCTGTTCTCCAATATATGTAACTTCATGACTTTGACCAAGTATAAGATGCAGAACGTAACTAAGAAGGAAATACGGTTAAGGCATATTCCAGAAGAACCTTCAATAAAATCCTACCCCAGGTCTAACTCTACAACTGTGCTGTCCAGTACATTAGCCACTAGCCACATGTAGCTCTTTACATTTAGATGATCTAAAACTAAATAAAATCAAACTTACAGTTCTGCAATTGTGTCAGTCACATGCCATGACTTCAACAAGCACATGTGACTAGTGGCTACCATACCGGACATTGAACACTTTCATCAACACAATTATTTTCTAAAGGACAGTGCAGCTCTAGAAAATGACTTGAATTTTTTATTCATTGATTCATTTATTTTATAATTTTAAGACTTGCTTACTTTGTAAAAGACTCAGTTCTAAGTTCTGGAGCAGGCAAAGGTAAAAAGCTAAAAGTTTTCTGTTGTTGAAGGGCTAACCGTTTGGTGGTAAAGACAAATATTTAGTAGAAAGAAAAAAACTGGATATTGTGCAATGGGGGATATGAGGGCACGGAGACAAAACAGCCTAATCTTGCCTAAAGTAACAGGAGACCTCAAAGAGAGGTGACAGGATGTGATTCTCAGGGGATGAGTAGTTACCTTCCTAATTTACAAAGTGGAAAGGGCACTGGAGATGGTGAGAACAGTATATGCAGAGTCACAAGGCATGGAAGAGCTTAGCATGCTGCAGGTGTTTCGTATTCCTGAAGTAGAGTGTAAACTTCTGGAAAGTTGGGTGAGAACAGGCTGGCAAGGTAGATGCCACAGTGTGCTAAGAGGTTTTGGGTGAGCAGGTGGTGGGAGGATGGAAGGTCACAGACCATATACACAGTAACTAAGAACACTGAAGTTATATAAAGCCGGATTATACTCAAAATTTGCCACTTGTAGCTTTATTTGGCAAGTTTTAAAGTCTCATTGAATCCCATCTTTCTGTAAAACGGTGTTACTAACACTGCCAACCTTTTATGATTATTGTGTGGATTAAATGAGACCACGTGCTTAACAGTGTGTGTGGCACATGTTAAATAATCAAAAATGAAAATAACTGTAATTTATTCTATAAGGAACATGGAATCAAAAAAGCATCTGAGCAGAAGTATAAAATGATGATACTGTATAAAGAAATGACACAAGACCATCAGCGATATCAATAATAATTTTAAAATGGCTAAAATTTACAGAGTATTTTACTACATGTAAAAGTGTGATTCCAAGTGCTTTAAGTAAGTTAATTTATTTAAATCCTCTCAACAACCCTATGAGGTAGGCTACCATTACTTGCTCCCTTTTATAGATGAAAAAACAAAGGCACAAGGTTGTTAATTTGTCACACAACTACTAAGTGACAGGCCGGGATTCAAACCCAGATGTCAGGCTCTTGAATCTATACATTCAGCTTCTGGGTTCTGCTTCTGTTAGAAATTCTTTGACAAAAGTCTGCCTGATTTTATATCGAATTATTTCCCACCACAGCATGGCCTCAAAATAATTTTATTTAAGTACAGATCTTTAAAAAATTTCTCGGGCTTCCTTGGTGGTGTGGTGGTTGGGGGTCCGCCTGCCGATGCAGGGGACACGGGTTCGTGCCCCAGTCCGGGAGGATCCCACATGCCGCGGAGCAGCTGGGCCCGTGAGCCATGGCCGCTGAGCCTGCGTGTCCGGAGCCTGTGCTCCGCAACGGGAGAGGCCACAACAGTGAGAGGCCTGCGTACCGCAAAACAAAGAAACAAACAAACAAAATGTCTTATACCATGAAAACCAGAAGCCAGTATATGTGTTCTAGAAATATTCCATAGATGATCATCTGGACAGAAATGGGCAAATGCTTGATAAAGTGTGTATCATTAGAAAGGTAGGTTCAAAATCTTGGATAATCAAGACTTGACTATAATTCACAGCATTCTCATCAACAGTGAGCCTGTAACAACTTTTCATAAAAGTCAGCTTCCGTTTTAGAAAATGGGGCTAATGTGTGCCTCAGAGGTTTGTAAGAAATATTAAGTAAGAGAATGTGTAGAAAGGATTTTGTACTGTGTGTGGCACACAGAAATAGTTCATTCAGAAGTAGCTTCTGCTGCTACAATTTTTGTTCTTTTAATTAAAGTGTCATCTTCTAATACAAGGTCTGCTGAGTCTTGAAAAGCCTTTCCTAAGATTCACTTGAACTCTCTTAAACATCTTAAGGATGGACAGAAGGGTATCACAGATATGAAATTCTTCAAAACAAACACATCCTAGTCTATGACCTAAATTCCAACTCTCCTTATTTAAAACTTTCTCTGATTCAGTTTCAGCAACACTTTCCAAAACGTCCCTGTTTTTACCCAAACTGAGCCCAGACGAGCCCAAAACAACATTTTCATTGACTGACCTCACCAAAGGCCTCATCTCTCAGGGAAGTTCTTCCAAATGTCTTTTCCTCTGATATTCTGCCCTTTAGTTTGACTTTCATCCTCATATAATTCCACTTTAATGAGTGAGATGATATAATTATCCTTCAAATTTGTTTCACTCCTTTAGAGCCCAGCCTCTCCCCATGGGGCCTTGTCTAGCATGACCACGTTTCTCCCAGTATAAGGCACTGGCCTGGGTCTCAGCATCGGTCAAGATGGCATGTTCTTCCCTGTTGGTGATGGCAAGCAATAATTGTTGGAAGCACATATCCTCAAACCACCGAAAGCAAATTGTTCTTTTTTGGGTCTTACAAATTTGGTAGAATCAGAAAGCAGATGTAGGGCATCATCCAGGAAGCCAGAGGAGTTGAAATCCAGGAGGTCAGGATTTGGGAAGAGAAGAGGTTCAGGTGGCTGATTGATATATAGTTACCAAACCCTGAGTTGAGAGAAATTCTTGGAGAGATTCAGCAGAAGGGCTGGTAAGAGAACCAGGAAGTTGAATGTTGTTTTGGCACTTGATTGAAAGCAGATTGTTGGGAGCTGAGCTGTCATGGGAATCTCACTGGACTAGAAAGCTCACTGTGGGTTTGCAGCCTAGAATTATCAGCTATGTGACCTTGAGCAAATCACTCAACCTCTTTTATTCTCTGTTGTTTCTTCACCACTAAAATGCAGATAATAATTGAAAATAATAGAAACTGCAAAGAGGTTTTCTTTTTTAACTGAGAAAATGTATAACAGTTCATATTTTTTTAAAGTGTCTATAAATGTACACACTATTCTCACATAAAGAATTTATGTGATTATTTTTGGCAAGACTAGTGGCTCAAAAATGTTGACTAAAACATTTTCACACCAATCTTTCAGTGGTATATAGCAATGGCCATTTTTATTTATTTATTTTTTTTTGCAGTACGTGGGCCTCTCACTGTTGTGGCCTCTCCCGTTGCGGAGCACAGGCTCCGGACGCGCAGGCTCAGTGGCCATGGCTCATGGGCCCAGCCGCTCCACGGCATGTGGGATCTTCCCGGACTGGGGCACGAACCCGTGTCCCCTGCATTGGCAGGCGGACTCTCAACCACTGCGCCACCAGGGAAGCCCACACTGGCCATTTCTTTTTTTTTTTTTTTTTAACATCTTTATTGGGGTATAATTGCTTTACAATGGTGTGTTAGTTTCTGCTTTATAACAAAGTGAATCAGCTATACACATACATATGCTCCCATGTGTCTTCCCTCTTGCGTCTCCCTCCCTTCACTGGCCATTTCTAAAGCACAAAGAGGTTCAGTATCTTTGTCAAGGTTATACAACTGGTAAGTTTAGCCATGGAGTGTGGCTCCTGAGCCAGTGCCCCTAATCATTAGAGTGTAGTTCCTCCCTAGATGAGGGCCCTTACAGTCACTGTGGTTTATCTGAGTTCCAAGGGCAAAGGTATCAGGTTGGTTCCTGAAAGGTTGATGATAACTACTCAGAGCCATCACCTGATGCCAGAACCCCTACAGCAGTGGCCACAGCATCACCCAACACCACTTCCTTGTTCTCACTTCTGAGTCTTCACACATGCCCTTCCCTGTGTCTAAAATTATGAAGTCTTCCCTCTTCTGTGCCAAGCTATATCTCTCCAATCCTTTAAAATTTAAAACCATAATTTGAAAAGATACATGTACCCCAATGTTCATTGCAGCACTATTTACAATAGCCAGGACATGGAAGTAACCTAAATGTCCATCAACAGAAGAATGGATAAAGAAGATGTGGTACATATATACATAATGGAATATTACTCAGCCATAAAAAAGAACAAAATAATGCCATTTGCAGCAACATGGATGTCCTAGAGACTGTCATACTGAGTGAAGTCAGACACAGAAAGAAAAATACCATATGGTATTGTTTATATGTGGAATCTAAAAAAAGGGTACAAATGAACTTATTTACAAAACAGAAGTAGAGTCACAGATGTAGAAAACTAACTTATGGTTACCAGGGTATAAGGGGTGGGGATAAACTGGAGATTGGGACTGACATATACACACTACTATCTATAAAATAGACAACTAATAAGAACCTGCTGTATAGCACAAGAAACTCTACTCAATACTCTGTAATGGCCTATATGGGAAAAGAATCTAAAAAAGAGTGGATGTATATATATGTGTAACTGATTCTCTTTGCTGTACACCTGAAACTAACGTAACATTGTAAATCAACTATATTCTAATACATTTTTTTTAAATGTTAAGATTTTATGAAGTTAAATCTGTCAATATCTTCTTTTGGTTTCTGCGTTTCTGTGTCTTAATAAAGGCTTTCTTGTTTAGGGACAAAATAACATTTTTATTTTCTTTCAATGATTTTAGCATTTTGTTTGTTTACCTTGAGGACTTTGATCCATCTAGAATGTATTTTGAGTAAGTTAAGTGGACAGAATCTTTGTCTCTTTGGATAGCAAATTGATCCAACACCATTTCTTGACTTATTCAGCCTTTCCTCCCCAGATTTATACTCCCTTTACCATACATCAAAGAATATTCCATTTTTGTAAAGGTTTTATATATATATATATATATATATATGTTTTAAAATAAGGCACATTCTGTAGAATTTTAATTATAAATTTAAAAATTTGAGTATAGTATTTAAATAGTCCTTGTTCAAACAGTTGAGTGGATATTCAATAAATATGGCTGTTGATCATAAAAAATAAAATAAAATGAAATAAAATTCTCAGCTGAAGCCTCATGGAAATGGGGAGGAGGAATTATAATGTTTTTCATCAGCATTTCATGATATTGAAAAAAAAACAACAATAACAAAAACCCTTGTTCATTTTATTGGCATAGACACAGACTCTAGGACCCTTGGTCCTACTCTGAAGATGTACAAAACACAAGCAGAAATTCAGGGATTTATAGCATCAAAAGTGAGGCATCTGTGACTTTAGATGGTTTGAAAGTATATCTTATCTGATAGTAGCCAATAAAGCAGGTGACAGTGCCAGATCAGATAAGAATAAAGAACATCTCCGGCCAGAATTAAAAAGGCTATTTTGGGATATGTCAAAAGGAGTAAAGCTAGATTGGAAATGACTGCAAAGGTGATTAAATACGTAAGAACAAAGAGAACACTTCCTGAGTTCTGGCTAAGAAGGGGAAAATTCTTAATCATCTTTTAATTGTACCTCATAATTAGCCAAGTCACAAATGCCATGGTTGGGATTAAAAGATTTTTCATAAGGCAGAAACTGTTATAGATTTTTTGCTAGGGAAAGAGCTCATCGTTGGGGGATGGAGTGAGTGCTGAAGCCTTTCAATCTATGTAACGATTTGAGAAAGCAGGCCTTACAAGCATATTTGTCCATAACGCACATTTTGAAAGATACTGTTCTTCTATTTTTGCTTTTTCCCTTTTCCAAAGGAAATGAAAAACAGTGATGGAAATTTTTCCAGGGGAACAAAATCTCAACAAACAGTGAAGCAAATAGCCACTGGAAATTGCTTATGAAGCTCTTAGAGATAATGGATATATGATATCATAGTTATGTTATAATATCTTCAATGACAAGTGGTAAAGAGTAAGAAAATGCTGAAGTTATATTTGAGTGAGTTATTCCATACTAAATATTCTTAATTCGTATTACAGAAGGCATGGGAAACAGGTTAATTACTTACGGAAATGAAACAATAAAATCACCTCTAACAAGCATGCATATAGAAGATAAACGTCTGGGGCTGCCCCTGCTGGCATGCTAGGTTTCCCATCCAGATCCTTCTAAATGAATATGATGTTGAATATCTTCTATGACAATCTTGTGGGTCTGAATGTTTAGCTGAGCCCAAGAAAACACTCTGAAGACATTGCTGGATATTTCAACTTAGTTTTTTGACCACCAAAGCATATGCTTGAAGGCTAAGAGTATGATAACATTAGAGTAACAAAGGTTCTGGATCAACTGTGACTGCTTATGGAATACCAGAATTCTCCCCTGCTTATATGTGTTTTCCCATTTCCTTGAGGGAGACATTTCTGCTGCTGCTGATTCTTCGGAACTGGTAAAGTCATTTGTGGAGGCCAGCCAAAGATTTCTTGATTAGAATCAATTCATAAGTGTAGTCTTCTCAATCTGCCATATGCAGATGGCCAAACAGAACAGAAACACAGATCTGCCAGACAGGAGTTTCTCCCCAGAGACACATTCAGTGATCGGCTGAATGGCAAAGGCAACCAGAGATGTTCCTCATTTTCATTAGAAACCTCTGCTTACCCTGGTGGCAACCTGTCTCAACTGGGGTTCTTGGAGAGAATTAAGCTCTAATGCACTTGAAGCATCTATGTTAGTTCCCTATTGTTGCTGTAACAAATTACCATGAAATTAGTAGCCTAAAACAACATAAAGTCAGAAATCTGAGATAGGAATCACTGAACTAAAATCAAGGTGTCTGTCGGCAGGGCTGTGTTCCTTCCAGTTGCTCCAGGCGGCATCCATTTCCTCGACTGTTCCAAATTCTAGAGGCTGCCTGCATTCCCTGGTTCATGTCCCCTCCTCCATCTTCAAAGACAGCAGCATTAACATCTTCACATACATTTCTAACTCTGACCCTCCTACCTCCTGCTTTGACTTGCGGGGACCCTCGTGATTATATCAGCTCACCCAGGCAATCTGGGATAATCTCCCCATCTCAGGATCCTTAACATAATAACCTCTGCAAAGTTTCTTTTGCCATGTATAGTAACAGACTCACAGGTTCCAGAGATTAGGGAGTGAACATCTGTGTGTTGGGGTCATTACTCTGCAACCTTTGTTTATAATAAATTAATTTCTCTCTTATGCAACTAAAATGGCACTAGTTATGTATCATCCTCAGAAGAACTGAGAAAACTGTCACTCAAATCATTTTAGTGATTTAGATGAGGAACTTCCATTGTGAAAGAGTGCTTGGTAAGAATAATGCCTTAAATGAACAGGCAGTGAGACATTTTTAGTGATAGTAGTTTTATAAATTCTTTGAAAATTTGGATAGAGAAGCAGGCAAAGGAGGCAGGCATTGAAAATTAAATGTGAGCCCAGAAAGCATATGGTAGTGATTTTAAGATGCATTGTTGGGTAAATACATCTACAAAAGAGAGGGATATTGGGGCAACAAGAGTGGAAGAAAACGTGAATATGAATGGTTGATGCCCCTAAATTCCATCTTTTCTAAAAATGTGCAAGTTATGAAAGTTGTCTTTAATTTTTAAAAATCTAGCCTTTATTCTAATAACCTCTGCATACTTCAGTGGATACTCCCACAAGAAACATTCAGCAAAACATGCATGTGTATAGAAACCACACAATAGCTGGTTTCACTCCTCCCCCAAAAATGAAAAAAAAAAAAAAAATCAGTAGCTGTTTCTGTCCCCAAATTTCATCTTGGGTCTCTTTGTGAAATGTGCAGTTCCATTTAGTGTTGACAGATCAATCCAGTGAGTGTGAGTTTATATACAATTCAGTATTAACTTCCAGCCAACTGTAAACCAAAGCACTCTAGTTAGACAAAGTCACCTCTTCCTAGTCGGCTTGACATTATCTTTTAACCAGTAATAGGAGCCAGTGTCTGTGGGATTGACCCTTATGATCATCACATAAGGTCCAGTAGGAAGACTGGAAGACTCATTACTGTAAGTTCTTATTTAGAGCTGAGTGAAGTTTTTGGTATAAACTTTAGGCTACCTAATCTAGCTGCTAGAATGTTTTCCATCATAAGAAAGAGGTCTGTAGTGGTAGACAGGAGGCCTGGCTGTAGTCGTGGCTCTGCCAGTACCCAGTGTGTATGTGCCTGGAGAGCAGTTCAGACAGCAGGGGAGAAGCCAGTTGGCTGAGTGGGGTTACTGATGCTTATTTGGGGGAAACTTTTATGAGTAGAAGCAGGAGCTGCTGTCCAGTAGAGGACTTAACAGTACCTCACAATTTAAGAGGAAATACTTTCAGAAGAGAAAGGAGAGCAAAAGGGGTTAACCTGTCAGACTGGTAAACTGAGAAAGCAAGGACCAAATTCAGGAAGAAAAGCTCATGACAGACCCAAGAGTCCTCTTGAGAAGGAGGAGAATAAGAAAAAGAATTGGGCCATAGTAAAATCTGAGCTGTGAATGCACTCTTTGAAACCCTAGACTGCTTCTGACTCATGTCCCCACCCCTACCTCTTGATTATTAATTACAAGGGGAAGCTAACACATCAGACAATATAGAAAATGGAGGAAAAATATCAGTTTAGTAGGGGAGACAGATCCCAAAACCAGTAAAAAGAAAACAAAAATAACAAATTTATATAAATGCTATCAAAGGAGAAGGATACTTAGAGAATCACAGGAGGTTACTTTCTACTACTGTCTCCAGAATAGACCTTTCTGAGGAATTGATATTTAAGCGAAAATTAGAAAGAACAGCCCTGTGAAGACTCACAGAGCTTGAGGGAACTGTATTTGCAAATGTCCTGAGGCAGGAGCGAGCCTGTCCTGTTTGAAGAACTGGGAAAAAAACAGTGAGGCTAGTTCAAGGTGAATAATTGAGGTGAAGTTAGAAAGGCATATGTGGAAGATTACTCTTAGGCAAATATTCACTTCCTCCCTCGTAACCACTTCCATGGGTGAATATAGTTGTCTACTTCACTGTTGTTGGACTTGGCCATGTGATTTGCTTTGGCTGCACAGTGGATGGGTGAACTCTGCTAACCCTTAACTTTGGCCTCAGCCACCATCACTTCTTTGGTCAAGGGATACTGCACATATGATGCAAGAAGAGGTTTAAAATAAATGTGCCTGCTCAGTTGGGCTCACTCTGTTGCACTCTTGTCACTGTGATGCAAGAACATATCCTAGACAGTCCACTGATAGCAGGTGGATGAGTGACTGACATGGATCTAACATGCAGCTTGGAGTCAAGACCAGCTGAGCCAGCCCTACCTAGTTCAGCCAACCTCCAGCTGATCGGCAGATGCTTGAGTGAGATTAAAGCATAGTTGTTTCAAGGGTGCTTTCTTATTCAGCATTTTTGGGGAATAACTGACAGAGTATAGAAGGGTCGTCTTACAGAGCTTATGGGAAAAAAACTGAAGAGTTTTAAATCGAGAGTGATATAATATGAATTATATTTATTGCAGCTCACCTTGGCTTCTGTGAGAGGCCGGTGAGGAGGAAGCAGTTAGAATAGCCCATTTGGAAAGAATGGTAGCAATGCAGTAAGAGAGAAATGAATTATTTTAAGTAAGTCTTGGGTGCAGAATCAACAGTACCGGCTAGTTATACTCAGAGAGAAAGGAAAGTGAAGAACTAAAGAGTGACTCCCAGGTTTCTAGCCTGGACAACTGGATAAAGAGTAAAACACTTTTGGTTTTCCATATTACTATTTTTTTCACAATAATAATGTAAATGGCTATACAGTCAGTTAGCATATCATAAATTACTTAATCATTATTTTGAACGTTGGTTTGTTTCCAGTTTTATTCTTTCACCAAAAACTCAACACTTAACCTCTAAGTACAGGTAATTCTCATATATTTTAGATGTGGGAGGGGGTGTAGATTCCTAGAAATGGGATAACTGGGTCAAAGCATTCCAGTGGCGTCTTTTCTTTTTTCTCCAGAGTTCATTCTTTCCCATAGACAGGAAGTGAATGGGGAATGTGGAAGAAGCACATCCACAAACAGCAATGAATTTTGCTTTGGTGAAATGTCACAGCCTCCTTGAGGCTTCTAAGAATAGCAATAGCAAACCTTTATAAAATGTTCTGTATGCGCCAGACACTGTTCTAGGCACTTTATATATACATTAATGGATCTAACCCTCACAACAAGTCTATGTTGTAGGTACTAATGTTATTCCCATTTTGCAAATAGGAAACCTGAGGCAGAGATGCTAAATAACTTGCCTCTAAGAGCATAAGCAACAATTCTGCAGAAATCACTGTCTCTGTGGTAAGGATGATGCTGAAACATGTGTTACTTAACCACAGGTACCTTATTTGGACTTGCAGAAGAAATTGCTTCTCACTTTTGTACCAAATAATCCTTGTACTTATTCTAAAGAAATGCTAAATTTTTTAAAATTAATTTTTATTGGAGTATAGTTGATTTACAATGTTGTGTTAGTTTCTGCTGTAAAGCAAAGTAAATCAGTTATACATATACATATATCCATGCTTTCTTGTGGAATCTAAGAACATGGTACAGGACTTCCCTGGTGGAACAGTGGTTAAGAATTCACCTGTCAATGCAGGGGACATGGGTTCCAGCCCTGGTCCAGGAAGATCCCACATGCCGTGGAGCAGCTAAGCCAGTGCACCACAACTACTGAGACTGTGCTCTAGAGCCCGCAAGCCACAACTACTGAGCCCGTGTGCACAACTACTGAAGCCTGTGCGCCTAGAGCCCATGCTCTGCAACAAGAGAAGCCACTGCAATGAGAAGCCCGCGCACTGCAATGAAGAGTAGCCCCTGCTCACCGCAACTAGAGAAAGCCTGCACGCAGCAACAAAGACCCAACGCAGCCATAAATAAATAAATAAATAAAATTTTAAAAATGTTACAAATGAACCTACTTACAAAACAGAGTCACAGAT
This sequence comes from Phocoena phocoena, assembly GCF_963924675.1. NCBI lineage: Eukaryota > Metazoa > Chordata > Mammalia > Artiodactyla > Phocoenidae > Phocoena > Phocoena phocoena. The sequence goes on along the minus strand of NC_089220.1, from coordinate 89,981,164 downwards.
GTAGAAAACAATCTTATGGTTACCAAGGGGAAAGGGCGGGAGGGATAAATTGGGAGATTGGGATTGACATATACATACTACTATATATAAAATAAATAACTAATAAGAACCTACTGTATAATCAATAAAGTAGTGACCTATATGGGCATAGAATCTAAAAACGGAAATGACAAATTTTTAACTCATGAGTTTTGTACCAAATAATCATGTGTTTCTCTAAAGCAAATGGTAGGATTTTACTGGACAGACTTTGATTAGATTTTACCTGGAAAATCTGGAGCCAAATGTCTAGCCCAGTTGCGGCAACTGTCTAGAGCTTTATGCATGTTTATCCCCATTCCTATATCCCTGCTATGCCTCTGTCTATCATCTTTTCTCATTTACTTCTAATTTTAATTTATCCCATGATGGCTTTTATATATCTTGTAAGTTTCCTTAAATCCTTTTTGAAACAAAAAGAAATATAAATAATAAGAGACAGATTCAGCCAAGCTTAAAAAAAAGAATGTCAGTATAAAATCAGCTCAAACTACGTCTATAAATTCCACAGTGTCAATTTCACTGATATATGTTGTTTGTTTGCTTGCTTGCTTTTGACGTTCTTTGGCACTTCCAATTGTTTTAAGTGGTATCTTCAGTGAACTTGATCAGGAAACAAACGCTACCTGAAAGAGTCTTCCCTTTCCAACCCCTCTTCTGTTTGTTCCCTGAGAAACCTGGTGCAACCAAATAATAATAACAATCCTTAAAATACTAATGCAAATTTTTAAATAATAATAATGATATTTATTAAATGTTTACTACTGTTCTAAGCACTAAAACTTAGGCAGGCACTGTTTTAAGCACTTTACAACAAATTATGTTATTTACTCCTTACAACAATCCCATGAGGACCTCACTGCCATTATACACATACTACAGATGAAGACAAAGGTTTCAGGAGGTGAAGTAACTTGCCCAATGACACAGAGCTAGCAAATGGCAGATTTTCAGATTGAACCGAGGTTTGTTCAGCAACCAAGCCTGTATTATTAATTATGCAATATTTACATATATGCCTGGGATAATGAGCTCCCAATTTTCTTTAAAATTATTCCTATTTTTCTTTGTAACATTGTCGACCCTGATGTAACATTTATCTGAATCAATCTGTCAATCAATCTGTCAGGGGAAATAAATGAGCATTTTTCGAATCCCTCCTATATGCCAGGTGCGGGACCAGGCACTTTAAACATTGTTCATTAATCCTCACAACAATTTCATGAGGTGGATATTATTGTTCATGTTTAAACTTGAACATACTGGGACTCAAAAAGGTTTAAGTTACTCCTCCAAGATCACAAAATTAGTAAGGGTCAAACCTAGGATTGAATCTGAATACCTTGAAATCCATGTTTCGCTTTGTTCTTTCCATGACTTTGGGAAAACTACAACTTTAATGCATCTCAACCTTCTCATCAGTAAAATGGAATAATAAGATTTGCCTTAAATTTCCTGGACAGTGTGCTCCAGGTTGACCATGTATAACAATTAGGTAGTAAAATGCTTTGAAAATTACTTCCCACTGCACTTTCTGGGTTACTATTAATGAAGGATTTCTGGTGTCCTAGGAGACTGCTTACCCCTGGGGATGTGGCCACAAGTCTAAGTGGCCCTGAATTAGTCTGATAAAGGGAAGCAATTGGGAGCAGGATGAACCACCCAAACAGCAGGGCCTGTGATCAGGCGCAGTAATGGATGGCCTCAAAGTGCACGTGTGCTCATAATGACTGCCTGCAGGGGCAGTGCCACGGCTACTGCTTCCTTACTTCCTTATTCCCACCTCGACTGCATTTGTAAGTAGGTAAAAGACAGAGATAAATGTTCCTGTCTCAATACCCAAGCCCAGCTGGCCTGTAAGATAGTTTGATTCTCTGAATTTAAGTTGACTCATGATTTCTAGCTTTTGTGCCATTGCTTACGAGGTGGCCATAAGAACAGACCTTACAGATCTCCAACTACCGGAAGAGTGACTGACCAGGGTCCCCAGCTGCTGTCCACTGACACCCAGCACAGGCCTGCAAAAGGTCATGCTTCCCACAGGCTACTGCAGGGCTACCGAGACAGGTCCCAGCCTGAGAGACACCGACTCCTCTAACAGTCAACTTTGGCTGTAGAACTCCCCGTCTGAAGGCCTTGTTGCACATTCATTAGACTACAAGACAATCTGGGACCTTCCTTCCCTCTCTCCTTCACTGGGGTCAGTCTTGGAAATTTCAAGGTCTGAAATTTCACTCAGACTCCCCTATATCTCTTCATTTTCACTCACAGGCATTTCCCGGAAAAAGAGCCTCATATGTTTAAATGCCCCGTGGGCGAATGTTTCTTGAAGGACTTGGACTAGCACGGTTTACAATGTTTCCCGCTGCTCAGTGTTCTCTTAATTCTACCCTTCCCACCGTTCCCATGGAGCATTCATTGATCTCCCCCAAGCCCCTATTCCCAGCTGGAAGCTTTTCCGCTACCACTTATCTTTACCTCTTTTAGGGTGCATAAGTTATTTTACCATAAATTATGGTTATCTATGTAGATATTTTATCTCCTTCACCAGATGTTGAACCCCTGAAAGTAATAGCAGCAAAACTTATTAACATATTATATCATTCTATGCCAGGCATGGTACTATGGGCTTTACATACATATCTACTTAATCCTCATCAACACATGTCGAGGTATACATTATCAATTTCATTCTATGGAGAAGAAAATTGAAGCCCAGAGAAATTAAATGACTTGTTCAGTGCTGCACAACTAGTTGGTAGGAGACCTTATTTTAAATTTGGGCTTTTAAACTAAATCTTGTGCTCAAATTAGTATTCAATCCCTGTCAAAAGCCCTTGCTGATATAAAGAGTGCTAGATAACTAATCCTATTTCTTATCTTAACTCCTAGGAAGCAGAGGGCTAAATTTTATGCCCTGTTGGAGCAGATGTACTTTGCTTTGGGGTTCAGGTATAGTTATTGTTCCCTAGCCTCAACATTTATTTATTTATTTATTTACTTACTTACTTTATTTATTTATTTACTTATTTATTTGTTTGTTTATTTATTTAGCGGTACGCAGGCCTCTCACTGTTGTGGCCTCTCTCGTTGCGGAGCACAGGCTCCAGATGCACAGGCTCAGCGGCCATGGCTCACGGACCCAGCCGCTCCGTGGCATGTGGGATCTTCCTGGACCGGGGCACGAACCCGTGTCCCCTGCATCGGCAGGCGGACTCTCAACCACTGCGCCACCAGGGAAGCCCTCAACCTTTATTGTTAGTCCTTTTTTGTTGTTGTTGTTAATTGCTGTATTTCTAATGTACATGAATCCTTTTCCTTTGGAGGAGTGGCAGGTATAAAAAGCAAGCAAGAACCTCTGGATCTGTACGCTTTGGATTCAGGTACATAGGAATACAGAGATACAATTCTCTGACAAAACCAAAACAGGCTATAAAAAGTGATCTCAGAGAAAGCAGAGGCCAGGTGATGCTTTTCTCTGTTAAAACAAAAAGGAATTAATTGTTATAAATTCACACAGCAATTTGCTTATGGAAATTAGAATGGAATTCAGTACTCCCAGTTCCCACGGCAAAGACCATGTTCATTGCCTTCATAGCAGAAAGGAACAGCGTAATGTCTACTGTGACTATGTCAAAATGTATATTCATGTGTATTGAGACAAAGTATTGTAAATGGAAACGAGGTCTATGAAGCCCCTTACTTGACTTAATGGCACTTATTAGCTCTTGAATTCTTTATTGCAATGTTCTGTTTGTAGTGCAAATTGCATTATTAAGTACTGATGAAAATTCCTAAAAATATCCCTCTATCTATCCAAAAGATAGATGCAATATTTATATGAGTTATGAAAACTGTTGTGCGTAATGACTCGGAGCACTGCCTCGTGAATTCTGTGGTAAAAAATTACAGTCCAGTTCCATGAATGTAATTATTCAGGCACCCAGTCTGATTTATCATCTTGATGAGAAACTGAGCCATGAAATATCCTCTGCTAGAAATCAGCCTTCACTCATTTTGCAAATACACCCAAGAGAAGCAGGAGGGGTGAGAAAAACAACAAATGATCTGCCAGGACTAGAAGAAACATATTTCTTTTTCTTTACTTAAAACAAAACAAAACAAAACAAAACTGTAGCAATCAAATGTTAATTTTGAAATAGATAAATGGGAAAAAACTACACACTCCTGTATACGATTTTGGCAGTGTGAGCCTGACTCAGGGCTAGAGATGTCTGCTTTCACACCACTTATCCAAGATCAAAACCCAGGGATGGTGAGACCCAGAGGGAGGAGCTTCTGAACAGGAGGCGTGGAGGCGTGTGGAGCTCTCCACACAGACATCCTCATGCCACAGTTGGTAGCTAATTAGTCCTTTGCAGGCAGCAGTGTCTCTGCTGGCCTCTGCTCACTGCTCAGTACACAAATTAGTGAAAATGAGTCACAGTGTGTGCAAGCGAATGGGTATGACGAAATCTGCAGAGGTCAGCTTGCTGAGAAATCACTGCAAAGGAAAACAGGACCTCCTGACAGATGGAAGAGTGGGAAGCTGATAAGGATGTTTCAGAAAAAGGAAAAGGTGAAGTGGGAAAAGAACCACGCTTCCCAGCAGTGAACAACACGAGAACTAAAACGCGAACTAAAAATGCAGCAAATATTTAAAATTTTCCCTTTATTCCAGATCTGTTAAAAAGCACCTCTTACACATTGCCAAACATGCATACAATGTTTTGGCTTTTCTCTTTTGACACAACTGCTGTCACTTGGAGGAGGTGGGGCGGGCATGTGGAAGCTGGTAGTTGCCTATTCTGATTTGTGGGAACATAAATCCTGCCATTTTGGCCTTAAACCAAAGGTCCCTGGAATTTCTAACATTTAAAAAGCATTTAAAGGCCCAGACAAAAATGAAATGGGGTATAAGCAATAACTGAGCCTATTACAAATGAGACAGTGGAAACAGACTTTGTGTGTGTGAGTGTGTATATGTGTGAGAATGTGTGTGTTTCAGGGAGTAGGAGCTTGAACTTGGGTCATGAGACACACAGAGTTGCTTTTGAGAACAAAGGTAATATATTATGAGAAACTGAATGTGTGCTAAAATTCTGTGGCCTGCCACAGACCATTCAGTATAGCTTGATGGTTAAGAGTTCTGCCTCTGGAATCAGAAAGAGCAGGGTTCAAGTACCAATTTTTCCCCTACATCTGTAAACGTGGTCAATTGGCTAATCTCTCTGAGCCTCAATTTTCATTATCTTATATATTTATAATATAAATACATAATATTTAACTTATAGGGTTCTTGTGAAGTAAAGCATTTGGCTCATTGTCTGACACAAGTACTCAACAAAATATTATTATAGTCTTGTGAGTTCCGAGCCTCTGCCAGTGCCAGATAATAATGGAAGCTTGATTTCAAAAAGGAAGAGTATGCTCCCTTGAGGAATATCAGTGCTGGCAGCTTTAAAAATCAGCTAGTAGCCAGAGGATAGGAGGAGTTCGAGACCCATTACAGTGCTGTTGTCCGTTCCACTCTGCACGGGAGGCACTGTTATCAGACATGCTCATACATTTTCCATGTGTGCTATCTGAGCTAATAAGTCACCGAGATGAATCAGTCCACAACTCTTCCCAAATGAGCTGAGGCGTAAATGAAGACACTAGGATCTTGCCTGTGTGACCCTTGTGAATAATGATCCTCCACAACCCTGGACGTAGAGGATTGGCTTAAGACCATTTAGTTGCATCAGAGCTGTGGAATACCAGAGGGCTGAGAAAAAAATATTGTCCTCCTGAGGACAGGCACAGAGGGAAGTCCCTTGGATCTTTTTTTTTTTTTTTGCGGTACGCGGGCCTCTCACTGTTGTGGTCTCTCCCGTTGCGGAGCACAGGCTCCGGATGCGCAGGCTCAGCGGCCATGGCTCATGGGCCCAGCCGCTCCGCGGCACGTGGGATCTTCCCGGACCAGGGCACGAACCCGTGTCCCCTGCATCGGCAGGCGGACTCCCAACCACTGCGCCACCAGGGAAGCCCCCTTGGATCATTTTGAGAGATAAAAATTAGAATCATGCAAATGTCACCTGACACCTGTCTTCACCAAATAGTGCTATAAGATTAACAAGAATTAAGTACAGAGGGCTGTCCTTCTGATTTCATGTTTTTCTATAGTCCTACCTACTAGATGATGGGCTCTCTGAGAACAGAAACCATGTCGTAGCCATGTGTGTATTCAACCTGGGTACTTGAGCAGCTCTATAAACCTTTGTTGACTTGGCTCCATTAGCATAAAAATGCCTCAGTATCCCATTTTAAAAGGCTTGATTCATCATGTAATTGTTTATTTGTAAGAGAGCTTATATAATAATACCATTCCTGTGTTTCTTTTGCTGTGTTAATCTACTAATGTTCTACTGAAAACAAGTAGCAGTGATTCGCAACTCTTCTCTATTTCATCAAATATTTCCTTCCCAAGGATAAAAGTAATGAAAAATATTCTCAGGGCATTTACAAGGTCTTATTCACCGCTGTTGCCTCTAAACCCAAACACAGTCTCTGGCTCAGAATAAATATTCAACACACCCTCATTGAATGAATGAATGAAAAAAGGGGGCCAGGTAGGCCAAAGATCATTTATAACCATGCGTAAGAGGAGTTAGCTCATATGTTCCCCACTGTTTCATTAGTCACCACTTAGAAAGTTTGTTCACGGTGCCTATAAATTCATTGTAAGATGATGAGGTTTACAGCTCATTTTCCCCCTAATTTTACATTAATATCACATTACTTTGCCTTTGTATACAATTGTATACTTTTTCTTTTTAAGTGTGGTCACAACTATTATTTTGTCTTACCTCTGCTAAAAAACATTTTTATTTATGTATAATAAACTCCATGACACCCTCTTTGATACGTTACTTTGAAATCTTCAAGAAAGCCCCCAAGTCAACCCTAGCAGAGAAGGATCACCTTCCCAATGCCTTTTATTGGAGTATCCCCAAGGTCATAAGTGTGGCTAGTGTGCCCCTGAGTCTGGGGCATGGATCAGATTGGTTTCGGGGACTATCCCATAGTTGCCACTTCCAGAGAGTGATTTGGGTAAGAAAGACCCCCTAAAGAATGAGGCCTTTTGGTCAGTCTACAAGGGTGATCAGTGGATGGGCTCTTGTTCAAAAATAGAATTTGCACCTATTGGCTATTTCCAGTAATAAGCTAAAGCCACGAACAGGATTCTACCTGTTGGATTGTCCAAGTTTGTGGCGGAACCTATGGATTTGCTCTGAAATAGCATATTCTGGAGATTATAAATCCACCATAATCCACTGTCATTTTCACCATGTTCTCTACTACAGTAATGTTGAACCAGACGTTCAAAGGGTAAAATCTACTAAAAGAATGTTTGGCGCTAAGCCCAGGAGGCTGGTAGCTTCAGCCTGTTATGTTTCCGAGCCACAGAGGTGTTTAACTTGTTTTTTATTGCAGCTGTTTTAATTTTCTCCTTCTAGAATTTTATTTATCATCACTAGGCGTTAAAGTCATGGGTGATGTATGATGACCTCTAGCTATTTTGACTTCATGTTCTAGAGTCACTTTTAATTGACTCCCAAATCTAGGCTCATCTTTGAGATTACTCTCATTATTGTATTACAATAGCTATTTCAACAGAATATCTCTTTGACTGACTTAACATATCATTCATTTCTAAAATATAATGAGACCCTCTACATACTGAATTCTCTTGTTCAGCAGGTTATCATTACTAAGCCCACATACATGCTCATACTTCTACTCCCATAAAATGAGTTGACTACTTTTTTTTTTTTCTTAATATGAAGAAAAGCCATTTTATTCTAAAATACAGCCTGGAGTCCTGTAAAAAGATTCTTGTTTTCTTATAGTATCTAAAACACGCCTTTTTGTAAATTGTTTTAAATTTTTAATTTATTTTTTAAATTTTACTGAGGTATAGTTGATCTACTTTCTGAAAGTCACTTATACGTTCCTAAACCCACTAATATAGTTGTTCTTACTACAGCATTTATATAATTGAATTAAAATAAATTAACCAATTAAATATGATATTAAAATAAAAAGAATTGTTCTTATTACAGAAATTACATTGATGCTTTCAAAAGATTTTTGAAGGTGTGTCCCCAAAGAATCAGCTTTCAAAGTCTGTATAGATGGGATAATTATAAATGTTTTTTTTGCGGGGGGAGCTGCAGCAGGAGACTGTATACTCGTATTGGTTAGCAAATGTCTCAGAGTTCCAATCTTGCTTCCAACTGAACTTGGAAATTGAGAATTATACATGTGGGTGTGGTTAATGCAAGAGAGTCATTAGAAAAAAGAAAGAATCAACAGAATCCAACTCAAAAGAAAATATCCTGGCATTATGCTGAAAAAAAACTGTGGTCGAGTGTACATTTATAGGCTTTACTTTAAAATAAAATGTTTAGAGTGTATGTGTTCCATATTTTGATTCCCTTTTTAATGTTCTGTTTTGATTAACCAGCCAATATACGTCGGATGAAAGGGCTTCTACTACATTTCTAAACGTGGTATTTACTCAGGCTGAGGAGATTTCTTATTCTCTGCTCAGAACTTTCTATATCAAGTCTCTAGTTGTGAAGACTACTTATCTCACTTAAAATTTCTCTCCACTAATCTCTTACCAAAATCCTATTCAAAATTCACCTCTTCCACAAAAGCTTCTCTGATTAATTCCACCTGTGTTTTAATTACCCTTACTTTATATCTCCTTATCACATATCTCAATCTACCCATCTCAATTGCTTCTTCTTTTTATACTGCCAAGTATTAAACACTTTTCTTATCTGTTAGGCTACTTTTCCTAAATAGATTATAAGTTTTTCCAAAACAAAGGCTGCTTCTTCTCTGTTTTGAAATTTCCTTCAGTGTCTTTGACAGTACTCTCTATAGAGTGGGGTTACTCAATATGGCTTAATTGACCTATCATTTAGACATTTAATTGAATGGATTAAATAAATGATTTCATATACACAAATATTTTCTTCCTTACAAATCCCAGTTTTGAGGAAGGCATAAGCAGTTCCCCAAGAACATTATTTCTACTCCCAAAGCTGTAGAAATTTGGTGGGGGAAATGTAGAAATTTTGGGTTAATTTATCAGAGAGATAATATGAAAGACAGCTGACTACGTCAATGAAGGATTTACAAATTCAAATGTTCATAGCTGGGCTGAAAATTATGTTTCAGGCTACAGCAGTTACAGAGCCAGAAGGAAGTTTCCAACATAATCCTACCCTTTCTATCTCTGTTTTAAGATAGCCTCTGGCTGTAGAAGGGAACAAATTACACGAGAAAATGCAGTATGTGTCTTCTGGTATACCCTTCACCAAATGACTACAAACTGCTCACCTCGACTGTCAGAGATAATGTTCTTTCCACTATGTCCAGAGTATGTCTGGAAGTAAGATACCTACATTCTGGAAATGGCCTAGTGAGTAGCTCATTAAATTTTGTGATGTCAGAGCTGAGTATAATACTAATAGAGCTGTCTGCCACTTCTAGTAATCCCATTTTACAGATTATACAATTGATTCAGATAAGTCTGGATTCATTTAGCAGAATCTTATCTTTCCAAGCCACAGGAAGTACTTAATGGAGTAGATGGCAGCATCTAGTAGAAAATAATGTACTTAGGCCAGCTTTGTGTCTTTTGCAATACACTGCACTAACTAAAATAAGCAAGGCATTGGAAGTAGGCACCAAGTTTGAGGCACAAAGACTATTCACTGATTTTTTTGATTATCATGAAATTTCTTAGATTGGGAGGAAAGACTGGATTCACCTAAACTTTAAAAGATGTGCAAAGCACATGTCCCAGTGATAATATACCAAATAATTGGCCAAACATTTCCTCGTGAACATCCTTTGACCTTTAACATTGAGAAAAGGAGTCTAATTTTAAAACGGGGAAGCAGAGGAAAAACAGCATTTCTTTCAGACAGTATTTTTGGTAGTCACACTTGCTGGGGATATTCTGCTTCTAGAGAGGTGAGAATTGTTCTTCTATTATCAGCCTATCAAGATGCAGACCAAGTATGTGTTTTTAAGCATATCTCCCACTAAGGACATTTCCAGTTAATACATTTAATTGAAAGTGACCAGGCAGCATAAACTTTCATCTAAACACTTTAATATAAACATGTAGGAATCTCACTAAGCAGGTAGGTTTTCCAAATCTCAGTCTGAAAGGACAACACCCTCCCACCAAAAAGAAATTAAGAAGCAGTAGCATTGTAATATGTCTCAACCCCTCTCACCAGCCATAAACACCTTAATAGACCCCTTAGACTCTTGGGGAAGGGGTTATTAGAGGTCGCCTATAAGATTTCACTTAGTTCCTGTATTTCAGATAACTTTTTCAGTTCTATTCTCACTTTACCACTTCAGACTCAGTCACTCCTTCCCTGGCTTATTTTGGGATTGACTCCATACTAGTTAGGACTATAGGACATCTGACAACTTCCAACCCTTCCACTATTGAGGAATGCTTTTTCATTTTATGAGAGCTTAATTTCCACATACCCTTTACTACTTCCCTGCAAGGACTCATAGGCTCTGATTCTTAGGTCTCCATAAAACAGCTTTTTTCCCCCTAAGCATTGCCCTCTATTTCTCATCCCTGTAGCCCAGGAGGCACTCAGCAGCAGTGACAGACATAAGTTACTATTTCCATCTGACTGCATTGCTAGGAATTACGGAATCTCCCCATGAGGCCCCTTGTACCTATTTCCTGATGGCTCCAAAGATGACAGCCAATCCCTGAAATCATTTCATGTTAAGACACAAATTTATTATCACTGAATAAATTATATATTTGATTCAAAATTCAAGCTAAATGGAAGACGTAGATTATTACTATCATCACACACAGATTTTATTATTAATTTGTTCATTTGAAATTTAATAATTCTAGGCAGGTCAAATAAATTATTTAAAATTGTATTCTGCCCTCAGACACAAATCCAACATATCTTCAGGCATTCATATATAGCTCCTTTAGAAGTCAAGATGATGTCTGGCAAATACCTACGGGGGAAAATAGGGTCATTGATCATCAACTATCAGATGCCAATTATTGGTTATTTTAAGCCAAATTAGCTGTTTAAGTTATAATTATAATATAAAAACAATAGATAACAATATCCAAATTAAGCTTCTGATGTTATCGTGGGAAAAATAAGGGGCTGATCAATTTCTCAGTAACTCAGGGATCTGTGGAGACTGCTGATATTTAACATATTTTACCCCACAAGAAGGCAATCGCCTTTACAGCACACATCTCTGCCCATCTCCACAGTAATATGTAACCTAATAAAGAGCCACTGCTCCCCAGCTACCCATTGTCTGGGTAGAGTTGTTTATCTTTCTTTAGCAAGCTCTGCAGAAAGAAGAGCAGTTTTCCAAAACTTAGATGAACAGTCTGGGCTTACAAAATAGCATTTTGGTTTTCTCACAGTAGCAATTTTAGGCGACACTAGTGCTTGGCTAGAAAGCTGAACACAAGTTATAAACAACCATTCACATAACAACCGGGTGGACATTATGATGGAGCCAACTTTTATGTTCAACATCTCCATTGTAAAACCAGTTTGGCACTTGGTTTTGTAAAAGTAGAAGGCAGTTTGTGCAGGGGGTGCTGATGTGGATTTCTTGCTGTGCTCAGCATCAAGCAGCAGGCTGAATTAGTTATATTCAAATGCCGGTTGTGATAAAGAAAAGAAGTTAAAAGGAGTACCCCCAAAAGACAGATTTGTCAAAGGAAAAGCAGATGGAGAGCCGAATAGGAGAACTGCAGCAAAGGGAGTGCAAATCAGCTAGGGCGGCACTACTCATCCCTTCCACTGTCTCCTGGAAGTTCTCTCCCTGAAAACAACCAGTCAGGTGTTCAAGAAATGTTTGCTTCTCAAAAAGATTTACAAAACGTTTAAGTTCATTTCAGTGATGTGCACTGTTTGAGGACACAGCGCTAGACCCATTTTAAATAGTTTGCTTTCTCTACATGGGTTAAGCCCTGCAGTTATTAACATAAATAACATAGAACTGCAGGCTAAGAACAGGCAATATGAGTGGATTCAAACATATAGAAATGCACTCAGTTTTAAAATTTTTTCTAGATATAAAACACCAGCATTTGACTCATTCATATTTTTCCTATTAATACAATACAGCATAAATATATATGTAATGTCCATTATCCTTTAAATTGTCTTCAATGCATTATAAATCCTAATCCACACAATTTATTAGAAGAATAAAATTATATTTACTATGCACCCCTGGTCATTTAATTTTGAACAGACTTCTATAAGTAAATCCACACACTTTTCTTTGTCTTATAAGAATCAGAATTATAACTAGATCAATAGACCAATTCTTTGCTGAAATGCTGGAAAACTGAATTTGACTTTTTTTTTTTTTTTTTTTTTTTTTGCGGTACGCAGGCCTCTCACTGTTGTGGCCTCTCCCGTTGCGGAGCAACGCAGGCTCCGGACGCGCAGGCTCCTGACGCGCAGGCTCAGCGGCCATGGCTCACGGGCCCAGCCACTCCGCGGCATATGGGATCTTCCTGGACCGGGGCACGAACCCGTGTCCCCTGCATCGGCAGGCGGACTCTCAACCACTGCGCCACCAGGGAAGCCCCCCTGAGTTTGGCTTTTTATCTTCCCTAGCTTGGTGTGAAGTCATGCTCTCTGGTCTCCAGCCAGTTAAAAAGTAACTAAGATATGCATCAATATTATAATTCAATGGGTATGTGGAATAAAAAATTTAAAAAGTAATTTGCTTTGAAGAAAATAAGAATAAAAGGGGATGAGATGGAGACTCTGAGAAAATAGAGAGATGGAGGTGGAGGGGGAAGGTGAGGGAAGCGACAGGAGCAGAGGGAGGGAAAGGGGAAAATCAACATGAGGCTCCGTGGTTGACAAACAGGCAACTGAAAAGTTCTCCACTCAGAGTTTTAGATGATTCTACACCAACACCATTCCTTCCATTCTTCTACCCTCTGATTCATACTTCTGCTGCTCCTAGCGTCCTCCTGACCCATCTTTTTGGAGCCAGGTAGTTTTTGCTTTTACAGCATCTACAACACCTGAGGACTTCTAGTCTATCAAATGTTAGACTGCTAGTATGGTTAGTCAGCCTTTTCAGACATCTCATAAGGAGCAATACTGACAAAATACGGTTAAGGAATGAGCAGAATGGCACAGACTGCAAATGGTATTTAAGTTCAGAGATGAAAAGTTATGAAGTGCCCTCTGGGGAACAGGAAAGAGCGTAGTAGTAAGCAGCTGCTGCTACTTGGCCTCTGTGACACGTCTACAGCAGAGCTGGAGAAACCAGACTTGAATCTGATCAGGAAGAGGGAAGACATTGCAGCATTTTTCTCTCTTTCCACCCAGCTTCAGGGGCTCAGATCTGGTCCCATATCCAGGTTCCTGAAGCACTGAGATGGCAGGATAAATAAGGCATCTAGCCTAAAGGTGGAGACATTTGTACTTTGCTGCTCCTGCCCCTGATTTCCGCACAATAATCCTAAGCCTAGGACAGGTGCTAAGAGGTCTCACTTGATAAAGTGTCCCTCCTACATAGTGAAAGCAGTCCAATCAAGCTTTAACGTCTACTGACAATCAGCCTTTGCAGGTGACTCCCAGACAGACAAGAAAAGGAGAGTTCTGCCTCAGAAAGCCAAGGACAGGGGACGCGAAGGGTATGAGACCAGTAGGGTTAAGGAGGCACTGATTCACCAGCTTGCATTTGGCTTGTCCACGGAAGATAGGCCCATTGCTATTCTTGCTTACTAAAAGGTTCCCCCAACAGAAGGGAGGAAATTCAGCCCTCACCCTGAGAATGAGCTCTGTCACCATTTTCTGCTTGGTTCTTTTCCCTCTCACAGCTGTGAGGAAGGGTAAGCTGAGACTACAGGACTTCTTTCTAACGCCTCTCCCCGACTCCTTCAGTGGGATTTCTTCCACGAGCCAACTTCCTAATTCTGATCCCATTTCTTCCCTCTCAAATGAATGTTCCAGCCCCTTACATTAATACCCTTCTCATTTATTCTAGAATACAGGGAAGTGGTTATCTATCCTTAACACTGGAAAACAGTGAATGTTTGGAGCTACAATGAATGTTTTCCTTTTTATTTGCTAGCATTCAGCATTTTTTGTCTTAGCACATTTCCAAAATAAGGTTGGTTTCTACCAGCTAATCTTCACATCTGCTGTGGTTCAGTCTGTAGCCATTACACGAACAAAAAGTTATTTACTGCTGAATGGATTTGTGCCACGACCCTGCTCATGGTTGTGCCTAAGAACCTCAATGAAATGAGAGAAACCAATTATTTGCCTTTATCCAATAAAAGATTAGCGCTTCCATTTAGAGCTTTCGTTCAAAAGTCAGGGAAACTTTTACAGTATAGAAAACACAGATTTTGGTAAAAACATTTTTTAAAACCCACACCTGTATGAAACAGAACCTGGAACTTATTAGAAGGCATCAAGAATCATAGTAGTTCAATAACCAAGCGTTAAATTAAATAGTAATATTTAGTCACAAGGTTGGGAAATATCCAGTTGATGTATTATCATATAGAGAAACCTCACAGTGTTCTTAGCAACTGTACCAAATACAGTTCAGTTTGCACATGGACGGCTCTGTCAGAGGAGTGAGCGAACAGAATACTGTTTTATCCCTTCCTCCCTTTCTCATCCTCTGTGAGGGACATTTCTTTTTACTCCAGGACTCCAGTATCCAAAGCCATTGGGTTCTCTCTTCCCTCTTAAAAAAGGAACTCTTTGAAAACATGGTGATCGTAGTCACGTGTGAGAGTTAATGTATGTCATTGTGTGATTTCAAATATGGAGCATATTTACATTTTAGGATATCTATAATTTCCAACCACGTTTCTTTTAAAAAACACACAAGCACTGGAAAACAAGTGAAAGGGGAGTGGGAGAGGAGGCTTCCTGGCCTATGAAAATCCCACTGTCCATGTGACAACCTGCTACAAACACAATAGCACCTAAAATGACATCTCAGAGACACTTGGATCTGATGGGCACCATGAAGTCAGTACAGCTGGTTGATTCAGCCCTTCATTCTTGTCAGTGTCCTGGACAGTGAAATGCACAAATCTAGTTTTTAACACTGAGGTTGGAGGTGGTGATGAAGCGCTTTGAGGACTAGGCAGGGAAATAGAAGCTGAGATAGATTTCATTGCTTATGTGTTTTTGGTAGAATTACTGTTCCATGATCTAAGTTTGGCATTCGGTGACCTTGTCATCAAGGAACTGGAAGTTAGGAATTAAGTTATATTTCTTGTGACACACAATCTGGATTCTATTTCTTTCCTCAAGCCTGAAAATGACCCTGGCCAGTCCTATGATTATCGACTAGAATTAGCAGTGGAGGATGTTCTAGTGAAAACATAGCTCGGGTGGCAGGAGGATAACATTTATAAGTATCCTGGAGGGAGTTGCTAAAGTTTTAGGGGCAAAGTTTAATGTGGCTATTTCTTTCCCTTTTGAAACCCGAGGCCACAAAATAAACAATAATGTAGTTTTATTAAAACACTAAATACATGGTGATTTTCCACTGACATTTACCTAAACATGGGAAAGCGTATACCAAAGGGGCTCAGAGGCCCCTGCAGATTTGTGCTTTGTAAGCTGTAGCATCAGCAAACATTTGCAGCAGAAGTAAGGAGGTGAGCTAAATAGGGAGCTCTCAGGTCGTATGTATTTTGAGGCCAGCTAAATATGGAGTGGGTTTCTGCTTTGCATCTATTTCTTCAAATCCAGCTCTACCTTTGCAAATAAAAAGGAAGAAGCAATTTCAATATTTTTCCATCCATCTGTCCAAGCATGCAACATTTTAGAATCTCCTATTAGAGGGTATCCCAAGGCAGGTATGTCAGGTTTTCTGCTTGCCTGAGGATCAGGGGAGGCCTGGGAGTGGTGCCAACCCAATGACTTGGGGTCCTAGGCCTGACTTTGATCATACAGTTATGAAGCCAGAGGCTGGATGCCAACTGAGCAAGAGTTCCAAAGTCAAAATCACTGAAGCCAGTGCTTTAAACAAGTCAAATCAATGAGTTAAGAGCTGAGGAACAGAGACACGGAATTGCTACAGGCAGATAAAGTATACCACAGTGGGTGCCAGCTTAGGGATCAGGACAATGTGGACTTGAATACTGACTCCAGCACTGAACAGCTGTGTGGCCTTGAGCACATTACAGGATATCGCTAAGCTTCCATGTGTAACTGGGGGAAAGTATTACTGCCTACCTCACAGGACTGTTGTCACTATTGATAAAATGTTTGTAAAGCACTCAACACAGTTCCCAATAAGCAATTAAGTATTTAATAAATATTATCTATGATGATCATCGTCCAACACAAAACAGAGTAAGAGGCAGCAAAGGACCTTGAGACGAGAGGGCCTCGAGCATCAGCCTCCAAGTGCTTAGGATGTCCAAATGTGTTTCTAATGGCTCACCAGTTATATGGTAATTAGTTTACCATGGTCGACAAGAATCACAGGTACAGAGAAACAGCGCCTCTGGGGTAGCATCACGGGTACCTAAGGCTCCCATACATGGAGAGTGACTTCCTCCTACTCTTCCTGAAGGTCCTGGCATTCACATCACTTTCAGCAGGATTTTTTTCCAAAGGTATATGATTTCATTGATTTGGGGTAGGATCCTAATTAAAGGAAGAGAGTAGCAAATACATGCAAGAGATACATGGTGGTTAGCAGATATACTGGCTTGGTTCATTTGTTTGGTTAATTTACAGTAAGTAGTTCATTTATTTTATTCAACAAACTTCTCTGCCTACGTGCAGAACATGGAGATAGGAATTAAGTGTCTATCATCATCACTTGGCAGAAAGCTGCCCTTTGAGGGCATGTTTGCGACGCATCAGCATTACGGTGAAAAGCAAAAGGTCTCCAGAAAGTCATCCTAGGTTAAGAACTTGGTTTAAGGACACATACGGATACTGGCTTTTCTTGAACTGTAGCCCTACAGGTGAAGTAAATGGGAGTCCATATTGATTAGGAGGATCCTGGGCCCACTGTGATATTTGGCCATCCATTTTTTTTCATTTGGTGCTGGACCCAGTGATCAGATCCTGCACAGCGGTGGGCACTAACTGGCATCAAGTTGTATCCAAAGTCTCACCTTCTGCATCAAAGCCCTTTACAAAGCTGCTCTAAGTTACATCATTCCCTTTGCTTCCTCCTGCACTAGCCCCCATTCTTTCCTCTCCATGAACTCAACACTCTCTTTGTATAATCATCGCTACCCTTTAATTTATGAGATTGTCTCCCCATTTTTCTTAACTCAAGGCTGCCAAGCCCTCACCATTTTCCATTTAAACTATTTACGAAATACCAACAGACTTTTTCTAAGCATTAGAGGGTGAAGGAGTGAAACGTTGAGAATGAATTGCTTGCCCTTTACCAGAAGAAGACAGAGACAAACTGAGTAGGTTTATGTCCTAGCTCTGTCTCGAACTGGCTGTATAACAATCTGAGGATCAGAGGCAAGTTACATAACATATGTGTGCCTTATTTTCCTCAACTGTAAAATAGAGATAATAAGAGACCTCTCTCATAGGCTGATAAGTGAGTTATCCCAATGCAATATGCTTAAAACAGTGTCTGATATACAACAATCATTCAATTAATGCAGGCTATTTTCATACTTATTTTGTAATAGGTGGCTCCTGAAATGATGTGAACATTTATTACACTGTATGTAGATTTTCTAGTCAGAATCATAGTGTCTCACTATTTCAAAATTTTCCTTTCGGTAGAAACGTCCTCTATTCTTACGGTAATAACATATGCTTTAGCAGGGGCTGGTAATCCAACACAATTCTAATGTACTAACCTTTTATGTATATGGTAAAAGACATCAATGATTACTATAATGGTCAGTAAGGTTAAAACACGAATCACATTTCATCATAATCGGTATCTTATAGCAGAAGGAAAAAAGCAGAATAGTTACTTCTGAATTTCAATGGGAGGATTTAAACCGTGATAACATATTGGGAGGATTCAAATTTTCACACTAAGCCCAACGCAGTAGATGAAACATCAGCAATAGTGGAAAGATATGGAGGGCAATTTTCTAAGATGTTTTTTCTTTTATAAACTATTATTGTGTTTTTTCCCTGAAAATTTCAATACATTGTAAAGGTGTCAGATAATTCAAAGAAGTTGCTTCAAAACTCTCTGAGCTCTAAGCCTGATGCAACTTTTAGAAATGTTTTTATTGAATTAGAACATACATACAGAAAAGTGTACAAATCATAGGTAAATGATTTGATTAATTTTCACAAACTGAACACTTCCCTGTTCTCAGCTCCAGCTCATGAAACAGAACATGACTAGTACCTTAAAAGCCCCTGGGGCCCCTTTCATTTCCTGTACTCTGAAAATAATCACTACCTTGATTTCTGACACTGTCCATTAGTGTTGCCTACTTTTGAACTTTTATAAATGGAAACAAAGGGTATTTATCTGGCTTCTCTTGCTCCACATGGTTTATGATATTCACCCATATCACTTAGCACCCAAGTTACTCACAGATTAAAGCAGTGATGTAGCTCTCCTGCCAAGAACACACAGATCATTTGGGATGTTTAGTGTGATCCCAGAGGGTCCACAGGGACCAAGAAGCATCTCTAAGGGAGACTGCACCTTTCTCCAGGGGCGATATAAAGAAATGTTAAATGCTGAAAAGTTGCAGAAAGTAGAAGACTTTTTTTTTTTTTTTTTTTTTTGCATTACGCAGGCCTCTCACTGTTGTGGCCTCTCCCGTTGCGGAGCACAGGCTCCGGACGCGCAGGCTCAGCGGCCATGGCTCACGGGCCCAGCCGCTCCGCGACATGTGGGATCTTCCCGGACCGGGGCACAAACCCGTGTCCCCTGCATCGGCAGGCGGACTCTCAACCACTGCGCCACCAGGGAAGCCCAGTAGAAGACTTTTGATCAGATGAATCTGGGCTCCAATTCTTACTCTGTTACTCTGGTATGAACTCTGAGCTTCAAGCTATGTAACTGTTAAAATGAAAATGGAAAGGTCTATCAATTAATGCAAGGATCAGAGCAGCATTTATGAAACTCCTACTAGTTGCCTAAAATATAGTGCAGTAAAGGCCAGTTTCCCTGTTTCCCCTGTTAAAAGGGAAAAGACACCCAAAACGGTAGTCTATGGGTGTGAAGTAGGTATGTGAGGGGTCAGACAAACCTACTTTTTTGCCTTAATGATGGTGTTGGAGAGTCAGACTTATGAATGATTTCATGGCTAGGAGACTCAAGGCTTTCTGATCACCAGCTAGTGGAGCTGCCTCCGTCACCTCTCGCAAGGGGCTTGCTGAGTCACTGTATGGCCAGCTGCTCAGGGCTTGCCAAGGTTGGGGAGCCTGGCACAATGCTGTTGGCTTGCCATATGTTAGAGGTCACTCTTGCAATGGTTTTAGGGTTATGAACACTGGTATCTAAAAAAGAAAGATGAAATTGTAAGTGCACCCTTGGAAAGAGATCTGAAAGGCTGGTAAAAAAGGCTTGTCCCTCTACCATTTTTTGTTGGGCGCAAACATTATGTTCTAGTCACACACCAAATGTTCTTATGAAAAGAAATAGGGAGCATTAAGCTACAGGGGGCCCTTGGTCTCTCAGAAGTGTCCTCATCTTGTCAAAGCTAAACTGAGAGCTTTTGACTATGAGCCAAGGTTTGTCATCAGAAAAACAGAAAGGCTTGCTCCAACATTATTTAAGTAAAATGTTAAAGAGATGCCTGTGTTGTCAGCTTAAATACAGGGGTTGTAGTATTACTTAATAAAGAAGCCAATGGTATTAATCAATCCATCTCTCCTTCTCTCTCTCCCTTCCTCCCTCCCTCTCTTTCTCTGTAACTGTGTGTAGAAGGGGAAGGGGAAAGTAATCATAATGGCAAAATCCCAGACTAAGGGTTCTCCTTTCCAGAAATTTCTTTTAAAATAATTTAAACTGATTTTTGCTATAGTTTAGGGGAAAAAAACTAAGGTAAAGCAATGAACTGTAAACAGTTCATATGTCCCATAGTTGAGTATGCTAGAAGACAGTAGAGCTTTAAAATGTGTTATTTGATGTGAGAAGAAAAAAATACTTAAGATTTACCTGATTTTCTTCCATTTTTAGTGCTGTTAATAGTAAGCAGATATTCAGATGACCTGAGCTTTGTTGTCCACCCAAACTAAACTAGTTATTTATAATCTAGTCAGAGGAGGATTAAGGAGACAATCTGGACTGTAGGCTCCATGAAATTAGCAGTAATAATGAGAGTTAATCATATAATTAGAAGAAGAGAAGGAGGGGGAGGGCAAGAGCAGGAAGAAAAGTAGCAGCAGTATAAGAAGATCCACCAACAGTTATTGTGAATTAGTAAATACCAGACACTCTGGCAAGTGAATTACATCATAGATTATCTCATGTAAAACCCACACCAACTCTATGAGGCAGATACTATTATGAATCCCCTTTAACAGCCAATGAAACTGATGTGTACAGACGTTAAAGAACTATGAGGGATGGCCCATGCATTCCTATTCCAGAGCCCATGCTCTTACTACTTTGCTGCCTCTACAGGCAAGACAGAGTTTTATTGGCTGTCATTTTTTTTTTCTGATTGGAGCTTAACTGGCCAAGCAGTCAGTACTGAATTCATTTATTGATAAAATTTTATCTTAGATGTCCAAACAGTTGAACAAGGGGCCTTTGTGATCTGGGCCTTTGTGAAAGGCCCACCTTTCTAACTGTATCTTCCATTACACCCCTTCTTGCCTGTACCCACTGTCCCCATTGTTTCCTAGTACTAAAGAATTTCTTGCCTCTAAAAGCTGCACCCTTTGGTATCTTTTGTCTTTTCACACAAGGATTCCTCTGCCTGAAATTCTTTATGCACTCTATATCTACTCATCCCTCAAGACCACGGTCTAATGTCATCTCCTCTGTGAAGTCCCCCTTGATTCCTTCAAGTAGAGTTAATAACTCTCTTCTACGTTTCCCAACAGTACTCTGTACATACCAGAAATACAGTCTTAGGGCATTTTTTTATTTCAGTGTAATTTTTCTGTCTTTACATATTTGCCTTTGTCACAGTTCTTTTTTTTTTTTTTTTTTTTTTATGCGTTACGCGGGCCTCTCACTGTTGTGGCCTCTCCCGTTGCGGAGCACAGGCTCCGGACGCGCAGGCTCAGTGGCCATGGCTCATGGGCCCAGCCACTCCGCGGCATGTGGGATCTTCCCAGACCGGGGCACGAACCCGCGTCCCCTGCATCGGCAGGCGGACTCTCAACCACTGCGCCACCAGGGAAGCCCCACAGTTCTTTTTGATAGGCAGGGACTGAACCATCATTTCTGTATTCTTACTCTATGTTATTGAGTGGATTAATGCTTTTGTCCCCGTAGAACAGATGTACACAGAGCTGTCACATATGACCATGCAGATTTTTAACTGCACAACTCCAGAGGGCACCATCCACAAAAATTACAAATATGAATGGCTCGTGAAATCATACAGTACATCCCCTGAACAACTAACACAACTGCTTATTATTGATAATAAAATATTTATAAATATGAATGCATACGGTACAAATGCACTAAAAGCTGTAGCATGTGGCTATATATGAATAACGGAGATCAGAGTGACAGGATTTTGACCTGAAGTCCAAACCTTCTTTACCATTTGTAATCAGTTATATCCCAGTTTGAATAAAACACTGATACTATAAAGAGGGTAGTCAGCTCCTAACTGACCCAGGTCATACTCTAAATATCTAAATGAAATATGCTCCAGAAAAATCTTGGTGGTTTCTAATACTATGTCTGAATTTGTTCAAGCATGGGCAGGCTAGTTTTATCATAAATAAATGGACGCTTGACCCAGTCAAGAGATTAGATGCTGACGTTGGACACAAATTCCTAGTAGAGGAAGAGATATTCCCAGATGTTATATTGCCATGGTGTAGTTCTTTGGGCTTCAGTGGGGTTAGCTACCTGCAGGAGTCCCTGGGCACGGTTGCAGGTGCAGGAGGTGAAGGTTAGCCATACTTCAACAGCAAAACATCAAACCCCAAGAAGAGGTAAGACTGAATATCCTAAGCAAGGGAGAAATCCATTCTAACAGTATGCAATGTATAAATGAAATCGGCTTTCCTGTTCTAACTTTGCTTAGCCAGGCTGTCATCTTGAGGCCTGATGATTAGCAGGTTGTCTATTTTGCTGGAGTCTGTTCCTCATAGAGGTTCTGTCTGTGGGATGCCCACTTGGAGCCTTTTAGGCCCTACCAGGCCAGCTGAAAGGCAAATGATTAGTGGCTGCTTTTAATTTCCCCTGGCTTCCCATTTGTTATCTTACTGCTTGCCATCTCTTAGATGCTTGTACTTGACGGATTCTGTGGAGATAAAGATAAGGATAATTTCTTGCCTATGATGCTTTTCTTTTGATCTTTTGTGGTTTCCTTTTTGCACTTTGGAGTGTGGCACTCCTGCTGTGCAGCCAGATGTGCCCAGAGCCTCTTTGAGATGCAGCCCCGAGCACACAGACCGAAGCAAGACTGTTCTGAGATGGCCAAGATCATTTGTGTCCTGGACCCAGGTACAAGATGGGGAGGGCAGGAGGGGATGGAGGGGGACAGGAAGTAGGTGTGACGCTTAAGGTAGGGAAGGTACTGGAAGAGGAGCTATAAGGGAGGCCCTGGAGTGGAGAGGTGGCCTGCTGCCTGCTCTATTTTGTGTTGGTTACATAGAAAACAAATTACAGCCACTGTATAAAATTCCACATTTGCCACGTAGGGCTATAAATAATGATAATTATGCTGCTACTTCCCCAGCAACTTGCATGTTGACCCTGAGCATACCCCTGGAGCTAGCTTATTGGAACTAAAAATCCCCTTTAGACCTTTTCTTCTCTGGTCTCTCGCATCTTTAGAATGACTGATTATGAGACAGTTATGTAGGCTGTGGTCATTTTGAAGCTGAGATAATATAATACAGCTGGGCTCCTGTCACACACAGATTCAGTCACAGCTGGTTTTGACTTGCAGCTCCAAAGGTATGAAAATATTCCACACCTACCTGGCTAGGACTTAGGAAGATTTTGGTTCAGAACAAGTGTAACTGAATGACACAGCTAAGGGGCGGGGGATTCAACGCGATGAGCCATCATGCTCACCCGAACCTGGCTCCTGACTCCTTACTGGGAAGTAATGTCTTAATTTTGTAGGTGTGCCCTCCACTTTTTGACTGCAAGCTATCTTTCTCACAGATTTCACCTTAAGCACATTCACTCCATTTTCTTTTTACAAATACTCTGTTATTTGCTTTGTACTCTAGGTCTTGTTTTTTTTTTTTCTCTGGGAGTTGGGGACAGGGCCAGCTTCATAGGATGCCACCTGTTCCTCTTTCAGAAGGATCCCATGTTTGGTTTAATGCTCCATGACTTAATGTCAACATCTGGAACTTCTTCACAATTTCTTAAAAAGGGACCCAGCAAGTTATTTACCCAGTGCTGAATGGGGGCATGTATTCCTCCACCCTATCCTACCTCAGAAGTGAACTCAAATTCATAGACCCCCATAAGGCATACTTTATGCTAGGCCCATAATAGGTATTTAATGGATGTTCAATTTTAGGGGCATGTTCTTAGTAGTGGCTAAGAATCCATATGCCGAAGCCAAATGCTTAGGTTCAAATTTCAGATACCACCATTACTGACATTTACTAGCTCTATGGTCTTGGACAGGTTACCTTCTTATGCCTTAGATTTTTCATCTGTAAAACAGAACAATAAGAGTACCTATCTTATAAAGCTTTTGTGAGGATAAACTGAGTAAAGACATATAAAAGTTCATACAACAGTTTCTGATAATGTAAGTGTTATGTATGTATCAGCTGCTATTATGACTATTGTTGCTATTGCTTTGTTTGGAGATCTTTTTCTGTTGCATTTGATCCAGGTATTGAAGGGCAGCAATGTTCAGAAGGTTTCCTAAAGAGGTCACCCCGTGTCAGTAGGCTCCCAAGGATTTGGTCATTGACCCGAGAGAGCCTGCATATTTCCCCCGGAGCAAATGAGCAGCATGAGGTCATCACCTCTGGAAGTTCCCACTGGCCCTAAGTCGAGAAACTTGGCCACTCTCTCGGCCAGCTCTCCAGTATGGAGGGGGCTCCTCTCCGAGTGGTGAAAATGTCTGTGTACTAGGAACAGCAACTCAGATGCCTGCAGTTGCCCCCTCCCTCACCCTTCCTCTGACCAGCCCCTGTGGGGAATTCATTATGGTTGGCCACAGCCACTGCTCTCCTCTCCAAACTGGTGGTTAGGAGGCTCCAGAGAGGGCCACTCTGCTTTCTCCACACTGATTACTATGATCTCCAAGAAGCTCAGAGCCTAAAGCAGATTTTTTGGGGGGCTGGTAAACCCACACAAGAGCCCAGTGAGGAGTGGGGTCAGCAAGCATCAGTGACTGTGTCAGATGGGGACATCCAGAGGTTAAAATCATGCTGGTAAGGGGGAGAAGTGAGACCCCAGGGCAGTTCTGCTGGTCAGTCTTTGTTAGGCCAAGGCCAGATTCCAATATCAAGAAGAAAGATTTTCCTGCCTGGGAAACAAGAATTCCTATTCTTGCTGTGGAACCATGAGGCTTCATATTTATACTGATCCTTCAGCATACTATTTATCCACTCCTTTTCCAGCCCAGTATTAATATTCCAACAGCTTCACCAAGGCAGGCGTGTATGTTTCCTCATGATGATTTCCACTTGACTATGTAGCCAGCTTTGTCCCCCATTCCTCTTTGTCTCTTCTTCATCCTGTGTATTCCCTCTTTGGTTTCCATGGTGGTTGCTTGCTGACATTTCTCCTTGCCAATTAAGACAGTCCACTCAGCTTTCAATAATTCAGAGGAGGTGACCACAGAAATCAATGTTTTGTCATAAAAGGGGAACACATTTATGAAGCCAAATTTACTCTAACAAGCTCATTTTTGTTTTAATGTTTTTAAATCTTGGTAATTCTATTAAATTGGAAGTCTTCGAGGAGAGTGTTACAAGGGTAATTACACAGCACAGTTTGTTTTCTAGCCACAGCTATATGGAGAAATCAGAAATGATGGTGTAATGCAAGAGAGCTCCTGAGACTTTCTAAAAAGAAAAGGTACAGCAGTGATGATACCAGAAATAGAAGGGTGCAAGAGGCTGAGCAGAGTGAAGGTAGTGGATGATAGAGACACTGGATCCAGCAGAAAAGCACATACAAGGGAGGCAGGTTACCTCTGCCATCCACTCATCCCACAGATATGCCCTGGGCAGCTACTAAGTGACCGGCACTGTGCTGGACCCTGAGAGATACAGCCGGGAACAGGCAGCCCAAGTCCCTGCCCTCACAAAGTTGCCAGTCTAGCTGGGAGGCAGTTAGTGGTTCTTACTGAAGTTTGAATGGAAAGGAGCAACAAGAGACTTTCTAGTCCAACCTTTCCATTTTATAAATGAGGAATTTTACCATGAGATATAGGATTTGCAGAAATCATTGTCAGCACTGAGACTTACACCCAGATCTTCTGCTTTCTACTTTAATGCTCTTTACTCCTTTTGATCCAACTCAAGGAATAAAGCTGCCCCAAATTTCTCCATCAGTGCCCTGCCATGGGTTGTGAGCTTCTCACTGCTGCTGCTCCTTTCCAAGGGGAGATGCAGATTTTGACTGAATGAAAGCATGGTATTATCTGAAAGGGTGACTGGTCAGGGGGATGTCACAGAAAGAAAGAGGAGTTTATCTGGCCAGCACAGCTAGATCCTGAAACACAGAGTGGCTGGGGTGAAAGTACCAGGCTCCAGGCTCCAGGATGCAATGGAGAAAGAAGGCAAAAGAAGACCCTGAGGACGAGGTGAGGAAGAAGAGAGGAACTGGGAAAGGGCCTAATAGTTACCAAGCTCCTATGTGGGGTGAGTTTTGCCTGTTTTTGCCCAAGGAGGCCACCATTTGGCAAGAGGCAAAGTTAAGACCCAAATCCAGGTTGGCTGGTTTCAAATATATATGTGGATATATATATCAAATATCCACTCCACAAGCCTGATAAAATTTTCCAGCTTCATAGTTTCTTATGACTTTGTGCTTCATTAAGGCCTTACATTTTACTTTATTTTATATTCATTTATTTTTTAACTGCTGTCTAAATGCAATTAAGGATTCATAAACACTTCAAAATCAGTGACGGTAGCTGAATAGAACCTATTAGGAACGGCCATTTGAGGAGAATGAAATCTTCCTAAATTGTTCTTTTTGTAAGCCTACACTCTCACAGGTTGGATTTTCTTCAAACAGGATATACTTGCTCTTTATTGGAAACTGGTAAATTTTCTTGCTTTATACCTGTAGTCTAGTGCAGCACCATCCAGCAGAACTTTCTGTAATAACAGACATGTTTCAAATTTGTGTTGTCCCAATATGGTAGCTGCTAGACACATATGACTACTGAGGACTTGAAATGGGGCTAGTATGACAAAGAAACAGCTTTACATTTTCCTTAATTTTAATTTAAAATGGGCACATGATGGTTAATGGCTAACATATTGAACAGTGCAGGTCTAAAAAGTTCTGTAAATGTAAGTTGCTCACAGAGACTTACACTTATCTGCTAAGCAAGCTCAGAGTGTACTAGGGGAAATTGAAGAATGCTGGTACTCTGATATGAAGACACAAATGTCAGAAGCAATCTCGGATAACAGCTTCAGTAACATCCAGACATCATTAGTGGACTTAAGGATTCATTAAGTTTTAGAATCCCTTCACTGATGAGCAGGATGCACTTGCCTGATATGGGTAGTTGTGTCACATTATTTTACTGGCAGAATGAACTTTCTGGAAAATTTATATCCTTGTTTAGGAGGCTAGGAAGGAAAAAAAAGAACCTCTCAGCCTGAAGGACCATGACCATGCCAAACACAGCACTTCTGAAATCCTCTTTGGGCCCAGATCATACCAAGCATTGTCGGTGGGTGTGAGTGCAATCCAGCACTGCTCTGTGTCTTTTAGTCCAACCACACTAGAATCTGCTTAGAGCTTTTATTTTTTTCCTCCCCCAGCTCTATTTGATCGCCTCCAAACTGTGCTAAGTCTCACAATATACCTTGCAAATTTGTCATAAGACTGAAGCAAATTGCAAGAAAGAATCTCTGAATGAAAAGCTATTATAACCTACCAAGAAATGTGATTATCATTTTCTTTTCTTTTACTCTTTTTATATCTTCATTCTGTAAAGTAGGTACTAATCCCTAGGAAGATATTTTTTTCAGTTGGCATAAACTAAGTATTTGAATTTTTATGATAATTTTCAGCTACATATATAATAAATATGTCTACTAACTGCATAGCTTCTTCCTCTCAGAAGCTTAAGTTTTCACGCTCATTTTGCTTCATTCCCAGAGAGGCGAGGAAAGAGGGAAACTCCCCACCACCACCAATACACACTTTCCATATTCCAGGTAAATATGAATTGCCCACTACGTGCCAGCCATTATTCTAAGAAATGCACATGTATTAGGTCATTTGATTCTCACGCCAACCCTTATGAAATCACTATTATAGATGAGGAAACTGAGGTACAGAGAGGTTAAGGAGCTTGATGATTCAATAAATATCAAGCAGATGTCAGATATACACACATCTAGCACTGTGCTAGGTGCCATAGGAAATATAGCTCTTACTCTCAAGAATGTCCAGTCCAGGGAGGAGAGAAGATATGCATCTGACTTTCTAAGATCCAAAGAGATGACATGATAAATTCTATAAAATGTATTATGGCAATCTGTATGTGTGTGGCTGATTCATTTTGTTGTGCAGTGGAGGCTAACACAACATTGTAAAGCAATCATACTCCAATAAAAATTAATAAAAAAATGTTTAAAAGTTATTATGGCAGACCAAGTATAATCAGAACTAAAACTGTTCTTAAATACAAGAGTGAAGTCTCTCTTGTCTTCTGTCTTCCCAGAGCTGTACAGGTCAGAAGAGTTAACTCTCTACTCCCGGGCAATGGGCACCCTAAATTTATATTTAAAACATTAAAATAATCTCATAAAATACTTTACTGCTCCTATGCATAAAGCAGCTATGGCCGTGATTCCCACTGAGGGCCCTGACTCATGGAGTACACAGCTCTCCTGTGAGACTGATGAAATCCAGACCTCCACCCATGTGGGTGTTGAAAGAGCCTCATTCACACATTACCACTTCTGCCCAGGAAATCAATTACAGCCAGGTGGTCTCCTACCTATTTCGGAAACCAGGAAAGTGGAATATATAAAGATGATCCTTTCACCAGATGACTCAGAAAGTTTCTGGAGGATAAAGGAATAGGAGGCATATGTCCTATCATTCCAGTCCATTCTTTTCCCTCCTCCCCAACAGACCATAGTAAGTTCCCCTGTTTATATGGGGATCATCACGAGGAAGCAGTTATAGTAAAAAGCTAAACCTGTATGCTGTCACTTTATTACTTTCAAAAATATTTCTCTATAAATAAACTGGGGGTGGGGAGACCAAAGTTACTGTGCAGAAAAGGACAGATGATGAACCAAAAAAGGCCAAGAAATAAATGGTGATTATATAATAGCATCCATAACTGCTTTTCCATGGGTCATGGTGGTCATTCTCCACAGAAAAAGTAACTACTAACCAACCAAGACCACTGACATTATTTTGTTCAAGGATACGGCTGGGAAGGCTCCCTTTCACATGTAGTGGCCACACAATCTTTCAAGAGTCAAATGAAGAGTTTGGAGAATAGCATCATTTGCCTACAGGGAAAACTCAGAGCCCTGGCATAGAGTAGATTGTGGGACTCTGGGGAAATGGTTTTCTAAAAATTCCCAACGTCTACAGAAATATGGAGCTTCTTTTAAACTGAGTTTAAATATATTTAGTTAGTTTGTAATATATTAGTAAACTTTGTAATGACGTGCCTTCCTACTACGGATAATTGTGGAGAGGATTCCCCACCAAAATCATCTTTTGTGTTGAATCAGCTGATGGCATTGCTAATAGCTTTGGAGGGTGGAAAGGTATCAGTCTCTGATATAACTATGTAAATACAGCAAATGGCTATGTACATATTCAAGTATTTCTCAGTTTCCTCTGGTCTTCTCACTGGGTGGCTGTCTTGGTGTTCTGGGGTTTTGGGTTTTTATTTGTTTTTGTTTTGGAGTGTTTTATCAAAATGTCATGCACAGCCCCCATTTTATCTAAGCATTAAAATCTTTTCACATTCTAATAGAAGGGATTTGAAGATTATCTGCCCTTTTGGCATAATCAACGTCTCTATTCCCCTCCATGCCTATAAACAATTGAGGTTTGATCCTATTCTCATTCACAAATAAAATGAGATAAAATGGTTTGGGGCGTTATTATAAACGAGCAGTGGACTGAGAAGGGAGTTGGCTCTCCTAACAAACTCTGGGTCCTTCAGGAGGGATGGAAGACTGGGACCGATGAAGGGGGAGAGGAAGAGATAAATGGATGTGTGGATAGGCCTGACAGATGGATGAATTTCCTGATTAATGGATGCCTCACCTATACATCTGCACTTGAATTTTAATAGAAACTTTGTTCAGTTTCTCTTTATCCTTCTGTGAAATGAGAGATGAAGGCATGGTGCAGCTCTCACATCTTATGATCACACCTTGGTAAAGATTTTTTGTCCTCTTCTCCCCTCTTTACCTTTCCACAGCATGTACCTTGGTGAACTGATCCTTCAAATCTAGGCTCCAATTTTTCTGACTTTCCCAGCATCTCAAATATGCTCCTACATGTCTTCTGAGGCAGTTATTATATTTTAAAATGTTTATTAGATAATCATATAGTCTTCTAGACTGTTGAGTTCTTCTGTTCTTCTCTATGGGGAGAGAAGGGACCCTTGCCTACTTTATCTGGAACTGGATGGAAACCTAGGAGGTACTTAATGACATTTGTTGGCATCAATTTTCCTTTTACTTTTAGGATGATCCTCCCTAAAGGATTTAGGTTCATATTCTTTTTTCCTATCTTCTTCCTCTTCTCTGCCTGTCTCTCTCAAATGAACAGTAAGAAGGGTGGGGAGGGGAGAAAAGAAAAGGAACATTGACAGAGAGACCAAAAGAAGAGAACTTGGTACAACAGGAAAAACCAACAAGGATTGAGCAGGCTGCCAACTCCCACTGTTTCTCAGAATTTCCCTCTGGGTTAGGCTGTCCCCATTTGGAGCTCTGATATTCTACGGTTTTCCTTGCTCCTCAATGGTATCCAGAGTAGAATGTCACTTTTAACTAAGAAATACTGTAAACAGAGACTTGGAAGAGCAATTGAAAAGAGCAAAATCTTGCCCCAGAAATTGTTTTTGTAATTATAATTTCTGCACTGGGAAAACATGGCCTTCTAATTCACATGCCCTCCTAGAGTGAAGGTCTGATGCACACTGACCTGCAATGTAAATCACAAGGAAGCCCTGCTGGATTTAAGAGAGCAGTTCTCCAACCACACTGTCAAGTGCATTGAGTCCTTTTTTTTCCTTCTCAGAGCTGGTTTAAAAGCTATTTAAGCAGGTAAGCATAGTCCTGACAGGTAAAGCAAATGGAAGGGAAGGTTACAGGATATACCAAAACTAAGGAGCTAGAGCAGATGTCTGTCTCTAAAAAGACTACAATGGTAGATGCATTCCTGAAACTTTTCTCTTTCACACATGCACATACACACAGTCTTTATTCTGACAATTATCTAATCTGAATAATTTTCCACCTCTGCTCTTTGATTCCTGAATATCTTTCTTATCAGTTGCAATCAAGACATAAAGCTTTTCATTTTTATCTAGAAACGAAAGGAAAACAACAGCTATAATAGAAATTTTTGAGGTGGTAACGTTATGATCAGCATCTACTGTTTTCTTTTTAATTTAATTTTTGTTTCAACATTTCAGAATCTCAGTCCTCTTATCTATATTTAATTGATTGGCAGTTTGGTTTTTGGAATCACTGCTTCATTACTTGCGATCTACAACTACTTCCCCCTCATTTCTGCCCCTATTTCCTTCTCCAGCCCCTCAGCCTCTTACTTTTCCTCCCCTAACTTGAACACTAAGAAAGAGAGAGAGAACAGAGTTTTAAAACATGGAAATTTGGTATACAAAGTTACAGTTTGATGCCCAAGAAGGAAAATCCTAAACCCTTGCCATCTTTAATTACATGAATTCAAAAATTCCTTCCTGGCCTCCTAAATCTTCTCCTAAGTTGGTTTCAAATAATATGCAAAAAAATCTGATGAATTCGTTGGAACAATTTTACAAATTCTTGAAAGATTGTGTCCCCTAGGGCTGGAAACACACATTTTAGGCAGCTTAAAGCTGTTAAATAAGCCCACTTTTCACTTTTTTTTTCTTCCTGTACTTATGCTGCCAGCAATAGAGACATGATGTGAACTGCAAGGCCTTTTGCTGACCACACAAGTCTCCTCTGTGCAGAGTGGCAGGCAGCCACTTCTAAGCATAACTATTATGTGCCTGTATCACTTCTGGCATCATCCCACTGATTCACCCCTACCGGCTCTTCAGTGGAGAGGAGACAGGCTAACTGAAAACTCACAGGGAAAAGGAAATCTTCTCATTCAATGGTAAATCCCAAGTTGCCTCTCCTCTGCCAAATAACAGTGGATTCCTAATCTTAAATTTCAACCTCAAAAAAGATCAGAAGGGACTAGGGCAAGGGAGAGGTTGGAAAACTGAGCCATGAGAATTGTTCATCGTGATTTGTAAAAATTAAACACAAAATATAAAATTAAAAATAAGGGGGGAAATGTCGACCAATTACGCTGTGGGGTAAAAAAACCTTTTCTCTATTTTCTCCATGTGAAGGACTAATAGAACTGAGAATGCTTATCATGGAAAAGAAAATTATAGGAAGGCTTGGGATGTGGGGACAAGGAACTTCAGTTGTCTTTGAATAGCTGAACTACTGCAACTGGAAAGAAGAAACAGGTTCCATGTGTGTGGCCCTAAGGAGAAGAACCAGGTCCAATGGGTGGAAGTTACAGGAAACTAGATTTTGAGAATGATAAGAATATTAGACAGTAAGACCTACCCAGTGATGGAATGGGGCATCTCAGTGGAAGATGGGATAGAGCTGAAAGCTTCTAAGTTTGTGCAAGAAACATCTGAATAAGCACCAGAAACATCTGAATAAGCACCAGAGAATCCATTTGCAGCTAGTTCTTCCTTATATGAATGCAATGGTATGATGGAGGGGAGCACTGGACCAGGAGTCAGGAGTCCTTGCTTTGTCACTTAATGGATAAATGATACTGAGAAAATCAATTAACCCATTTGGACTTTAGTTTTCTCATCTTCAGAATGAGAGACTGAGATATGCTTTTCTCTACAGTTCTTCCAGTTCTCATAATATCCTATCATTATTTCTTTACATTTTTTCCTACTAGTTGTTCACAAGTTGATGAGGTACTTATATATCATATAGACACAATTCGTGCATACTATTTGGATATACATTTCTCAAATTTCACTCTCACCATACAGAATGCTTGGAAGTATTACGTGTATGCATTGCAGTGAAAATCCCTCTTAACCAGAGATGCTTGAGGATTTTGGTCAACCTCTGTTTCCTGAAATGGTACAGCTAAATTTGTTCAAGGAGAAGTTGTAAGTAATACAGAGGGGAAAAAATGTGGTATACCCAGCTAGGATCAGAGCTTACTGGCTTTACTGACGATACATTCTGCTATGTGTTGTTCAATGTAGAACAGAGAACCATGAAAAAGATTCAGGCTATACTCAGCTCTTGCAGGGAGCAAGATAATGGTTCGGTGAAGCACAGTAGTGTTTTGTTTCCCTACGACTGAGGAACCGCAGATTGGATCTTGGTAAAGGCTCTGCCACAACAGTCAAATGTCAATTATTGCTTTGTGCCCGTCCCTGAACTCTCACATTCATCTCATTCTTTGTAACCCCCACCCCCCACCCGCCCCACAACCAGCACAGACACCTGCGTCAAACCATTCAGAAAAGATTTCATTAGAAGACATTATGATAAGTAGTTAAATTTAAAGGAAGGGTATTTGTGGCTCTATATTCTTTCTACCCTAGGAAAAGGAGGACTTTGAATCACTAGAATCATGAGCAATACACCTCTGTGTTGAAAACTATTATGACATTCAATGGGGAAGGTGCACTGTTCCTATCTGTTTCTATTCTGAAATCACCAAAAGGCATAGTCTCAAAACGGGCCTTATAAGAAAAGTACCAGCACACCAAAGACCATGGAATGATGCCAAGATATTAAAAGTTACCTTAGAAACTGAAGGATTAAAAAAGAAAGAGAGCAAGAGCCAGTGCTTATCAGTGGCGAATCCACTGTGGGATTTAAGAATCCCATAGAAAAAGAACGAAATAACATTTTAAATTCTGGTTCCTTGTGAAACATATTTTTTAAAACCTTGAAAACCTTTCTAACTACTTATCTTAAGATATATCTTTCATAATTGTCTGCATAGTCCTTTTCTCCACGTTAATGGCCTCACTAAAAAAGGACAAGATTCTGTGTGTAACAATCTCGACAACCTTATCCAACATTTTACACAAACAGTACAAAATTGGCTTCATTACTGTCTTTAGGAAAACGACAATTCACTTGTTCTTTCCTGACAAATATTTACTCCCTACCTTTTTTGGACATTGCCTTATGAGCTGTGGTGGACTCAAAGGTGAGATTAGCATGTTCCCTAGCCTCAAGTAATTTATCCTCAAGCTGGGAAGATCAGATGTGTAATAAAATTTAAAATAATATGATAAGGGCTACAAGAGAGTTATAAGTTTAGAGAATGAAGAGATCAATTCTGCTGGACAAAAAGAGAACTCTTCCTGGAGAAGGTAACATATAACTGGGGTGTGACACATTCTCAGTGGAAACAGCAAGGTATCAAGGTAGAAAACACTGGAGATGTGCCTCCTTGTTAGAAGCATAAGGTACAGGGAAAAGATGGAGAAAAATCCTGATCTACCATTTATTATAGAAAAAGAAATTTTATTTTTATTTGGTTGACTCTAGGAAAGAGTCATTGAACTTGCTCAGTATAGTCAGGGACTTCTAAGTGGGATGCAGGTCTAAAGAAATCTAAAGACTCCATTACAAAGACAGAACACAGAACTTTTTTAGGAAGTATCAGTGTAATTTGCATCATAAAATTCAGTATCTTTTGTGAGGTTCTTGGGGTAACCTGAAAACGCTGATCATAAAGATTTCCTTATGAACAGAATTTGACAGAAATTATATATATATTTATATATGTATATAAATGAATAAAGTGGCAGAAGAAAATAAAGCAGCAGTGCTCACTTCGGCAGCACATATACTAAAATTGGAACAATACAGAGAAGATTAGCATGGCCCCTGTGCAAGGATGACACGCAAATTCGTGAAGCATTCCATATTTTTCATATATGTTGAACCTAAAAAAATGGTACAGATTAACCGGTTTGCAGGGCAGAAACAGAGACACAGATGTAGACAACAAACGTATGGACACCAGGGGGGAACGTTGAGGGGGGGGCGTTGGTGGTGGTGGGATGTATTGGGAGATTGGGATTGACATATATACACTAATATCTATAACACAGATAATTAATAAGAACCTGCTGTATAATAAATTAATTAATTAAATTAAATTTAAAATAAAAAAAAAAGAAAAGAAAGCAGCGAATCAAGACCTTAAGAGTACCTCTCGTGATACTGTTTAGCTGTGTCATTATTTGGCTGTGAAGAGCTCTGTATGGAGGATTACTAGATAGAAACGTTGATATCCCAGTATCCAAACAGTATACATCCAATGACTATTTCATGAAAATTCTATCAGCCTCATTATGTCTACATGATGTTAACTATGTATAGGTGGGAAGTAATCAGAAAAAATCCTCCTAGGTGTCTGGATTTTTGTAGCACAATATAACCAATATTGGGAATATACTCGATGTTCAGGAAGTTTTATAGGACACACTATTCAATTAGACCCTTAAGAATATAATCAAAAACTGTCAATCAACTAGGCTTTCATCCTCATCTCTCTTTTTACCTCATGAATGAACAGGATGGTTGAAGGAAGTCTAAATTCTTTTTAGCATTCATTGTGCAATTGGGGGTGTAGTTAGGATGACTAAGATAAATGATCCAGAAAAGAAGGTTCTTCAATCTTAGAAGGTGACCTCCTCACAGATCTATTTGCTACTTCATAAGCCTGGACTGTATTCCA
The DNA here is from genome assembly GCF_963924675.1 of Phocoena phocoena. NCBI lineage: Eukaryota > Metazoa > Chordata > Mammalia > Artiodactyla > Phocoenidae > Phocoena > Phocoena phocoena. Next base: position 89,945,749 of record NC_089220.1, on the reverse strand, counting down.
TCCCTTTGATGAGACATTTCCTCTCTGAATAAATCTCAGGACATGATGATGGAAATAGCAGTGTTTATTCAAGGTCGACACTCTCTTGAGCTTCTAAAACAGTAGTAAAGATAAGATAGCTTGTTAAAAACAAAAAGGTTATTAGTCTCCAGATAAGATATCTTATTTTCAACACCTTCTCCTACTTCAGTATTGAGGCTCTGTAAATTTAGTGACAATCATCTTGATGAAAAGCAGTCAGTTATCTATCTGCATGATATAAATATAAATAAAGGGGGAGTTCGAGGGAGAATGGATGCACGTATATGTATGGTTGAGTCTCTTTGCTGTGCACCTGAAACTATCACAACAGTGTTAATTGACTATACTCCAATATAAAATAAAAAGTTAAAAATATAAATAAATACATGTTATTATTCCTTTCTCTATTAATTATTAAAATATCATGAATATGAGCTATTGTTTCATTAATATTTCTTTTAGTCAAGTATAAACTCTTTCATTTCAGTAGGAAATAGAGTTCCAGATTCCACATGTATGAGTATTACACAGTGACTGTGAAAGTTTAAAGACATTAACTCCTTCAATTAGGTGACTGTCCTTGTTTATTTTCAGATAGACTAGATAATGGATTTAAAATCCCATTTTAATTTTATTCTTTCAGAACATGTCATTTCTTTTGGGCAAAGCTATATTTTCCACTTTATTTTGATGACAGTTAAACATAGTACTTTCCTCTCTCAATAAATCTTCCATGTCAGAGCTATAAAAGAATATATGAAAGGTTCCAAATTTTTCAGTTGTTCTCCAAATAGTTTTGGACCACCCTTAACTTTAGTGTAAAACCCTGAGTTCAGTCATGTTTAAAATACCAAGAAGAATCAAACATAATTTTAGCCCTCAAGGAACAACAACTATAGTAATTCAGGTCATAGGTAATTACACAACAAAGTAGAAAGTGGTAAGTTACAAGCAAAAGGAGGTATAGCTATGAAGCACAGTCTTGCCTATTAGCTAAGAATAAGGTCTATGAATTAGAATTCCAGATGTAAAACCAACCACTGGACCTTGGATTAATCACTGTGCCCTCTCTAAGAATTTGTTCCTAAGTGAATTAGGAGTAATAATAGCATCGTCTCCACTATGGGGTTGTTTTGTGGATTGCATAAGATAATGTACATAACGAACTTTTCATATTATAGAATAAGGTTTAATATTTATCATTATCCTTGTGATTTTGTTCTTATTGGTAGAGTAGAAAAGAAAGCATCGCAAAATGAGATCAAAATGAGATATATGAGAGATTTTATTTTTAATATATGAGAGATTTTATAAATGACAGAGAGAGAGTAATCATGTCCAATGTAAGAATCAGGGAATTCTTCAGAAAATTTTGACATATGAGGTAAAATATTAAAGGTAAGTAGGATATAAACACATGGAAATGGGTGGAAAATTTTTTTCTTTAGAAGGAAGAGGATGCACTGAGAGGTAGAACCAAGAAAGCATCAGGTACCAATAAGGAATAAGAGGCTGCTCAGCTCGACGTTTGGGCAGGGTACGTGAAGAGAGAGGTCAAGATGTACCACTACATCCATGCAACATAGGAACCTGACCCTGATTCTGTAGGAAATGTACAGCACTTCAGGAGTTCTGATGATGAATGTTATCATATAACCAAAATAGCGTTAAGTCATAGATGTGATAAGGTTCTACCTCCTACTTGGGACAGAAAACATTATAAACAGAATGGTTTGATGAGCTAAAGTAAAGAAGCCAGTCATGACCCCATTTTCTTTAAAATTTATATTTACACTAAAGTTCAAACTGTTTAGATCTGCAACAGCTGTCCTAAGCTCAGTAGCAATAACTAAAACAGCTACAGTTCTTTTTTAAAATATTAGTTGCCCAATCATTTTAGGTATTTTAATAAAAATGCAAATACTTGAACACAAGTTTCTCATTGGAAACATGAATTTTCACCTCCTGTCCCCTCCCCAAAATTTTTATGAAAGTGATATAACAAAACAAACACAAGTTATGTTTAAGTAGAAGGTCTGGGTCTACCTATGGAGACTAATGGTAATGACTCAGAATAGTCTGTTGTTTGCTGCTATTACTAGAAACATATAGGCCATGTGAAAATAAGCCCTCGCTAACAGAATACCTTGAGTATCAAACCCCTTATATTTGACCTTATATTCAGGGCTACTGTTTGAAATTCAGTTTTCCAACATTTATTTAGTAGCTGCTATATGTAAAGTACAGGGTTGGTGTATTTAAGCTCCTATTATTGGCTTAGTTTCTGCCCTAGTGATTGCCCCAGTTTAGAAGTCCAGAGCAGGTGTTACAAGAATAAAGGACTAATTTATTAAAAGCCTACTAATCTCCAGTTGTTGTTTTTGATATCCATCCTATGAAATTCTAGATTTTTTAAAACAAGATCAGTGAAATTAAAAACTTGATTTGTGATAAAAGGGCATGACGGGGTTATCATGAAAACATACTTATGTGACCAAATACAGACACACACACACACATTTCCTCAGGGATGTTGGAGAAATAAAATGCTCTTTTATTACACTGACTTCTGAAATGAGTAAACTGCTCTGAAGCTGACGTGAAATCATTCTCCAATAATAGACCCTACTTTGTTAATTCGTTGTATTGTTACTATGCACTGCATAGTAATGGTATGAAACCTTCAAGGGTTATTTCATCTTCCATGGATGAGGAGTTTATCTCCATGGAGCAATAACCGAGATCAAGCCAGTGTTTTATTCTTGAATGTATTAGACAATATTAGCATTGAGACCAAATTTCAATTTACTCCAGGCAGTTACCAAAATCTGTTTTTATATTAGGCCTTATCTCTAAATCCATATTTTTTATAATGATCTCAATGCCACTTTCCTGCATCTTTTGGTAGTAGCAATGCCTGCTTAAATGCAATTAAAATTCATTGTAACACCTTATTTATACTAGAGCCCCACACAATATTTTCCATGAAAATAGTATTCACATTTTAAAACAATCAGAAAAAGGCCCTTCAAGCACAGAACCACTGGACAATATTCCCTGTCTTTACATTCAAAACATCTTGGCACATTGATAAGACAGTGAGGCTTGATCCTGCAAATGTCTCTTCTCTGGGCTTAAACCAGATGCACCAACATGCCCGGTGAAGTCATGGACGGTGAGCAAATAAACAAAGTGCCTCTGCCTCATAGAGATGTTAGCCTGCACCTGCAAATCTCAAATAACATCCTCTGATGAGGAAATCAAATCAAATCCACAAAAAGGGGCTTCTGCTTTTCAAAAGAAAGTTATCAATATGCCGAGCAATATTGCTCCTAAGGAGTATGATTCTCTTCTGTGTAGAAGAAGCAGGCTTAGATAAATGACTGTGGGCTGAACCACTCTGTGTTTATAGAGTGGAGAGAATAATAGAGAGAAACGGAGGTCCTTCACCCACAGTCTGCTCTGGTATTACTGTGGAGAATGGAGCTAAGTAGATTCTGCCATCAGATGCCCTGGTCCTTTCCCCAGTCCTCCTATCCCATATCCTTGAAGAACAAATCCACAGGGTTGGTACAGCACCTGCTTGGCAAAGAACAAGGCCAGCCACCAATTTCTCATTTATGTAATCCTGTTGTTTCCTCCATCACAAATGCCTCTTGCATTCTCTACTGAATAACTCTCATTCGCCCTTCAATACACTGCCTAAACATCACCTCTTCTGAAAGGTTTTCCCTGAGTCCTCCCACAGAATTAGTTACGGGTGGTATGATATAGCAGGAGAAAATAGTGTGTGTATGTGTGTGTGTGGGGGGTGTGCTCTTGAATCAAGGAGGCCTCGATGTGAATACTGGCTTAGGCAATTACCAGCTCTATGATCTTGGGCACATTATTTAAAACTCAAAAATTCTGTTCCCTTATCTTTTCGAAGTCACTTTGGAGTTTTAAGTCATTTGCATTATGTATTTTAGAATAAGTTTTCAATTTCTACAAAAATGCCTGCTACAATCTGATTTGGAATTGTGTTTTATCTATAGATAAATATGGGGAGAATTGACATCCTAACATATCAAGTCTTCCAACCCATAAACACAGTATGTCAATCTATTTATTTAGGTCTTCTTTAATCTCCTTTAATGATGTTTTACAGTTTTCAGTGTATTAGATCATATCTTTTTTGAATATTTATCTGTAAGTACCTCATATTGCTGATGTTATTCTAAATGCCTCTAATTTTTTATTTCAATTAACAAATATTCATTACTAATACATAAAAACACTTGATTTTTGTCTATCGATCTTACATGTTGTAACCTTGCTAAACTCACTTCTTAGTTTAAGTAGTTTTTTTGTAGATTTCACTAGATTTTCTACTTAGATATTCACGTTGTCTGCAATTAAAAGAGCTTTTACTTCTTTTTTCCGATTTAGATGACTTTTTTTTTCTTGCCATACTTTGCTGCCTAGAATTTCCAATACGATATTGCATTGATCAATACTGAACTAAATCCTCAAGGTGGACACTGCAGATCTCCAGAGTTCTCTGTTCATTTCTCTCTTCTCAGGATCTCTGTCCTGAGAACTCTAGCCATCTTGACCTCCTCATGCTCTCAGCTTCATATCCTCAACTCAGGGAGTATATCAGACTGCTCCTTGATTTCCCCTCCTGTACTGTGGCCTGGAAACTCTCCAAAGACAGTAAGTTGGGGCAATCATAGGCCCAACTTGTTTTTTTTCTCATCTCTCAGGAATCACTGTCCTTCCTTGCCTGACATACAGTATCTTGAAAACTGTTATTATATACATTTTGTCCATTTTACTGGTTGTTTAGACAGGAGTATAAATCTGTTCTTTTTTACTTCATCTTGGCTGGAAGTAGAAGTCCTTATATATTTATTTTAATGTATGCTAAAACATAACTGACAATTACACTGGTAATGGAAGAGTGATATAATTATCTTTTAAAATATTTTAAGTAAAAAAAAAGCCTATTGTTTTTAAAAGGCATTACATGTATAATAATGCTGATACAATTGATGATGTGGCAGAAAACCTGAAGGTAGTACTAAAATTGTTAGTTTATGAAGCAGTATAGCAGGGAGTAAATTAAAAGTAGAGGTGGGTGAGGGCTTACACTTAAAGGAGATCAGCCAGGAAGATACAGGTGACACTAAACAAGGAAGCAAAAAATCTGGATGCCTTGCAAGTAATTTGGGTTTATTTAGTGTAGGGGAAAGGGCCTGCACCCAGCAAGAGTTATTTTACCAATCACTGTACTAAAGAACACTATAACTTTAGCTCCTAAACTATGTTCAGAATACTATGATACAGTAAGAAATCATAATACATTTTAGGAACAATTCAATAAACATCTGTTAAAATTTCTTGCTTGAGGAGACAAGACTTAGCAATTTGCAGAACTTATTCACTAAGAACATCTTAATGGTGTTTCCTGAAAACTGAAGAACATATGTGATTGTTCATTACTTTTTAGATGATTAAGAGTAAAGTACTTTGGTGTTCTAGGGTCAACAAGGAACAATTTCACTGACTTCCAAAGGCTCAGAGTTGGAGCACCCCAAATGTGTTAGGCATGCAGTGATCTTTCAGATTTGTAGGTGGAAGGAGGGTGGGGAGGGAACAAACATGAACTTAACACTAGGGACACTTTGTTTCCCAGATGTCACAAAAAATATCATGGGCTGAAAAGCAGGGCCCCTGAAGTCCCATAACAATAGATTTGGATTTGTATAACTATTTCTGGAATAGCAAGTGCCTCATTCAAATTGTGCATAAAATCACTGCAGAGTGATTCTTTAAATACTACAAAGCTGTTTAATAATATGTATTTATAATTTTACAGTTAAGAAAGTATCAATACTTGATCACATCTTATCTCAACTTTCATACTCAGATAAAACTAGAGAGAGAGAGAGTTACAAATATCCCTATATTATATATTATAGATGAGAAGGTTCTGGGAGAATGTGACCTGTCCAAAATTATACAGTTGTTAAGTGGCAAAACTTGAAAATGAACACATACCTTTCTCTTCCAAGCTCATGCTATTTACAACACACAGAAATAAGTTTGGGTCTCATTTCTAATTCCATTTTTAATCTCTAGTAGCATTAAAAACTTATCCTGAATCCACTGGCCAGCTTGAGAGATCACTAAATCTCCTAAAATGATTTCATATATAAGGACTTTTTTAATGAGTGAAAGACTCAAAATGGGTTAAAAAGTTCTACTTGCTTTAGATAGTTCTGGAATGATCATTCAAGCTGGAGTTATAAATCTCTCAGCTCTCAACACTCCCAACAGTTCCTCCCATTCCAATGGCATGACAGGATTTTTGAAAATAAATCAGTAAACACCAGAAACCTAAGGGAGGACAGAGTGGTGTTTCAACTTCTATTTGAATCAGTGCTTTCCTACTGCCCACTTCTCTTTTGCTAAGAGGACAGTTTATTTTAAGCCTGGGGCTACGGCCCTAACAACATGATTTAACTCTGTAGTCTTACATCCACACAATGTTTCCATCAGCTGACTGAAACCAACTCTAGGGATTCAGCTGAAGGCTTCCAAATCTGAGACCTGAAAAAAAGTAAATATTTTCCAAAAAGAATGATTTTTACTAGAAATGTAAAGCCATAGATATGTATTATTTTCTCCTAACAGCAGTTCACTAACTTCCTAAACCGGGAAACAGTGAGTCAGGACTAAGTAGAAGGGTAGAGAGTTCTCTGTTCTCCCTAGAGAAAGTTGTAGCAGAATTATCATTCCAGCTATGTATTCTCACAAGCAAATCTTTGACTTTCTTTTTTCCTCTTTCTTTTTTTTTTTATTAACACCTAGGTAGGCTGTTTTGCCTAGTTCACAGACATAGCTGATTCTGAGGAATGATTTACTTGGGTCACTGCCATCTCCTCCAATGTTCTCCCTCTTCTTAATTTCCGGGCAATTTCTTCTCCAACAATGTCCTGTCACCCATCAGTGGGTCCCCACCCACCTCTGGAACCTCATGTCCTACAACTGTTTCCTCTGCCCCTCTGCTCCATCCACATATCCTAGCTCTTCTTCAAAACTACCAACCATGCTTCCACCACAGGGCCTTTGTACCCAGAGGTGCAAAGAATATCCTTCCCCCAGAGAGCCACATGGCTTGCTTCTTTACTTTACTTAGGTCTTTGCTCGAATGACACCTTATTAAAGACCACCCTATAAAAAACAGTGACCTTCCTGCTTCCAATACTATCCCCCTTATCCTGCTTCATTTTTCTTTATAGCCCCTGGTGACATCTGGAATATTATACATTTATTTACTTGTTTGTTTTCTGCCTTTCCCTACTTAGAATGTAACTTCCATGAGAGCAGGGATTTTGTCTGTCTTGTTTTCTTGATGATTTCCAGCAACTAGAGTAATATCCAGAAAAACGAAGTGCTCAGCGAATCTCTGCTGACTAATTGAGTGAATGAATGATGCATGCCATCAAATTAACTTCCTAATTTTCCATTACAAGTTTATGACACTTGCCATCAAATTTTAGGTAGTATTTCTGGGCCCAATACTAACGAGACTACTGCCATCCAGACGCTTGGATAAGCAGTTACAAAGGGGACAGTGAGGTCTTCTCTACAGCCTTTTGATCTCAAGTATTAAGCCCAAACTACGAAAATATATTAGCATGCCTCAGCTCTCACTTATGACTCATAAATATTTTCTCTAAGTTTTTCACCAATTTTTATCAGATTTTGATCAATTATTTTTAAATTTTTATTTATTTATTTTTACACAGCAGGTTCTTATTAGTTATCTATTTTATACATATTAGTGTATATATGCCAATCTCAATCTCCCAATTCATCACACCACCCCCCCACACTTTCCCACCTTTGTGTCCATATGTTTGTTCTCTACATCTGCGTCTCTATTTCTGCCTTGCAAACGGGTTCATCTGTACCATTTTTCTAGATTCCACATATATGCGTTAATATACGATATTTGTGTTTCTCTTTCTGACTTACTTCACTCTGTATAACAGTCTCTAAGTCCATCCACGTCTCTACAAATGACCCAATTTCATTCCTTTTTATGGCTGGATTAGGATTCCATTGTATGTATGTACCACATCTTCTTTATCCATTCGTCTGTCGATGGGCACTTAGGTTGCTTCCATGACCTGGCTATTGTAAACAATGCTGCAATGAATATTGGGGTACATGTGTCTTTTTGAATTATGGTTTTCTCTGGGTATGTGCCCAGTAGTGGGATTTCTGGGTCGTATGGCAATTCTATTTTAGTTTTTTAAGGAACTTCCATACTGTTCTCCATAGTGGCGGTATCAATTTACATTCCCACCAACAGTGGAAGAGCCTTCCCATTTCTCCACACTCTCTCCAGCATTTTTTTTTAACATCTTTATTGGAGTATAATTGCTTTACAATGGTGTGTTAGTTTCTGCTGTATAAAAGTGAACGAGCTATACGTACACATATATCCCCATATCCGCTCCCTCTTGCGTCTCCCTCCCACCCTCACTACCCCACCCCTCTAGGGGGTCACAAAGCACTGAGCTGATCTCTCTGTGCTATGCAGCTGCTTCCCACTAGCTATCTATTTTACATTTGTTAGTGTATATATGTCCATGCCACTCTCTCACTTTATCCCAGCTTACCCTTCCCCCTCGCCGTGTCCTCAGGTCCATTCTCTACATCTGCATCTTTGTCGCAGGTTCCTCTTTGTCAAAACTTTTTCTGCATCTATTGAGATGATCATATGGTTTTGCTCCTTCAATTTGGTAATATGGTTTATCACATTGACTGATTTGCATATATTGAAGAATCCCTGCATTCCTGGGATAAACCCCACCTGATCATGCTGTATGATCTTTTTAATGTGCTGTTGGATTCTCTTTGCTAGTATTTTTTTGAGGATTTCTGCATCTATGTTCATCAGTGATATTGATTGGCCTTTAGTATTCTTTCTTTCTGACATCTTTGTCTGGTTTTGGTATCAGAGCGATGGTGGCCTCGCAGAATGAGTTGGGCAGTGTTCCTCCCTCTGCTATATTTTGGAAGAGTTGGAGAAGGATAGGTGTTAGCTCTTCTCTAAATATTTGATGGAATTCACCTGTGAAGCTATCTGGTCCTGAGCTTTTGTTTGTTGAAAGACTTTTATCACAGTCTCAATTTCAGTGCTTGTGATTGGTCTGTTCATATTTTCTGTATCTTCCTGGTTTGGTCTCGGAAGCTTGTGCTTTTCTAACTATTTGTCCATTTCTTCCAGGTTGTCCATTTTATTGGCATAGAGTTGCTTGTAGTAATCTCTCATGATCCTTTGTATTTCTGCAGTGTCAGTTGTTGCTTCTCCTTTTTCATTTCTAATTCTATTGATTTGAGTCTTCACCCTTTTTTCCTTGACGAGTCTGGCTAAGGGTTTATCAATTTTCTCTTCTCAAAGAGCCAGCTTTTAGTTTTATTGATGTTTGCTATTGTTTCCTTAATTTCTTTTTCATTTATTTCTGATCTGATCTTTATGATTTCTTTCCTTCTGCTAACTTTGGGGTTTCTTTTTTTGCTCCTCTTTCTCTAATTGCTTTAGGTGTAAGGTAAGGTTGTTTATTTGAGATGTTCCTTGTTTCTTGAGGTAGGATTGTATTGCTATAAACTTCCCTCTTAGAACTGCTTTTGCTGCATCCCATAGGTTTTGGGTCATTGGGCTTTCATTGTCACTTATTTCTAGGTATTTTTTGATTTCCTCTTTGATTTCTTCAGTAACCTCTTGGTTATTTAGTAGTGTATTGTTTATCCTCCATGTGTTTGTATTTTTTTACATATTTTTTCCTGTAACTGATATCCAGTCTTATAGTGTTATGGTCAGAAAAGATACTTGATATGATTTCAGTTTTCTTAAATTTACCTAGGCTTGATTTGTGACCCAAGATATGATCTATTCTGGACAATGTTCCCTGAGCACTTGAGAAGAAAGTGTATCCTGTTGTTTTGGATGGAATGTCCTATGAATATCAATTAAGTCCATGTTGCTTAATGTATCATTTAAAGCTTGGATTTCCTTACTTGTTTTCATTTTCGTTCATCTGTCCATTGGTGAAAGTGGGGGGTTAAAGTCCCCTACTATAAATGTGTTACTGTCAATTTCCCCTTTTATGGCTGTTAGCATTTGCCGCATGTATTGAGGTGCTCCTATGTTGGGTGCATAAATATTTACAATTGTTATATCTTCTTCTTGGATCAATCCCTTGATCATTATGTACTGTCCTTCTTTGTCTCTAGTAATATTCGTTATTTTAAAGTCTATTTTGCCTGATATGAGAATTGCTACTCCAGCTTTGTTTTGATTTCCAGTTGCATGGAATATCTTTTTCCCTCCCCTCACTTTCAGTCTGTATGTGTCTCCAGGTCTGAAGTGGGTCTCTTGTAGACAGCATATATATGGGTCTTGTTTTTGTATCCATTCAGCCAGTCTATGTCTTTTGGTTGGAGCATTTAATCCATTTGCATTTAAGGTAATTATCGATATGTATGTTCTATTACCATTTTCTTAATTGTTTTGGGTTTGTTATTGTAGGTCATTTCCTCCTCTTGTGTTTCCTGCCTAGAGAAGTTCCTTTAGCATTTGTCGTAAAGCTGGTTTCGTGGTGCTGAATTCTCTTAGCTTTTGCTTGCCTGTAAAGTTTTAATTTCTCCGTCGAATCTGGATGAGATCCTTGATGGGTAGAGTAATCTTGGTTGTAAGTTTTTCTCTTTCATCACTTTAAATATGTCCTGCCACTCCCTTCTGGCTTGCAAAGTTTCTGCTGAAATATCAGCTATTAACCTTATGGGGATTCCTTTGTGTGTTATTTGTTGTTTTTCTCTTGCTGCTTTTAATATTTTTTATTTGTATTTAATTTTTGATAGTTTCATTAATATGTGTCTTGGCATGTTTCTCCTTGGATTTATCCTGTATGGGACTCTCTGCACTTCCTGGACTTGACTATTTCCTTTCTCATATTAGGGAGGTTTTCAACTATAATCTCTTCAAATATTTTCTCAGTCCCTTTCTTTTTCTCTTCTTCTTCGGGATCCCTATAATTCAAATGTTCGTGCATTTAATTTTGTCCCAGAGGTCTCTGAGACTGCCTTCAACTCTTTTCATTCTTTTTTCTTTATTCTGCTCTATGGTGATTATTTCCACTATTTTATCTTCCAGGTCACTTATCCATTCTTCTTCCTCAGTTATTCTGCTATTGATTCCTTCTAGAGAATTTTTAATTTCATTTATTGTGTTGTTCATCATTGTTTGTTTGCTCTTTAGTTCTTCTAGGTCCTGCTAAATGTTTCTTGCATTTTCTCCATTCTATTTCCAAGATTTTGTATCATCTTTACTATCATTACCCTGAATTTTTTTTCAGGTAGACTGCCTATTTCCTCCACATTTGTTTGGTCTGGTGGGTTTTACCTTGCTCCTTCATCTGCTGTGTGTTTTCGCTGTCTTCTCATTTTGCTTAACTTACTCTGTTTGGGGTCTCCCTTTCGCAGCCTGCAGGTTCGTACTTCCTGTTGTTTTTGGTGTCTGCCCCCAGTGTCTAAGGTTGATTTAGTGGGTTGTGTAGGCTTCCTGGTGGAGGGGACTACTGCCTGTGTTCTGGTGGATGAGGATGGAACTTGTCTTTCTGGTGGGCAGGACCGCATCTGGTGGTGTGTTTTGGGGTGTCTGTGACCTTATTATGATTTTAGGCAGCCTCTCTGCTTACGGATGGGGTTGAGTTCCTGTTTGGCTATTTGTTTGGCATAGGCTGTCCAGCACTGTAGCTTGCTGGTTGTTGAGTGGAGCTGGTCTGAGCATTGAGATGGAGATCTCTGGGAGAACTTTCGCCATTTGATATTACGTGGAGCCGGGAGGTCTCTGGTGAACCAGTGTCCTGAACTCAGCTCTCCTACCTCAGAGGCACAGGCCTGACACCCGGCCGGAGCACCAAGAACCTGTCAGTCACACACCATGTGTTCCTTTAAGAGAACTCCTAAGTAACATCCTGATTGTATGTGGTACAACTTTATTTTTGAACTGAAAATTGCGGAAAAGGACATTTTTGCCCTCCCCTGATGGTTGGAGGTTACAATTTTTGTTTTTGGAAACCCCACCACCTCGTTATTTCTCTTATTGTTTTTGCAAGAAAAGTACAAAGAAAGTTTGAGTGGAGGTGAGATTTGTGATCAGGAAAGCCCTCCAGCATTTGTTGTTTGTAAATTTTCTGATAATGCCCATTCTAAAAGGCGTGAGGTGATACCTCATTGTAGTTCTGATGTGCATTTCTCCAATAATTAGTGACGTTGAGCAGCTTTTCATGTGCCTCTGGGCCATCTGTATGTCTTCTTTGGAGAAATGTCTATTTAGGTCTTCTGCCCATTTTGGGATTGGGTTGTTTTTTTTAACTATTGAGCTGCATGAGCTGTTTATATATTTTGGAGATTAATTCTTTGTCCGTAAATTTGTTTGCAAATATTTTCTCCCATTCTGAGAGCTGTCTTTTCATCTTGTTTATAGTTTCCTTTGCTGTGTAAAAGCTTTCAAGTTTCATTAGGTCCCATTTGTTTATTTTTATTTTTATTTCCATTATTATAGGAGATGGGTCAAAAAGGATCTTGCTGTGATTTATGTCAAAGAGTGTTCTTCCTATGTTTTCCTGTAAGAGTTTCATAGTGTCTAGTCTTACACTTAGATCTTTAATCCATTTTGAGTTTATTTTTGTGTATGGTGTTAGGGAGTGTTCTAATTTCATTCTTTTACATGTAGCTGTCCAGTTCTCCAAGGACCACTTATTGAAGAGACTGTCTTTTCCCTGTTGTATATCCTTGCCTCCTTTGTCATAGATTAGTTGACCACAGGTGCGTGGGTTTATCTCTGGGCTTTCTATCCTGTTCCGTTGATCTATATTTCTGTTTTTGTGTCAGTACCATATTGTCTTGATTACTGTAGCACTGTAGTATAGTCTGAAGTCAGGGTGTCTGATTCCTCCACCTCCATTTTTTTCCCTCAAGATTTCTTTGGCTATTTGGGGTCTTGTGCGTCTCCATAAAGATTTTAAGATTTTTTGCTCTAGTTTTGTAAAAAATGCCATTGGTAATTTGACAGGGATTGCAGTGAATCTGTAGATCCCTGTGGGTAGTGTAGTCATTTTCACAATATTGATACTTCCAATCCATGAACATGGTATATCTCTCCATCTGTTAGTGTCAACTTTAATTTCTTTCATCTGTGTTTTATAGTTTTCTGAGTACAGGTCTTTTACATCCTTAGATAGGTTTATTCCTAGGTATTTTATTCTTTTTGTTGCAGTGGTGAATGTGATTGTTTCCTTAATTTCTCTTTCTGAGCTTTCATTGTTAGTGTATAGGAATGCAAGAGATTTCTGTGCATTAATTTTGTATCCTGACACTTTACCAAATACATTGATTAGCTCTAGTACTTTTCTGGTGGCATCTTTAGGATTATCTACCTATAGTATCATGTCATATGCAAACAGTGACAGTTTTACTTCTTCTTTTCCAATTTGTGTTTTTTTTATTTCTTTTTCTTCTCTGATTGCCGTGGCTAGGACTTCCAAAACTATGTTGAATAATAGTGGTGAGAGTGGACATCCTTGTCTTGTTCCTGATCTTAAAGGAAAGGCTTTCATTTTTTTACCATTGAGAATGCTGTTTGCTGTGGGTTTGTCATATATAGCCCTTATCATTTTGAGGTAGGTTCCCTCTATGCCCACTTTCTGGAGAGTTTTTATCATAAATGGGTGTTGAATTTTGTCAAAAGCTTTTTCTGCTTCTATTGAGATGATCATATGGTTTTTATTCTTCGATTTGTTAACACGGTGTATCACGTTGATTGGTTTGTGTATACTGAAGAATCCTTGCATCCCTGGGATAAATCCCACTTGTTCGTGGTGTATGATCCTTTTAATACATTGTTGGATTCTGTTTGCTAGTGTTTTGTTGAGGATTTTTGCATCTATATTCATCAGTGATATTGGTCTGTAATTTTCTTTTTTTGTAGTATCTTTGTCTGGTTTTGGTATCAGGTTGATGGTGGCCTTGTAGAATGAGTTTGGGAGTGTTCCTTCCTCTGCAATTTTTTGGAAGAGTTTGAGAAGGATGAGTGTTAGCTCTTCTCTAAATGTTTGATAGATTTCACCTGTGAAGCCATCTTGTCCTGGACTTCTGTTTGTTGGAAGATTTTTTTTTTTTTGCGGTACGCGGGCCTCTCACTGTCGTGGCCTCTCCCATTGCGGAGCACAGGCTCCGGACATGCAGGCTCAGCGGCCATGGCTCACGGGCCCAGCCACTCCGCGGCATGCGGGATCCTCCTGGACCGGGGCATGAATCCATGTCCCCTGCATCGGCAGGCGGACTCTCAACCACTGCGCCACCAGGGAAGCCCTGTTGGAAGATTTTTAATCACTGTTTCAATTTCATTACTTATGATTGGTCTGTTCATATTTTCTATTTCTTCCTGGTTCTGTCTTGGAAGCTCATACCTTTCTAAGAATTTGTCCATTTCTTCCAGGTTGTCCATTTTATTCACATAGAGTTGCTTGTAGTAGTCTCTTAGGATGCTTTGTATTTCTGTGGTGTCTGTTGCAAGTCCTCCTTTTTCATTTCTATTTATTTGAGTCCTCTCCCTCTTTGTCTTGATGAGTCTGGTTTATCAATTTTGTTTATCTTCTCAAAGAACCAGCTTTTAGTTTTATTGATCTTTGTTATTGTTTACTTTGTTTCTATTTCATTTATTTCTGCTTTGTTCTTTATGATTTCTTTCCTTCTACTAACTTTGGGTTTTGTTTGTTCTTCTTTCTCTAGTTCCTTTAGGTATAAGGTTAGATTGTTTGAGATTTTTCTCGTTTCTTGAGGTAGGATTGTTTTGCTATAAACTTCCCTCTTAGAACTGCTTTTGCTGCATCTCATAGGTTTTGGATCATCGTGTTTTCGTTGTCATTTGTCTCTAGGTATTTATTGATTTCCTCTTTGATTTCTTCAGTGATCTCTTGGTTAGTTAGTAACACATTGTTTAGCCTTCATATGTTTGTGCTTTTTACGTTTTTTCCCCTATAATTGATTACTAATCTCATAGCGTTGTGGTTGGAAAAGATGCTTGATATAATTTCAATTTTCTATAATTTACTGAGGCTTGTTTTGTGACCCAAGATGTGATCTATCCTGGAGAATGTTCTGTGTGCACTTGAGAAGAAAGTATAATCTGCTGGAATGTCCTATAAATATCAATGAAATCTATCTAGTGTATTCTGTCATTTAAAGCTTGTGTTTCCTTATTAATTGTCTCTCTGGATGATCTTTCCACTGGTGTGAGGTGTTAATGTCCCCCACTATTATTGTGTTACTATTGATTTCCTCTTTTATAGCTGTTAGCATTTGCCTTATGTATTGAGGTGCTCCTATGTTGGGTGCATATATATTTATAATTGTTGTATCTTCTTCTTGGATTGATCCCTTGATCATTATGTAGTGTCCTTCCTTGTCTCTTGTAACATTCTTTATTTTAAAGTTTATTTTATCTGATATGAGTATTGCTATTCCAGCTTTTTTTTGATTTCCATTTGCATGGAATATCTTTTTCCATCCCCTCACTTTCAGTCTGTATACGTCCCTAGGTCTGAAGTGGATCTCTTGTAGGCAGCATATAAATTGCTCTTGTTTTTGTATCCATTCAGCAAGACTGTGTCTTTTGGTTGGAGCATTTAATCCATTCACATTTAGGTAGCTATCAATATGTATGTTCCTATTACCATTTTCTTAATTGTTTTGCGTTTGTTTCTGTAGGTCCTTTTCTTCTCTTGTGTTTCCCACTCAGAGAAGATCCTTTAGCATTTGTTGTAGAGGTGGTTTCGTGGTGCCGAAATCTCTTAGCTTTTGCTTGTCTGTAAAGCTTTTGATTTATCCATCAAATCTGAATGAGATCCTTGCCAGGTACAGTAATCTTAATTGTAGGTTCTTCCCTTTCATCACTTTAACTATATCGTGCCACTCACTTCTGGCTTGTAGAGTTTCTGCTGAGAAATCATCTGTCAACATTATGGGTGTTCCCTTGTATGTTATTTGTTGTTTTTCCCTTGTTGTTTGTAATAATTTTTTTTTGTCTTTAATTTGTGTCAATTTCATTACTATGTGTCTTGGCATGTTTCTCCTTGGGTTTATCCTGCCTGGGACTCTCTGCACTTCCTGGACTTGGGTGGCTATTTCGTTTCCCATGTTAGGGAAGTTTTCAACTATAATCTCTTCAAATATTTTCTTGGGTCCTTCCTCTTTATCTTCTCCTTCTGGAACCCCTATAATGTGAATGTTGTTGTGTTTAATGTTGTTGCAGAGGTCTCTTAGGCTGTCTTCATTTCTTTTCATTCTTTTTTCTTGATTCTGTTCCACAGCAGTGAATTCACCATTCTGTCTTCCAGGTCACTTATCCATTCTTCTGCCTCAGTTATTCTGCTATTGATTCCTTCTAGTGTATTTTTCATTTCAGTTATTGTATTGTTCATCTCTGTTTCTTTGTTCTTTAATTCTTCTAGATCTTTGTTAAACATTTCTTGCATCGTATTGATCTTTGCCTCCATTCTTTTTCCAACGTCCTGAATCATCTTCACTAACATTATTCTGAATTATTTTTCTGGAAGGTTGCCTATCTCCACTTCATTTAGGTTTTTTTTTTTTGGAGTTTTATGTTGTTCCTTCATCTGGTACATAGTCCTCTGCCTTTTCATTTTGTCTATCTTTCTGTGACAGTGTTTTTTGTTCCACAGGCTGCAGGATTGTAGTTCTTCTTGCTTCTGCTGTCTGCTCTCTGGTGGATGAGGCTATTTAAGAGGCTTCTGCAAGCTTCCTGATGGGAGGGACTGGTGATGGGTAGAGCTGGGTGTTGCTCTGGTGGGCAGAGCTCTGTAAAACTTTGGTTGTCTGCTGGTGGGTGGGGCTGAGTTCCCTCCCTATTGGTTGTCTGGCCTGAGGGAACCCAGCACTGGAGCCTATGGCTCTTTGGTGGGGTTAATGGCAGACTCCGGGATGGGTAATGCAAAGGAGCACTTCTCAGAACTTCTGCTGCCAGTGTCCTTGTCCCCATGGTGAGCCACAGCCACCCTCCACCTCTGCAAGAGACCGTCCAACACTAGCATTTAGGTCTGGTTCAGTCTCCTATGGGGTCACTGCTCCTTCCCTCTGGGTCCTGATGCGCACACTATTTTGTGTGTGCCCTCCAAGAGTGGAGTCTCCGTTTCCTCCAGTCCTGTCGAAGTCCTGCAATCAAATCCCACTAGCCTTCAAAGTATGATTCTCTGGGAATTCTTCCTCCCGTTGCCAGACCCCCAGGTTGGGAAGCCTGATGTGGGGCTCAGAACCTTCACTCCAGTGGGTGGACTTCTGTGGTATAAGTGTTCTCCATTTTGTGAGTCACCCACCCAGCTGTTATGGGATTTCATTATATTGTGATTGTGTCCCTCCTACTGTCTCATTGCGGCTTCTTCTTTGTCTTTGGATGTGGGGTATCTTTTCTGGTGAGTTCCAGCATCTTCCTGTTGATGACTGTTCAGCAGTTAGTTGCAATTCCGGTGCTCTTGCAAGAGGGAGTGAGTGCACGTCCTTCTACTCTCAATTATTTTTCATTATGACATGCATGTCAAAATAATGTGGACTATTATAAACAATAAATATTTACTGATTAAATCTTACTCTATTAACCACAACTTAATCTAACTGGAGTAAGCCCTGTAAATTTGAATAGAGCATACTTTAAACTCATGAACTTTTAAAGTCTTAAGGAACAATCAAAGGTCGCTAAACCCAATCTCCCACCTCACTTAGGAAGTCCTCCCAATAAAAATAATATAAACCACAAAAGTGACAACTTCCATGTATAGAGGTCTTATCTTACTGTTATCGAATTATCTTAGGTTACAGTAAGTGTTTGTTTGAATTTGTTGAGTTGTGACTTCCACCATCTCCTTCCAGTAACAAAGCTTAATAGACAGAAAACAGTCACTGGGGAGGCAACACTGTGTAAATGACTGCATACTTGTGCATACAGCTGAATGGTGCCTATGTTTGGGGTAGTATATTGTGCATATGTGCAGGTCTGCTCTGTGATTCAGGACCCATCTCAAATAAAGCCTTAATCTACTCCACATTCCTTTATCCAAGAAGCTTGATTATTTTGTGGGAACCCTGGGACCTAACCTGGCAGACGAAGGCTTTTAAGCCTGTGGACAAGCATGTCTTTCTCACGCATATCACTCTTTAAGAATAAATGACCCCACAGCCACAGCTAGATTCCAGAGGGAGAGCTCTGTTCTTGATTTAAAGCTTAAGTGGACTTAGAAAACCATCTTGAGTTTCATCCTAAAGGGGGAAAAAAACACAGCTTGAGTGGTAAAAGAAAAGCTGCCATCTCCCCTTTTTGTGCCACCCAGGGCACATTCCCAAGTTCCTTCTGGTTACTTTTAACCAGAGCAGCAACTACAGCAGACAATTAGGTGAAAGCCTTGAGCTTAAAAATATGCAGTCAGGGCCAGGACCAATTTCCTACACAGACTTAATGCTCAGACTCAGTGTTTTAGCTGCCTGCTTTTCCAGTGGTGCCCTTCCCTGCCTGACATGTCCAAAGCTGGGGTAGGAACCTGAGAGGTTCTTCAATCTCACAAGCATTTTTTGATCTCCACTCAAGGTTATATTAATATGCACAAACCAATTAAAACTCACTTATCATGTAAACAAGGGGGCAGTGTTTGTTGGCACTGCAGCACGCTGTAGTGCTATTAGCTAAGGAAAAGTAGAATTACCAAAGATGTCTTGTTAGGTGCATTAATTCCATTTACACTCATTCTTCACATAAGTAAGCTAATTAGAAACAGACTTTAGCCTCAGCACTTCTCATTCAAAACCTAACACATTGGAAGAATGATAATAAAGGGGAAGAGAGGTGAGCTTCCTGCCAAAGTTGTGCACAGATTTAGGGCAAAGTCAGGGATGTTTTACCGAGCTCCTCGTTCCAAGACTGTAACTGATTCAGTCATCACTGCATCAGGCTGTTACTTGTACAATATGAGAACCAGAAATGTATTAAGTGTCTGAAAACATAAATTATGGCTGTTAGTATGTTTTCCTATGTTGTCTCTCCACATAATGGCTAGGCACAGAAACATGTACCACAGATCTATTCTCGACTTCTGTTTTTATTTACCCTTCAGTCTTTTCATTTTAAAATAATAATTTCACTACGGAAAAATTTGACAATGTAGAAAAAAATAGGGGATAATAAAAATCGCCTATAATTACACCATCCAAAG
Organism: Phocoena phocoena; assembly: GCF_963924675.1. Taxonomy (NCBI): domain Eukaryota; kingdom Metazoa; phylum Chordata; class Mammalia; order Artiodactyla; family Phocoenidae; genus Phocoena; species Phocoena phocoena. The sequence goes on along the minus strand of NC_089220.1, from coordinate 89,926,388 downwards.
ATACTAGTGTTATTTTGCTTTGTTGCATTTCCTTATACAATCCTGTCTCCACACTCACAATTATACATATGTCCATGCACTATTTTTTCCCCCAAAATTAGGTATATTATATATTTAGTTTCATATCCCGTTTTGTCCAAGGAATACAATAAACATTTTCCCATATAATTAAGATGAAAATACAATTTAAAGATCGTGTTATATTCTATTGTATGAATGTGCATTATTTGCTTAAGTAAACTGCTCGAAATTTAACTTTTCACTATTATAAATAATGCTACATTGGATATCTTTCTGTATATATCTTGGCACACATACAAGATTATGTCCTTATAGCCTATGCTTTTAAAGCACAGAAAAATATATGCTCATATATCAGGTTAATGCTCATGAGTGTTAGCTCAAGGAAAGTAAAAAAACAAGAATAATGTGGTCAAGGGTTGGACTGTTCCAAAAGACATCCAGATTTTCCTATGGTGACCCTTTCTCCCTGTGGCCTCAGACTTGGGTAGAGTGCATTATGAAATTGAGGGCAAGAAGAATTTGCCAGTGTGGATTGGGGTAGGATCAGAAATTAAACTCATGATCTAGACTATTCAGATCTGATGCTCTTGCAACAGCTAAAGACTGAAATCGGGCAACATAAAAAAAGGCTGTGCAACATGGAGGAGGAGCCAGGGTTCTGAGCACAGCATTCACAGCCATAACTAAATATGCATTCTCAATACACTTTGCCCTTGCATGTGTCTACATTCCACGTCCTCTAAACAGAAACTCTCTCTCCCGTCCACCTGGAATTTTACAGTGCACCCATTGAAGCCCACCTTGAAAGTCATTTCCTCTGAGAAGCCTTCCCCCACCTTTCCAGAAAATTGTGAATACCTCTGAGATCCCATGACATTTTGTACTGAGAAGGCATTATTTGATTGTGTGTGTGGATTACTCTCAAATAATACTCCAGAGACTACATCTCATTTATCTTTGTAGGTCCACAGATTCTGGTATATAGGTGGGGCTTGATAAATGTTGGCAGAATTAAGGAGTAGTGACCAGGACTGATATTAATACCATAGACTGTGACCCATTCATCCCATTCAACCCAACAGGCTTCCCAGCCAGGTTTAACACATGGAAAATGTGGAGTTAGAGACTGCCATGTTAATACCTGGTTTCTCAGTCATGTCAGCTTCACCCATCCATCACTGATCACCATCTGGTCACCATCACCATTGCTAGTCAACTACTTAAGGTCTCTAACCTACACAATGATCCTTTACATGAGATAGTATCTTTCCCTGAATGCCTTATCCCAGGCATAAAATCAAGAGTGCCTGGCTACCCATGCACTGTGGGTCACCTACATCATGCACATACAAACATGCAAACACACACACACACACATGCATGCATGCGTACACACACACATACACAGAGACATCACTCATTTCTATATTCACATGCAAACATACACATACACTGTCCCAGGTCAGGCTAAAAGGAAGACAAAATAATAAAATGGGAAAAGCAGATTATAAAATGAAAAGCGTAACAAGAAATTGTCACTTGTTGAACACTTACTAAATGCCAGAAGTTGGCCAGGTGGGTCACATCTACAGGTAGGACCTGAGCTGGAGGCCTGATGAGAGGAGCTGCCGGCCACGCTTTGGTCACCTCCCTGGGAGGAGTACTGCGAGATGCTCTGATGATAGTCTAAAGTAAATGCTGCCCTTTAACCCCTAGCAGTTCAGGTATTCTCCATCATTTCTGCCTTTAAATGGATGCTTTATGCCTTCAAAGCCCAATCAAGACCTTGATCCGCACTGAAGACTTCATCCTCTCAGGAATCTCTGGTTTATTGACCAACAGTATAGTTCTATCTTTTGGATGGAAATTTCAGAATTTTCAGGGACAAAGCCCAAGCACTACTGCTTTGGAAAAGCTTCCCTAAGTGTTCTGATATACTCTCTTGGTTAGGAGTTTAGAATTCATTCAGCTTGGCATCAAAGAAGTGCCCACATACTCTTGCTAGCTACATAGTTATCCTGAGAAACATTATGTTTCCAGCCTTCTTTGCTCCATCTAAGGTATGTAGAATCAAAATTCAAGATTAGTTTTGTCTTTGTGTCTGAATTATCGGATTTTAACAGTTTGTTCTGCAGCTTCCCTCGGATCGGTGAACCCATACTCTAGGGGAGCTTACACTTGAAAGGTGCCACACCTGGATTCAAGTCCTGGTTCTGCCATTTACTTGCAATATATCCACGAAGCCTCACGTGCGTAAGATGGAGATAAAGATAACAAACATCAAAGGTATAATTCTGTGAACAATAAATGGGGAAAGGATTAAAAGTACCTTGATTCTGACATTTAGTAAGCGTTCAACAAGTATTGTTTCCTTCCCCTATCCTACCTCTCAGAAAGGGTCTAAGTTTGTCGGCAAAGCCCTCTTCAGCATCTAAACATTGAAAATTATGCAAAAGTACTCTCCCAGGATTTCCCAGTCCAAAATACCATGCTTTCTCTTTCCTGAATGAGAAAAGCATTTCTCAGCTAAGCAATAATGTCCTTTATTGTTGCTTGCATCCTAATATTTACCTTGTATTTATATTTTCTACTTCTAAGTCACAAGTTAAGGGACAAAAAGTACTATCTGAATAGGCTTGTATGTAAATACAAAGATAGGTTTTCTACACACATACCTTTTTAAAAAAAACTTTAAAATATCTAAACAGAAACATAAAGTAATTTTATCACAACCTTCAATTCAAACACGTGTGTCTATTCATAACTTAATGTAGTTCTCGGAGCAGAGTGGTCCCTCACTAGTGAATTTTAACAAAAAAGTTAGAAAATATGGGGGCAAGGCTATTAATGTAATAAAAATAAATACTGTTTATATTGTGCTTATTATGTGCCTGACACTAGGCTGAATGGTTTACATTTATTATCTGATTTGATCCTTACAATAAATGCTAAGAATTAGATGTGGTTATCAGGATTTTACAGCTGGAGAAACATTAGAAAAAGAGGCTAAATAACTTACCCGAGGTCACCTAGCTAGTAAATGGGACATGAAGCCAGTGCCAGTGGGCACGAGGCGCATATATAGTATCTGTGTAGCATCTGCCTCCCAAAGGCCTAAGCACCACTGATATAACCAACACCTGATCACCCAAGGGACATGGTCTCACCAAAGGAGAGTGACAACCTGATTCTGGGCTGACTCTTACTGTCGTGGAATTAATTGGCATAGAACTCTGGCTGTGGGAGCCTGTCTCTTAGAAATGGCACTTCCAGATGTCCAGGGCATAGGCCCAGAATCTGGGATATGTATTTAGAATTTTCCAGAGAGGTGTTGGTGGCCTACTCACTGTAACCACGTGAATAACCAGTCTTGCGTGGCTTTGGTAAGGCTGAGGGGAGGGGGATAAAGAGATTAATCTGGCATGAGGAAAATCTTTTCCTCCTCTGACAAATGACAAACCGCAATTACTAAAACACACACATCTAAGGAAGCCACTGACTTCTCTTCAACCATCAGTGTTTAACAACCAACATGTTGCAAACCTGATTCCCACATTCTGAGCTTCAGCTTGGCGCTTTCAAAATTCCCTGTCAGATCTATTTTCAAGGTTCACATGACAACACTGCTTGTAAACAACTCAGCCCTTACAAAAATGTAAATCAGGCTGCAACCTAACTGAAGATAGTAAGCAAATTTTGAGAGAGGGGAAGAAGATGTACTTCCCCTTTGACCTCTTTGCAATTTTGATCTTCACTCACCAAGTGAATGCATTAAAAAGCAAAACCTTTTGAACAAGAATGTGCACAGCGAATGCTTTTAACAGGCCAGGCCAGATAAGATGAAATGATCTCTTTTTCTTTCTGATTGAGAATAGTAGTATGACTGCTGCACTGGTTAATAGCAGAGCCATTATTGTCATAAGTAGGATGAAATAACGTTTATTATAACATTTCTGTAACTTCTTTACACTTGCTCTGATTGGAGATCTTAAGCATGATTGTGACAGAATTTAATTCCTGATATTTTCATGCCCAGCAGTAAATAAATTATTGAAAACTGTATTAGAGAACCTATTTCTTTAATGCTTTCTCATATGGATCCGCTCTGATGCGGTACAGCTTAGGGAGGTTTTCACAGGGAACCGTGGACAGCCGCTTTAGTTTGGACCCCTAATGTTCAAACTAATTTAACAGCAGCCATTTTTCTGGAAAATCTTCTAAATTTCCTACAAATCCAAATCCAATTACCTGTGCAAGCTCTAATAACTAGTTACATGAGATGTTGGGTTTTGTTATTTTTTTTCTTTTTTTTTCCTGGTACCTCAGCAACTGCTTGAGGCAGCAAATTCATGTCTCTTACAAGCAATTTTTATTTTTTTTACTATAGAAGAAGCCCTAAAGAAAAGATAACAACGTCAAATGAAATATCAAGATGTAAATTAGTCCTTTCATTAGTGACTTGGCAACTCCAGGCAGAGGAGGTTCAGGGAGGGAAACGGCAAGGTGAATAGGGACACTGAGCATTTTGACCCAACCACCCGTAATGTAGCAGGGATAATAAGAAATGGATTGGTGGCCAGGGAGCCGCATAAAGGCGATTTAAATGGTAAAGACAGTTTAAGGTTGTTTTCCACTTTGGAGAAGAGGCCTTGATAGGTAATGCATTTTAAAGGGTAGGTGTTCTGTCACAGGTCATTAGAATACGGGAAAGGAAATAATACTGACAGATCTTGGGTCTGAAAACCTCCACCCTATGCTCTTATTTCCAAAGAGTAAGTAAGAGTTACGGATAATAGATAATTGAGTGTTGCCTATTCCGGAGGAAAACAATGAATTAAGTAAGTTGGAGAAGTGTTACTAGGCTGCGTTTAAGGTTTCTGCAACCAGTGAGGGAGGATTATGACAGAGATGAATTTAGGGAATACTTTTTTTTTCCTGCAGAATTAAGTTGAGCAAAGCAATTCAGAGAAGTCTATAAAAAATGGCCAAGAAACACAAGGAAAAATATTCAAACTGACTAGAAAACAGAGAAGTAAAATTTTTAAATGAGGTAATTTTTTTTTTTCCTAGCGAAATGATTAAAGAGAGCGGTGATACCAGTATTTGGAGAAGGTGTGGCATAGCTGGCATGTGCATATGCTACTGGCAGGACAGTAAATTAGTACCACCTTTCTAGAGTGTGATTTTAGAAATCTGTATAAAAATGGACATAGTCTTTGAGTCAAAAGCTCCATAAACCTACGTTCATCATAAGATTGTAACAGCAAGCACTAGAGCCAAAAATCAAATGCCAATGCACAGAGGGTTTTAAATAAATTAATGAACCTCACTGCAATGGAACAACAGACTTTAAAATAATGTCAAACTATATTCATTGGTATGGAAGGATTTAAAATGTATTTCTAAGTGAAAAGAGCAGATTATAAACTTTCCTGATTGGAGGGCACCATGAAAACAGTGGGAGACACTATTAATTTAACACTATGTCTTGTGAAATCTCTTTTTGGCCTCAATTGGCCAAAACTCCAATTGGCCTTTAAAGTACAAATATACACCACACTTTATCCAGACAATATGGAAAGGTGAGAAACATATATTTACCAGCTATAATATTTGGCTAGGTAAATGACACATGGTCTGAATAATCTGACCTTTTTAATCATGAGTTGAATGTATAAATAGATAGATGGATAGTCATGTGGATGGATGGATGGATGGCTAAGTAGGTAGGTAGGTAAGGTAGGTAGGTAGGTAGATAGATAGGTAGATAGATAGACAGACAGACGGACAGGCAAAGACTAAGACAAACTAGACTAATATAAGCAGGTCTAAAAAATTCAGTGCATTAACCAATTCTGCAAATACATCCAACTTTTGAATTACACTCTTCCCTTGAAATCTAGGTAAATGTAGCAATATGTTCTCACAGGGAAGAAAGAAAAATAATTGTCATCTGAGGGAAATACAAAGCCACCATTAGGCAAACACTACAGTTGCGGGCAACATTCACCAGTGGATGCTAAAATCAATGTACAAATGTTTGAGGAGAAATAGAATGTTAGAATTAACTCAAAATATCTTCTCTGAGATATTTATCAATTAGAAAGAGAAAATTAGTCATTGGACAATGGAGAAATACAGCAGATATTATCTTCACCAAATGATCAAAGCTCCTATCACCGGTAATAATACATATATACAGCACGTTCCTCTGATATAATGCCCTGAAAAGGGTGTGACACTGTCCCTGTGGTATTCTTCCCCCAATTGTATAACCTCAATGAAATCGTGAAGAAACATCTGAAAAACCTAAGTTGAGAGACATTGTACAAGATAACTGGCCAGATCTTAGTAAAATTGTCAAGGTCATGAAAGACAAGGAAAGAATGAGGCACTGTCACAAACTGGAGTAGACTAAAGAGACACAGCAACTACATGCAACATGAGATCCTGGTTTGAATCCTAGAACAGAAAAATAACATTAGGGGAAGGAAAAAACTGGTGAATTCTAATAAGGACTGAAGTTTACTTAACAGTACTTTACCAATGTTAATTTCCTAGATTTAGGGAAAGCTAGGTTAAAGGTATAATTCGTGAACTTTCTGTATGATTCTTTCAACTTTTCAGTAAGTATTAAATAATTTGAAAATTTAAAAATGCTTTTAAAATGGGGGAAAATGGCTATGCCTTCCTTCTGGGTTTGATTCTTGTTCCATAGATAAAAAAGAAACTCTGAAATCCTTACATGCAGTTTCCTATTTTATATAAGCACAGACTAACCCTGAATCTTAACAGTACAGCTAAAAAGAGATTTCACAAGACATAGTGTTAAATTAACAGTGTCTCCTACTGTTTTCATGCCCTCCAATCAGGAAAGGGATTTCCTGCTCTCTGCAGAACATCAGAGGGGGGAGGGAGATTGTTTTATTAAGCATTTAAAAAATAAGCCCATGGAATAGTGTTAAAAGGGTTTATCTATTCATATTCTGTGACCATCAATCACAGTATAAATGGCCAGTACCTAAAGAAGTGTTGGACACATAAATTTGTGTTGACTGGTGAATAAGGAACATGAAACAACTAGGTGCTCTATCTCCTTATATTGAAAATGTAAAAATGACTTTTCTCATAAATAACTAACACTTCTTCAAATGCATGTTCATTATACTATGGTATCATTTCTTATGAGGAACACATACATTCTTCTAATAAGGATGGTGATAGTAATATATAGCTTATATAATGGGGTCTTTTTTTTTTTTTTTTTGCGGTAGGCAGGCGTCTCACTGTTGTGGCCTCTCCCGTTGCGGAGCACAGGCTCCGGATGTGCAGGCTCTGCGGCCATGGCTCACGGGCCCAGCCGCTCCACGGCATGTGGGATCTTCCCGGACCGGGGCATGAACCCGTGTCCCCTGCATCGGCAGGCGGACTCTCAACCACTGCGCCACCAGGGAAGCCCAAATGGGGTCTTTGTAGATAGTAAAAACATTGAAACAGACATAAACCACTCACTTTTGACTCTAAGATTGTGGTTAATGACCACATCTTTTTCACTCAATAAATATTGTTGAATGATGGCTGATGAAACAAATGTATTCCATTATCTACCCTTAAAGTGTGCAGGTAAAACCCACGGCCATTATTCTCTGCGTCCCCTTGTAGGGCAGCTCCAAGGTCTGCAATTTGAATGATACTCAGTTCTATCTTATTTTACCTAGCAAGAGATAGAGCTCATAAATGATGGAAGTGAATCCCTGAGACTGTACCAGATACTCTGCACCAGGAAGAAGGGCTTCCCCTGGTTGGATTAATTAGACCTGGAATATACATATATATTTTTCAAATTAACTTTCACTTGGCTAATGCTGTGTAATAAAAGATAGGACCTTGTTATCAAGTAGCTAATAATTCAGCATGGAGGACAAAAATAATATTTCTAAAGTAATTACAGAGTATGTAAGCATCAAGCCATATAGAGAGGTCAGTATGTCAGCGAAGATCCACCTACTTAATTATTGTTATCTATGTACTGCTTGATGTTAGGGATATAAAGATGAAACACACACTTTTTCTACTCTCAGGGAATTCACGAGTCTAAGGGATGAGTTAGGAAATTAAAAAAAAAAAAAAAGCAATACAGGTGTTGAAATGTTAAAACAAAGTGGCACTTCAAGACTCCAAAGAGGAGGTAATGTTTGAGCTGAGACTTAAAGGATGAAAGGGAATTTTTAAAGAAAGAACACAGGTTGGGAGAAAGGGCAGCCTAGGCATAGAGAACGGCAAGTATTAAGTCAGAAAAGCATGAAGAGAGGAATGGTGTGAGGAGTCATAAAATGTGTGAATAACTGTAACATATGGTACAGAAGGAAAAGGGGGCAGAGGTTATGGCTGGAAAGGCAGATCAGGGCCTGGGCAGGAAGCACCTTTATGACACATTGAGGAACTCAAGTCTTATAAGATAGATAATGAGGAATCACTGCACATGAAGTGAAATGGAGTGATACAATTTTGGCTGCTGCAAAGATAAAATATGGAACAAGGGCAGTAGAGGAAAAGAAGTCAGAAAATTCTTATATATTACTAACAGCAGAACCCTTAGAATAAAGAGGACTTCAACAATGACTGGAAGGTTTCTGGCCAGGGCTATTGAGTGAATGATGCTGGGATAAGGAATGCAGAGAGGAAGCTCATGAGGTCTCCTTGGATGTGATGAGCTGGAGGAACCTGAGAAGCATCCCTGCAGACATATCCATTGGGTGGTCAGAGAAATACAAGCAACAGAAAGACAGAGGTAATGAGAAAAGCATGGTCTAAAGCTGTGCTGTCCAACATAGTAGCCACTAAGCCCATGTGGCAATTGAGCCGTGAAATGTGGCTAGTCTGAATGAAATGTGCTGTAAGTGTAAAAACGCACCTGATTCCAAAGATTTTGTTGAAAAAAGTTAAGTATCTTAATAATAATTTGGATATTGATTATATGTTGAAATAATAATATTTTGAATATACTGGATTAAATTAAAATATTAAAATTCTTTTTATATTTACCTTTTTCAATATAGCTGTTAGAAAGTTAAAATTGCATAGGTAATTACATATGCAGCTTGCATTACATTTCCGCTGGACAGTGCTGGTCTAAAGGCTCCCAGGCTCCCACCTTAACACTGTGATAGAGTTTAAAGTTGTAAAGAGGGAAGCAAGGGCAGTCGGGCATGTGTTTGGGGATAGAGGCTGTCAGAGATTGAGATAGGGAGCAGAAAAAACAGAAGCACTAAAGACATGGTCGATTATTATTTTGACAGCTCATGATGAGGAAAACAGCTGGACTGGGGCCGATTTGCAAAAAGGTGAACATGTATAAAGAAGTGAATTTGATTATGGAGAATAAGAATGATCGTGGCCAAACATATATGTAGTATAAAACAGAGAGCACCTGGAAAGGGTAGTACCATGATGAGAACATTGTTTTAGGAAGAACAGAAGTCATTGGTACACATGATGAGGTGGGGACAGGAAGAGACAAGACAAGGAGGTAGAGGGAGCTATGGCTGTTGTCTAGTGTGAAATGATGTGTGTTTAGATGAGGGTGAAGGTAAGGGGAAGAGGCAGAGGAAAACTTAAGAAAGATGCCTAAGCAAGAATGAATGCTGTCAATTGGAACTGCAATTTAAACCTTAGCCCATCATTGGGGTGGACAGGTCAACATCACACTCAAAGCTGAGACACCAGAGATGGGAGGCCATACCCTTTTCTCACCTTAGCAAGCACCTGTGAGGTGCTTTATTGGATCAAAACTGCTGAAGATGGCAAACTGGAATGTCCTCATGAGAGCTTCAAGAAATGGCAAGTTCGCTGAAGACAGCTCCATAATTAAGACCCATTGCCAGGAACTGTCTCCTGCGGCTTTCAGCTGCTGCAGACGTTTGGTTTGCCTCATGTAGACACAGCATAAAACCCACCGAGAGAGATTTCCCATGGGCAGGGAAGAAATGTGAACAGACTAGGGTACTTCTTGACTTTTGTTGCTGACTGCTGTTTGAGAGAAAAAGCTATATAAAGATTTTTTTTTTCATTCCTGTTTCTATTATTTTAATGTGACCCAAAGTTAAAGTTAAAAGATTTAAATGCTCAAATCCAAATGATAACTTTTAATTTGTAGAAGAAATGGATATACATCTTTTACTTCAGGGTAAATATCACTGTGCTGATCTGCAAGATGACCTGATTCTGGAACTCAATACATCAAAATATATGTTAAAAAAAAAATCCACACAACACCTCCTGCAAGCATTATATTCAATGTCCTTCCATGATCCCCTGTTGGCTCCAAAGTAGATTATATTCAGGAATCAAGAGGGGAAAACACTTGATTAAAAAGGGCATTAAAATGATTGCTGTGTCTCTGAGATAGCAATTACATTAATAACTTCCCTGGATCCTTAAAAAGAATCAAGCTAGCTATCACAAAGGGTGTCAGATTGAGCTCATAGGCAACTAAATCCTACTTTACCTATATAAACTCTTTGAATGGAAGAGAGCACATTATGCATTCTTCTCACTGCCTGAACCAACCGATCCAGTCACTGTGTAAAGAAAAATGTATGTGGATGATGCAACAAAAGTCAAGCTCTTTGGGTCAGCTGTTCCCAGGTTGTGCTGATAGGAAATCTAGAACAGGTAGGAGGAAGACAATGGAGTCTTTAATGGTTGGTCCCTGATTGAAATTCCAAATCAAAGCACTATGACACTGTTTGGAATTTTACCTCCCAAGTATGCACTGTGTTGTACAGAGTTTCAGCTAAGAAATTAGGTAGTACGTGATATGACTAATCTTAAGAAATCCTGTGTTCAACTATGGCCATAAACCCACGGTAGGGACACTTCATGATTTTTTTAAGAAAAGGGACAATGGAGGAGCTAGAATTTTTTTGTCTATCTTCAACTTCTGCAGATTACAGTTGTCCCTTGGTATCCCTGGGGGCTTGGTTTCAGGAACTACCCTTGGATACCAAAACCACCAGATGCTCAAGTCCCTTATGGAAACTGGGGTAGTATTTGCATATAACCTACTCACATCCTCCCTTATAATTTAAATCATCTCTAGATTACTTATGACACCTAATACAATGTAAATGCTATGTAAATAGTTGTAAATACAATGTAAATGCTATGTAAATAGTTGCCAGGCACAGGGCAAATAAAAACTTTGCCTTTTGGAACTCTCTGGAATTTTCTTTCCGAATATTTTCTGAGGTTGGTTGAATCCATGGATGTGAAATCCACAGATATGGAGGGCCGACTGTATATTCAGATATTTCTTTCCTTCTGATTTTACCTTAGTCCTCCCACTGATTATGAGGCAGTATAACATTTGCAAAGTAGCTGTGTGATCTTAGGCTTCGGTTTCCTCATGCATAATATATGGAAAATGCCATCTCTCCTCATAGGACTGTTGTGAGGATTAAGTGAGATGAAAGTGTATAGGATATACTAGATTCTCCATAACAATTAATAATAACTACTATTACTATTCAAAGGGTCCATAAGTTTAGGTTAAAAAAATGTGAACTAGAAAAAAAATCATGAACTATATTTGTATATATTTAGAGCATTATTTTTGCCCCCAGGCAATTCCTTCAGGAATTTACCACCTCCTTCAAAGTAGTCCACAAGTTGGGCAGACTGTGGGAACAAACGAGAAAAGATCAACTGGCCCACTTTAAATAAGTAATATACTACATTTAAAAATAGAGACACACCTACTCTACCAAACACAGACATTGGCTCACACACAACCTAGACCAAGAATTTGACACCCTTCTCAGCATCAGCCCCCATTGCCTCTGCCCCACCCCATACCCTACTGTGACTGGCAGTTTTTATCTATCTTCCAGTTCACAGTTATGATGGAATGTATGGTTTCTAAATGTAAGCTGAGCTTGCAGACCTTCCACATCTAAGTCAGTGTTGGGCATATGGTTTTGTCAGCACAGAGTAAACACCTGTCACATGAAAAAGACCCATTTCATCTATCTTTTCCACTTGCCACAAACCTAAAAGGACATGTTTTAAGGACCTCTCTCATCCCAGGCACTTACCAGAATTTCAGAGGTTTGTAGTGAGGAAGCTGAAAATGAGTGTAAAAATGAACCATGTACCCTTTGCCTGTATAGTCAGTCAAGGGTTCTTCTGAGAAGCATGACTCCATATTGCCCTTAGAAATGATGTACTTTATAATTTTTTAAATGTGTACCATAAAGTAAATGTCAATGCTGTAGTACTGCTGGAGGGGCAACCTGAGTGCTATGCTTGAAAGATACTAGGGGATTAGGCAGTCAGATGTGTGTTTTAATTTTGGTCACATCCATATGATGCTGATAGAAAAGAAAAAAAAAATTTTCAAATGGGTTAGATGTATAATTTTTAAACAACTAGAGCAGACTCAATGGTTTGATTTCAGCTTCTGTCCAAAATAGTTCCAATCTAATGGAAAGAAGTTAGCACTTATATCATTTTCCCCATGAAACCTCTTTCTACAGTTACAAGAGAAAAAACATAAAATTTGACTTCAGTTTTCTGTCAGTGATCACTATGGTCTTTTTCCAGAGTGCCTGAAGAGCCCAACCCAATACTTCAATGCCGCTGCCAACACTGTGACGTAGGCACACTTGGGTCATTTGTCTAAAGATTCCTCTGAGAAACGATTATGAAACTGTGTCTCAGAAGATTGGTTCTAAAGATTTCAAGGGGATTTTCTTGGCTTACCTAATCAAGAAGATGAGCCTACTCAAATCTTCATTTATTTTAGAGATTGTAGGTAAAGAACAATGACTTAAGGCAACAGATAAGGATGGGTAAAGCTTTAATATTTATTGTCTACTATATGCCAGAAATTATGCCAAATGCAGTAAACATTGTTTTCTTTTAACCCCAAGATGGCCATTCCCATTTGGCACATGAGGAAACCGAGGCCTGGAAAGAATGGTAATTTATCCAACAGCATACAATGACTATGTGGCAGGGCTGGGATTTGAACAAATGGTCATTTCAACTATGTACAAAACATATACCAAGGAGAAAAGACTACAGTTAGGCCAGTATTTAAATACTGGAAAACTTATTTTTCATTTCTTACCTTTTCATAAAATATGCCCTGAAATGTATGAGCTTAATGTCAAGTTGCTTACCTCTCAACTATTTAAAAAAAAAAAAAATGGCCAGATCAAATTCTCAAACATTATTGCAGGTAGCAAATATGCAAAACCCATCAGAACTTCTCTCCTCATCTAATATTCCTGATTAAACTGGTAAACAAGATATGCTTCTGTGCAACAAGTGTGTCATCATATATAGACCCCTTTTATGTAATTCTTGTAAATCATCTTAGAGAAGATGGTTTAAAATGATGAAGCTTAATTAGTATAACTGCCATTTTGCAAGTAACAGTCAGTCATTGTCTTTTACTTGGAAGGAAATGAAAGACATTTTGGAGATAAAGAGGAGATACTGACAAAAACCATTAGAATTGCTTTCTTTTCCTTATTGTACCTCCTTCACCTAACTGTTCATCTTATATCAAACAGCTAGGCTTGAACAAATATTCTAATCATAGTAACAGTCACTATCTTTCCTGAAGAAGTTTGGACATTTACCTTGTTCAGTTTTACACATCTGTGAATTTCCTGGAGAACTTAGGGGAAAAAAAAAAAAAGAACCTTCTAGTAACTGAATTGAGAAAATTCATAATACTTTTCCCTAGGCCTAGGATTAAGCAGGAGTTGGCAAAGAAAATTATGAAGAAAAATTCTGCGAGTTCCCACCAATTTCACCACCATCCATCTCTCAAATGTGTATCCCCATCTTTAATTTTTTTTAGGTTCTCTGACACTTGATGGTCTTCAGTTCCTAGCAAAAGCATAACAATATAAAGGACTAATTAATTATAAGAGATTCAATTTACCCAGATGACATCATACATTTGCAGTTAACAAACTCCTTTAGTCTAAATGTGCAATACCAAGGAATTAATTAATAATAACAGCTAACATTTATTCACTATTCCCTATGTGTAGGGCACTATTTTAAGTGCTTAACATATAATTAGTTATCTCACTAATCCTCACAATAGTCCAATGAGATAGATGCTATAATTATCCCCATTATACAGATGAGGAAATGGAAGGAAGCATAGGGAATTTAAGTTATTACCTTGGGTCATACAACTATTTAGAGGTGAAATCACGATTCAAATGCAAGAAATTTGGCTCAAGTGTTGTGTTCTTAAATACCTCAATATACTGCCGCCAGTAAAGTACAGTATGCTCATGCATAAGTTGTTATGTCAAAAAATATCTACCTGTTGTTGAAATTGCAGATATATCTACCTATAGAGTTTAAGAGCCACATAATTTCTATAAATTATATTATAGAAGGGTATGTATATAATTCGTTAGAAAGGAAAATGTTAGCAATTGTCTCTAGTTGGTGGGATTATGATTAATCTCTATTTTTATTTGTATATACATATGCTTATTGGTTTTTTAATTGTATTCTCTATTTCTTTTCACAAGGAATACGTACTGCTTGAATAATTGTAACAGTCTTAAAAAGGAAAAAAAAAAGTAGAAGTTGAATTCTTAGGAGAACCCTCTAACACCAGAGCCAGCTAGAAGATGAGTTACCACTAAACCTTGACCCTCTCCCCACTGGAAATCTCACCTACCTGTTTCAATAAAACCTTTCATTTTGCACAGCACCTTAGAGTTTACAGAAAGTTTGCAAGTGTTATTTAAGTATTATCCATCAGAGCTTTCAGTTCAATTTATTATTCTTTGTGACACAGAGAGGAGAGGATGGCGAAGAGCAGGTGCTTCACAAAGAACACTGAAGAGTGTGCAATGGCTTGGACAGGAGCAGGCTGTGATCTATATGGGAAGGACTTTTGGGTGAGCAGCTCATCTTGGCTGCCTTGGTGGCAACTCAACTCTTACAGAGGTATCCTGGCCTCTGGTCCAAAACCCAGAGCTTCCATGTGGTCAAGAAAGTCAGAGCATGCAGTACTTCCTCAAAGCAGTATTGTTATGATGGTGGCAACAAAATTACCAAGTTAGGAAAACTCTTCATTAAAATGTCTTCATAAGAGAAAAAAACACTACCTTAACGTAATTCTACTTAGTTCCCTGTAGTAGAAACTTGCAAAAACTAAGATGGAACAAAACAACCAGGACAAATTAGAGCATTCTACAATACAACAACTTTACCATTAATTAACAGAATCTAGTAACCAAGGAAAGCAGTGCTCTTTCTTTTCTCTTTTACCAGATGATGCTACTTCTGGGGCAACGACCCGTGGGATATATCATGTCTTCTTTCACAATTAGCTTTGGTATGTTCCAAGGAAGTATAACTCAGCAATAAGTGCCATGTTTCCCTACAGATATTTCCAATAACTTTGCTATCATCAGATCATCCCATGGGCCACACCCATGGAAATCTACATGGCAGTGCCACACCAATCCATTTACTCACTGGTCACCAAGCCAACTGAGAGTGTTTACAGTAGAAGGGCTGCAGTATATTCTAACACAGTGGACCAAACTTTAAAATACATAGTAATCACCTGTGAAACTTGTTTAAAAATGCAGATCCTCCAAGCCCTACTCCTGTAAAATCTGATTCAGTTGGTATGGGGAGAGACCCATGAATTTACATTTTTAGTAAGTAACCCAGGTGATTCTTTCTAGCCTTTATGGTAGATAAAAAAAAAAAAAAAAGATGCTAGTATAACAACACTCAGCATATATTCTTGTTTGCCGTATAAATTCTCATCTAAGTGTAAAGAGAGATGGTAAGGGTAAATCCTTCCGCTTTGCTTCATTAATAATTCAGCAAGACTGAATGCTGTTGCTGAATATATTTGATTGTCAACTTGGCAGGCCTTGCAGGCGAATTTCCTCCCATATTTCACATCATCAGAACAGCCTTAGT
Organism: Phocoena phocoena; assembly: GCF_963924675.1. Taxonomy (NCBI): domain Eukaryota; kingdom Metazoa; phylum Chordata; class Mammalia; order Artiodactyla; family Phocoenidae; genus Phocoena; species Phocoena phocoena. Next base: position 89,910,380 of record NC_089220.1, on the reverse strand, counting down.
CATCAGCACTAAAGCAGACTTACATTTACTCAACAGTGATGAGGTGTGAGGTGATAGTTCAGATAGTTCAGTCTAGTATACATTTTCCACTCAAATGCAACTGAGGAAAGAAAAAAATAGGCATCCATCTACAAAACAGGAGAATATCTAGTAATTTGAGATTTATAAAAGATAGGTAAATAAGAAATATAAAGCTATATAGATGTTTCAGATGAATTTTGGAGCATTTTGGACTATTTTGAGAAAGTGGCTAATATGGACAAGACCTAGAGCGCTTCTGTCAAAATCAACAGATTATTGGCCATGTTTTTATTTGTTTGTTTCTGGGTTTTAGTCCTTTGAGCAGAAGAGTCCAGTTGTGGGGAACTCTCAGTTCAAATCAAGATGAGAATAAATACTAGGCCACCCTATAGACTCTAACAGAAGCTTTTGTACAGAGAATTCCCAGAGGTGCTACTTATAGTATTACTAAGACAACATGACAAGTTCTTTCTGGAGGAAAAATGTGATTTACACATAATGGTGGAAAACCTGTGCTGAAACACCATAACTAGTATGTTTAAATACACCCTTAGGCGGTGTATTTAAACATACTATCCTTCATAGTCAATAACCCTTACATCCTACTTAGTTCTCCATGTGCTCTGACTAGCCAGACAGGTGGGGGTGGGTGGGAAAGCTATTCCAACATCAAAGGAGGTGGTAAAAAACATTCTGAGCTCTCAGGCATAACAGTTCAGGGTCCCATCATTTGACAGATCTTTCCTGAAACTGAGAAAACAGCGCCATCACCAGCAGTGGGTTTGGACTTGTATAATTCAGAAGGGAGGGCTTACACTTCATTAACACTCCCCCAAAGTCTAACAACTCTTTATTCACTCGATAAATATTGAATGAGTATCTATTAAGTGCCAAACAATGCTGGGAATGCATAAGTGAACCAAACAGATAAAAACCCTGCCCTTATGAAGCATGTATCTTAATGGGAGGAGAAAAAAGTCGAGAAAATAAATGCCAGACATATACTACATCCAATGATGGTAAGGGCCACGGACAAAGACAAAGCAAGAAAGGGGTGGAGAGTCCAAGGGTGGAGGGGTCAGGATATAATTTTAAATATATTGGTTAGGAAGAGTCTCATTAAGAAGGTGCCATTTAGAAGACTTGAAGAAGTGAGGAGGTAAACCACGTGGCAAGTCATTTGGGAGAGCCCTGTAGGAAACAGGAACAGCAAGTACAAAGGGACATGGAGATCCCAAGAGACCTCAAGACCTCAACATCTGAATCAGGGGGTGTGGCTTCATAACACAGGCACCAACATCTATCCCAAAATATCAGACTGTTGAGAAGTGTACTTTCAGTAATCCCACAGCTTCATCAGCTGCCTTAGGCTTCCGGAGAGCAAGGCTGTGGTAAAGTTTGGTTTGTGTTTATCTTTGGGAATTTTGTTAGGTGTACTTGTGCTCCTGGTCTTTCCTTTTTCTCCAAGAAAGGACAATCTCTCCTATGAATCTGGAGAAGCAAGATGAATTAAATCAGAATCTTTAGTCTGCCCAGAAACAACCAGTGTGAGCACAGGACCAGCTCAATTTCCAGAGTAGGAGCCATAAATCCTGCCGTGAATAGTTCTGATGATTTTACACAACTTACTACTGGTTAGTGTATTCATTTTCTGTGGCTGCTATAACAAATTACCACTTACTCAGTGGCTTAAAACAACACAAATTTATTATCTTACAAGTCACAGGTCTGACATGGGACTCTCCAGGCTAAAATCAAGGTGTTCGTAGAGCTGTGCTCCTTTCTGTAGACTCTAGGTAGGATCTATTTCCTCTCCATTTCCCTCTTCCGGAGGTGCCCACAACCCTTCCTCTCTTCCTCTGTCTTCACAGCTTAGCAAAGATGAGTTGAGTCATTCTCATTTTACATCACCCCCACCTTGCTTCTGAAGCCACATCTCCTTCTCTGATTCAGGCTCTCTTCTGCCTCCCTCTTTCACTTTCAAGGATCCTTGTGATTACATTGGACCCACCCAGCAATCCAGGGTATCCTCTAAGTCCTAACTTAATTACACCTGCAAAGTCCCTTTCGCCATGTAAAATAATGTACTTATAGATTCTGAGCACTAAGACATGGACATATGTTTGGGGGCTGTTATTCTGCCTACCATGGTTATGCTTTTCTCGTTTTAGTGTCTTTTTTCTTCATGTTTCAGGAGCTGATCAAATTTTATACGAAAAGTTTGTATTAGTCACTGCAAAACTGGCAAGGGACAGAAAGGTCTCTAACATACAGCAGTTAGTTGAACAAAATTATTTTCTGGGATGATACTTCCTAAAATGGCAGCATATGACTGTCGGATCTTAAAAGGAAAAAGAAAAGAATGAAGGAATTTAGGCAACCATTGCCTTCTTGGATATTTTTAAAATGTGTAAATTGGAGCAAATTAATTTACCACTGTGAATCTCAATTTCCTTAAAGTAGCCTTTCAGGGTTGTTATGAGAATTAAAGAGGATAAACTATACACCATATGAATTAACATGGCACTGGCTCAGATAGGCCACTTACCTTGTTATTGTTTTTGGTTCTTATCACCATCATCAACATTTTTCTTTCACTTGCTTCCTAATTCCTCTAATCTACTCTCTGAATAAAATCCTAGATATTTGAAACTATTTTCTATGTAAACTAGTCCCAGATATTGCATTTGACCTAAATAAATATTTCTGCTTTTCTCTCCTTCAGAGTTTGGGGGACTCTTGAACTCATTATTGCAAATTAAACCCACCCAAAGGCCAAATCAGTATGCTGTGGCATGAACCCTGAAGCTATTTTTAAGAGAACTGCCCTGTGGTCGCTGCCCCTCTCTTTTCTTCCTTCTCACAGCTGTTGCTGAGAGGGACGGTCACCTGGTGGAGAATGGCAGCAGCAGCTGTCTGTGCAGAGAAAGGCTGCAGCCCAGCAGCCACACTCCTGCCTACTGCTAAAGGCAGCCAGTGAGCTCAGACCAGGTGAGCAGCGACACTCAAGATCAGACTGCCCCTGGGACAGCTGGACATATGCCTGGTGACCTTCAGGGCCACCTGCCTCTTCAGAGAACTCCTGGGTGGAAGGAAAAGCAACAGCTACCTGTTGTCGCTTCTGCTCTATTTCTGATGAGTCTCAAGTTCATCTCTTATGTTGGTGTGACTCCACAGATGCCTCAACAGTAGATGTCTAGTATCTGCCATATTACATGGCTTAGGATGGCATGGATCCTGGAGCCTCTGCTCCCTCTGGAGCAGACCCACATCTAGAGACATTCTACCACTCGGATTGATGGAAGTCTAACTGTCACTGTTTATACCGATTTACCTCTCTCTGACCTTTGCTGGCTGGCATGAATCACAGAGCCATTAAATTTGTGTTCAATTTGTGCCACTCCCTTGGGAGTGGTTTGCCTACAGACAAGACCAGAACCCTGTTTGATCTGGCTCCCAATTCACTTCTGCTTCTATGGCACCTCTCTCACCCACACTTGGAGTCCATGATGCTTCTCCTTAGAACCTTGAGATAAGCTTGCTGCATGGAGGGAGCACGTGAGTAGCTGTGTTGTTTTCAGAGTTTAATATTAAACATTCCTTTCTTGCAGATGAAAAGACTGGATGCAATAAAATGCAGTAGCTCTTTGTGGGTGGTTCAGAACCATGGCAAAGATGGTCAGGGACAACACTGCATTGAACATGCAGTGCCGTGGACTGGGCCTGGTGACATTACACCCAACAGCTGTGTTGGCCTAACTAGCCTTTGGGAACTGAACAGAAGGCAGATGGGTGACAGAAGGAAAAGTTGGTGTGTGATCAGGTGAGAGGCAAGTAAACATACTCCTCAAACCTCTCTGAAAAATGAATCCACAATTACCATGTTCCCAAACACTCACCTATCACTGATTAATAAAGTGAAACCTACAGGTACCAGAATGACAGCCTCAAAGGAAATCATCTCAAATGTCAAATCTGTCTGTTCTATTAAAAGACACCTAGCTATACAAATAGAAAAATAAGGATTGAAGGACATAAGCTTGTATATGATTCACTGGCAGGGACCATGTTGAAGTCAGGTGTTTTGTTTCTGTTTTTGTTTTTCCTTCTGGTCGTCACTATGCCTCTCCATATCCACCCCCCCTTTCCCAGCACTCAACACTGAATTACACATAACAGACACTCAGTAAATGTTTTAACTTGACAGAATTCTTTCACACCTACCTAAAACAGGCAAAACTCTCAATTTCCCTTTTTCATGATTTTTCAAGTGGACCAGGTTCACTTGGCACTGCAGACAATACAAAAGCAATCAGCCAAGAATGAAATGCCCTAAAGACTGGAAAAGCAGACATTTCAAACACTGGCTGGAGAAAGTCCTCAGCATGAGGAGCAGGCTAGCACTGCAACCAAGCCACAGAAAGCACAGACCAGGCGGAATACATCTGCTCCCAGAGATCTGATGAGCCCATTGTTCTCCAAGTTTGCTCAGATTAATCAGAATCTCCAAATTTTCTGAGGCTCCCTAACACCCAACTAATAACTATATCAAGGATAAATTTATGCTAATCTGTTAATGTGTACGCCCCACAGTAATGACAAGCTCCTCTATCGAATTGCTAAGGGTTTCTTCAATAGAGAACTAATGGAAATGTCTTTAATAATTCTCCACGCTAACTCTGTATTGTTTTTGGTGCTCACACATATGTGCCTGCAGTTCTTCAAGTATCTACAGAATCTTATTATGTTATAAGTTGCTTCTGGTAGACTGTAACTTCCAAGGGAGAAACAGCTTTTTGTAGGATGCAGGTTACTCAAGTGCATTTAATAGACTCCATCGAGGGTGGTTTGTAGTCAAGAATAACAACACAAATATTTTGATTGATGTTGGACTCGTTAATTATTTCCTTACAGTCTATATTTTGGAGTAGCTCCATATAAGCCGAATTTACTTGTTATTTTCATCTTCATTGAACGGAAAGCCCTCCTGCAGTTCTCACTGAAACAACTGTTGTTTATGGGCCATGCAGATCGGCTTTACTTTCCCTGCCAAAGGTAAATACCCCAAAGGAATCCAAAATTACACTGAATGAAAATTTGGTTGAGCACCATTTGTGCTTTAATTTGGGTAAAAACAGTCTTCGAAGGTTATGTGCTAAGAGGGAGATTTGGCTTATGAAGCAGGCCTGAGGTTGAAGTTATTCCAAGCAGACTGGGTTTTGTCCCAAACTGGCTATTTTGTGTGGACCTACACTGGAAAATAAAACAATTCGTTTGAAAGAAATGGTGTGTCTGGTTTAGTCTCTCAAGACTGCATGATTCATTTATGTGCTAAGTGTCAGTATGGCTAGACTAGCCCACGTGTTCACCTGGTACCCACCCAGCAAGCAACGTCCCCAACATCTTCCACCCCAACTTTCCCTCTGTACTTTCCATGCAGAGCCCTCTGTCTCTTCTCCAGACTTCTTTGCTTCCTTGCCCACTATGGCCTTGGGCAACTCATAGTCTCACTGATACTCAGTTTTAATGTTAAAACGGGAATAATTTATACCTTTCAAATTTAAGAATACCTTCACGGATAAATGAGTTAATATAGGTAAAGCAGCACAATGTCTGAAACACAGTAAATATTCAACTAATGCAAGTTAGTACTATTATGACTAATATTAGAATCATCATTATCCTCATTCCTCTTCTCCAACTGGCAGGGGCAGGGTAATAGAAGGGTGATGGAGAACCTGGGCAGAGACCTGGGTCAGGAGGGTCTTTGCAGTGAGAAAAGGGATCTAGGGTTGAGGCCTAAAACATTACCATAAACCCAAACGCTCACCAATCCTTCAGCCTGCTGGAGGGTAGACATGAAAAGAGAGTTGATAGAACATTATGCCGACATAATGGGTCATTTCACCACTGGGCAAATAAGAACAAAATGATTTCTACAAAAGGTTTGGGGTGAATGTTCCATCCAGTGGATACAATTCAGTCATTAAGTCACACTGCTGAGAACTCTACATCCCACCTTATTCTATACCAAACAGTTGTTTCCTATAGGTAGCTCATGCTGCAAGCTGTCTTGTTATTGCGTTTGTTATTGTTTACTTCCCCTTTATTGATGTTTAGAATAAAGGTATGTGTGTCCAGGGAGAAAACAAAACATTTTGTCTGTATTAAGCTAAGCTTTGAAATTTCCAAGCCTAACTGCTCCAGGAAGGTATGATGGCAGTCACTGCAGTCTTCTTCCCAGTGCAAGCTCCGCCGCTTACCCTGTGGGTCCTGGACCAGTCTCCTGTGAACACTTCTCATCACCTATTCCCATTACGTACTGATATTGCCTTACTCATTAACTTCACCCTTTGAAAGTGTCACTTCACCTACAGGAAACCATTACACTTCAGAATAAAATCCAAAGTTCCTGCCACAGGCTATAAGAAATAGCATGTTCTGGCCCTTCTTTACATCTCTGAACTCATCTAGGACCCCTTTATCCCTTATTCCAGTACCTCCACTGGCTTACCTTCTGTTAATCCAGTATACCAACTGTTGGGCTGCACCCCACAGGCCTACAAGGCTTGTGCTGGCCTAGCTTCAAGACTGAAGAAGCTGGAGAGCCGGGAGTCGGCAACAGAGACGTCAGTGGTTTAATGGATGGCGGAGCTTACATGTCTGAAGCAAGGTCCTGGAGCGACACCCACCGTGTACAGCAGAGAACGGGCAGGACGTGGCAGCAGTTTTCGCTACCAGGGGGAAGGGGAGACTACCAGTTACAGGGGAGTTGACATCAGGTGGGCTCACAGTTACTAGGGAAACCAGTAGAAGGGCATGCCCCTCACCACCCCTCTGATAAGAACAATCACCAGCTGGGGCATGGGGCAAGTACGTAGGAAGGTCAGTCACGTGCATAGGGTATAGGGGAAGCGGGCCCTGGTCAGGCAGGGGATGTACAGGAAACAAGAGAACAGCCATCTTGAGTGGCCTGACCATACAACACCACTTTCCTACCTCATCTGTGTTTGCTTTCCTCTCTGTGTGCAACTGTCTACCCCAGTGCCCCCTCCTGGCTACCTGCACTCATCTCAAATGTCACTTCCTCAGAAAGGCTTCCCTGATCACCCTGTATAAAGAGACCCTTAGCTAGAAATAACTCTCTACCTCATCAATATTTTTAATTACCTTTAGTGCTTTTATCACAGTAGGTACTCATTTTGTATATGTGTTTGTTTACTTGCTTAGTAATAAATGTAGTTCCCTGTGAGGAGGAACCTCTAAACCACTTATCCATAGCATCTAGGCCAGTGCCTGGAACAGAGCAAACAAGATTATTTAACGAATGAATAAACAAACGCTTCATTCAAGACTTTTCCATTTTATGCAAAACAGCATGATATTTTATAATTATGCTCACTATCTCTTTATAAACATTTTTTGGTGATAGGAATGGGATCACACAGAACAGAGTGGGAAGAAAGAAAATAATAGGTTGCATAAACAAGCCAGAAAATCACTAATTAGAGCTAAATCACCTGATGACAGTTTCTGGAATCTTGTGCAAGAAACAAGACTGAGAACTAATAAATATATGTAGGTGAAATTCTGCTTCATAAAGCAGTTGAAAAATCATAAAAATGTTTTGTACTTTTAGGGCCTAAATATTTCCAAGACAAACACATATGTATTTTTCACACTAGCAAACTACAAATGATTTACAAACACATCTGTTATGTAACACAATGACCCAGATAATGTAAAATATGAGAACAACTGTCATTCCCCTTTTATACATTTGGAAATTTAAAAAAAAATTTCTCCCTAATAATTCAAGGACAAAAAAAAAATCATGACGGCTTACAAAATATTTACAACTAAACAACAATGAAAACACAAGATTTCACGATTTGGTGAATGTATTAATTCTGTATTTAAGAGAAAAAAATTATAACTTCATATGCATGTGTTAAAACATTCAAAAATTAATGCAAACAAATTGTATAAAGAACAAAGAAAACCCAAAGAAACTAGAAGCCAAATAAAAATCAACACAGGAATTAATGCACTAGAAAACAAGGAAACAATAAAAGATCAACAAAACCAAAAATTGCTTTATTTTTAACATCTTTATTGGAGTATAACTGCTTTACAATGTTGTGTTAGTTTCTGCTGTATAACAAAGTGAATCAGCTATATGTATATGTATACCCCCATATCCCCTTCCTCTTGCATCTCCCTCCCACCCGCCCTATCTTACCACTCTAGGTGGTCACAAAGCACCGAGCTGATCTCCCTGCAAACACATATTTTTAAATGTTATTTATTCCTTCTAAAAAACACTTGATTCTGCATTCTACTGTGCATCACTAATGATAACCTATTCACATAACGCTCGCAATGGTGATTCTGGCTGAGGTTTGTGTGCCCTTGAACAAGGGAAAATACCTCCTTCCTGATGATTCATTTTGAAAAGTGGAAAGACATTCTCAAAATGGGCTTGAGAACTATTTTGGGGGGAGGGGAGGGCTGTGTTATAATTACAGTAATTTTATTTTCCTTTTTACAGACAAAAATGCAAAGATGACTTTTAGAATTCCATTTGCTTCTCTTCTTTTCCACCCAGCCATGTGCTTATCAATTCCCCTTACTAAACAGTGAGCTTTAAGGGCATGCAGGTGTTAAAGCATATTCATATGGAAAATGTTCCTCAAACTTGGTCCTAAATTACACTTGGTGACCAATTGTGTGAATATTTATGGTGGAGTTTAAAGAAAAGAAGGAGTATTTTTCCATGATAACTTTCATATCTTGATAAAACACTCACCATGTTATATTCTGCCTTTCTAAAGGAATTCTCTGTTAAAACAGTATCTAGTTCTTTACTTTTACATTGTTATAAAATATGTTCAGGGACATAAACTGTCTTTCAGTTAACATTCCCTCTTGCTTTATTTTCTGTTTCACCTACACAGACTTCAATGAATGTATAAGTGTTGGCTGGTTATATGAACAGGCTTGGGTGCATACACAGCCATGGGTTTTATGACTTTAATTTTCAGCATGCTACACTCAAGTCATATCTATTTTTCATAATGTCATAAAGCAAATATTTATTGAAAAGGGGGCAATATGGGAGCAACTGCTATTTCTAAAGGCAGCCATACCTTGATGAAGTTAGGCTAATTGTTGTATATAAACAAATACATAGACACACTCATACACCACTTCTCCATCTCTCCAAAAACCATCATTAGATTGCTCTGGTCTGTAGCTGTTGTGACCTCCTACAATGGATAGCAAGTCTGCTACACATTATGAAAAAAAAAAACAAAAAAAAAAACTAGGCAAGAAAAATAGGCAGGGGTAGGAAGGTACAGGAATGGGTTGAATTTGAAATGCAAGTCCTTAATTAAAATAGAAACTTGATACATAGATATCAACCTCTAACATATTAGCATATATACTTGATTAAATCAGCAAACTGACACCTGGGCCCTTCGGGGTCAAGAGCCCTCTAGTGATACCAGCCCAAGAGAAAAACACCATCAAATTCCAGCTCTGCGAGCCAGCAGAAGGGCAACAGGATAGTCATGGAGGCAATAAGGCAACATTGTGAATATACATATACATATATATATATATATATATATATATAGAGAGAGAGAGAGAGAGAGAGAGAGAGAGAGAATCTTCCAGGGGTGGAGCTAAAAATGAAACAGTTTTGTAACAGGTGTCTGAAAGGCTGAGAACAGTCTCTTAACAAATATCAGGAGAAACAATATCTTATGGCATTTGGTTTGTCCCCCAACTAAAATGGCTTTTAACTGTGGGGTCAAGTACATATCCAACCAACTTTTAACTCTGTGCTTACTTCTAGCATTTGACCTTTCACGTTATAATTGTATGGTCCATAACAGGAATTCTGTACGTGCTTTTGAATACAATCCCTAAGTTATTACTGAAAGATTTCCACCTCTCTGCCATAGCAGCTCTCCTCATTCGTGCAACACAGGTTATTTCAATGGAGAGGTCTTTCTTACTCTCCCAAAGGTCTACCAATAATTCTCTCAGGAGTTTAGGTCTGTAAATTCGTAGCAAAATTAGGCCTTGAAAAAGTTCAAACTGTTTGTGCCAACCCATATGCCAATTTAGAGAGAGGCAAAGCAGAGTAGAGGAAGAAGCAAGACTTCCTTCTTCAAACTGTGGAATTCTGGCTCCCCCTGAAGTTAGGAAAATAAGGTAAATAATTTATATTTATCTAGCCTGTGATTTTAAAAAAATGATTTCTCATACTTGATACTCTTACACATGCAAAAATATAACAAAGAATTTTTAAGAACCTCCTTATAAAATAAATAAGTACATTTATCTGCCTGCCTTGTACAGCTGGCACAACTTCTGCAGAGAATACAGGACTTTCAGCCAGTGCCTGAGTGACAGCTGCTCCAAGCCCGATGTCCCCTCTTTCCAGCCCTGCTGCCTTTCTGCTTCTCTTGCCCCCCTCTTCTATTAACAGCCTAGGGCTAGGCTAAGGCTTAAAGTGTCTTAATGATTCCTTTCAAAACAGAGGCAGCAAAGAAAATGGAAGTATTGCCCAAGAGAATTAAATGTTTCAAATTTTGTTCCCCTCTGGGCAGAGACTGAGACACACATATTCTCAAATATTGAGATTGCTGCTTCCCGTCTCTGTCTTTGTCAATTGTTGGCAATAGCTGAGAAGAAAAGAAAATAAATTTAAGCAATACACACATTCCACCTTATACCTAGGCTTTCAGTTAGAAGAAGGGAAAAAAACAAAGTCTCTGCAAAGTACAGAGGTAAAATCCCACAGGAAGAGACCCAGAGGCATTTTGCCAAAATAGTACATTGGATTGTTTTGTGGGTTTTTTTTTTCCTGTGCAAGACAGAACCATCTTTATTTACAACAAGAGATGTTCTCTTCCTACCTCAAGAAGAAAATGAGAAACAACATAGCAACTCTTTTTGTAACATTTTTAATTTTACTTTTTAGTTTTGAGAAAGATTTAAATGGAATTAGCACTGTCACAAAGTAGGGGGAGAGAGAGAAATTCCCACAGTTTTTTCCCCCTCGGAACTATAAGGTTCTTAACTTCTCCAGTTCTACAGGGCTCTCAATAGTACTTTCAGAACACAGTTCCAACATTTCTTTTCAGGCAGTTCTTAAGAATGTTGGAATGTGAACAACAAAAAAATGTTGCTTCAACTGCCATCTTCACTCTACATTTGTCCCCCAAGCACTGCTGACGTTGCAGAATAAATACCAACGACACCATAAGCAACTTGAAAAAAAATTTTTTTGGACTGACAAAGTACATATTATGCAAGACTTAACTGAATACACTTCTTTACATAAGAGAGAAACATCACAATGGTCACAGGGCAAAATCCAATGAATTGAGTAACACTGGGTATTTTAATTACAGAAAATTGGGCATTCTTACCATAATTGTTTATAATAACCATATCCATGTGCTGCATTCAACCAGTTCTGACTTTGGACTTAAGCAAACTAGGCTCAGACACACACACTGATTTCCAATTCCCTATTGCCACTGTAGACTAAACAACTATTAGTCATTAATAAAACATCAAGGTAAGATATAAATATACAAAGCGCCCCCTCTCAAAGGTAAAGGCCCTACACATATAAAACTGCTTAGTGCATCTCTTTTGGAAAGATACAGAGTGCAACCAGCTGTGCCTGTCTTGGACCCAGAAGTCCAGCTTTTATTAATCCAGAGCTCAGGCCACTAAACCACCTCTTATCAAGGGGGAAGAGTGGTGAACTTAGGCCATTCTGACCCAAAGGGCAAAAATGCACCATTGTAAGGGCAGACAGCCCAGTAAGGAACTGCCAGGACATATAAGAAATAAGACAGAAAATTCAGCTAAGATTTATAACTAGTGAAAGAGAGTGAAAAGCTACACTGGAGCAGATTGCTTCCAGGGTAGAAAGAGGGTGCTCGGAGCCCAGTGTGAGGAAGAACAGTGCTAAAGGAGGCTGGTTGGTTGAGAAGGGGGAGGACCCGGTGGGCCAGGAAACACCTGCTCCACCTCTGTTACTGGCACGCTCATACTGCTCTGATGCTGCGGCCAGGGGAAAAAAAAAAAAATCAACCACCAGGCTCCCAAATTAGACATTTTTTTCCCAAGAATTGAGTTATTCTCCTCTAAGATTGGATTCAGTAATCTCAGAAAGAGATGCAAGAAAATCAATTTCCTGATAAAAAAAAAAAATATCTCATCAAGAGCACTCTTGGGAGACAGACTTCGAGGCCAGGCAAATGAGTTCCAGTGCAAAGGAAAAAAAGATGGCCAAGCAACATGAAATGAATAGCAAATATTTAAATTGGTATACTCATGCCCTCAGGAAATGGGCTTTCAATGAAAAAGCTATCAAAACTAATGATAAATATTTTTTCCATCTAAGGCTGGAAGGCTTTGTTGCTCGCCCTGTACACAGGACCCAGATCCTGGTTTAACATACCAGTTTCACAGAGCTGCAAAATAAACGCTGTGGCTCACGACTTAGAGGGTACATGGCTGATGTGGACCCTTACTGTGTTTGTCTGTGTGCATGGAAATATCTGACCTCTAGGTCCTACAGTGTATGTGCCAAGCTGGCTCACAGTTCAGATCTCAGAACCCAGCTCATCAAATCCATGGTTTACAAGCTTTCTTGAAGCTCCTAAATACAATCATTGTTTTAAAAACTCATCTGCTTAAAATAAAAAAGAAGGCATTGCCAGGAACTGCTTAAAGGAAAACAAAAAGCTTATTTGATTTTTTTTTTAACTTTGCCCATCAGCTGCCAAGTTAACTTATTAAGTCTTTGTTTTATGAGGAATCATGAAACATGTCCAAAAGCAATTTTATATAGCCAGTAGGTATTAACCAAATATGCTGCCATTCACTTTTACAGGCTTTTTTTCCTGCATCCCACTGTAAAGCTTTCAAAAGGAAGGTATCAAATCTTTTGCACACTCCCTTATTTTCTTTTTTTTTTTTTTAACATCTTTATTGGGGTATAATTGCTTTACAATGGTGTGTTAGTTTCTGTTTTATAACAAAGTGAATCAGTTATACATATACATATGTTCCCATATCTCTTCCCTCTTGCGTCTCCCTCCCTCCCACCCTCCCTATCCCACCCCTCCAGGCGGTCACAAAGCACCAACCCGATATCCCTGTGCCATGCGGCTGCTTCCCACTAGCTATCTACCTTACATTTGTTAGTGTATATATGTCCATGACTCTCTCTCGCCCTGTCACAGCTCACCCTTCCTCCTTCCCATATCCTCAAGTCCGTTCTCCAGTAGGTCTGACACACTCCCTTATTTTCTGTCACAGTTCCCTGAACAAAGTACCCTTTCAGTCAATGTCCATAGTGGGCTTTCAATCAATTTTCAATGTTCAATCAATGTTTCAAGGAGTGAAACAATGCATCTTCCAATCACACATTTATTTGGTTTTCTGTTTCCTAAAAATAACATGAATTATTTATCTATTTTAATGTGTTCTTCCTACATTGGGGAAAAGAAATTTCCTGAGAAATAAAGAGTAGAAATTCTGTATGATGTTTGCACACACACAAGATGTCTTTTATTATGATATCAACAGGTAGAGCATGGTAACTGGATTTCGCAGAAGACCAGAGGCCAAAATTTCGCTTACTGCAGCATACTTTGTTTTGACTTGAAAGAGAAAGAGTCAGAGTATAAAGCTAAAGACAGATCTAGCTTAGACAGACACAGTCAAACACAGCAAGAAGCCTATCACCATGTTAAGATATTATCAAAAATGATGGTAAAAATAACTTTCTAAAATTATGTCAAATGTGTGATTTGTAGGAGGGGTAGAGAGAAAACTAAAGAGTTATAGATATTGGTGGAACAACAGAATGACATATAGAGCAGAGTGAAATATTTGGGAGTAAAGGTGATATCAGTTTAAAAAGAAGTGATTCCTATTCCCTAAAACTCTCATAGAAAGAAAACTGGGACAAATGCTTCAAAAAAAGGCAGTTGGTTAGGAAGAGAGGTGAGGGAAAGGTGGACAACAAATGTGGTCTTAATAAAGTCTCCAATCAGGTTTTTGGAACTATCCTAGGTGCCTCTGTGGGTGAGAGTCCTGTGCTAGAGTTCTCCATGTTCAGTCCGCATTTTACAGGGATAGGCTTTGGAACTATGTGAGTGAAGGGGGTAGAGAAGATAATGAGGTTTCTGATAATAGACTTAAGACCATGGGCATTGGCCCAGGTTCCTCCTCTGGCTGCAATATATGATCACAAAGGCCATGTGTGATCTGTTAACTTATCCAAAAAAAGGAGCTCCTTCTGTCCTTGTGGCACTCAGAACTCCAAACAGGATCACTGAAATGTTCATGGTCCTTCAAACAGTTTCCATCTTAGACTTGAGGCTTTTTCCCCCCCATTAATTTGCCTGCCATTAAATATCTAAGTTGGAAAGATTCATCCAGAAAATGTCTCACTTCATCCATTATTCATGCACACCTTTTGTTTAAGAAGGGTGGAAACTACAGCTAATCCAGACTCTCCATAGACTATCATACTGGGTTTTGGTGTTTTTTAGCTGCTAACTGTTGTTCTTCACTATCAGCCTTTTAGCCAAAAAAAAAAAAAAAAGTGCAGAAAATCTGGTGAATATTCTTTAGTATGTATTTAAAAGTCAAGTCTCCACAGTGCAGACGTTGTTGGTCAGGGAAGTCTACAGTAAAGAGGTGACATTGAGCAGAGACCTGAAGGAAAAGAGGGAGCAGGTCATGCAGATATAGCGGGAAAAGCGTGCTGGGAAGAAGGAAGAGAATTGAGAAGTCCTTGAGGCAAGAGACTACCTGGTATATGCCAGAGCAGCAAAGAGACAAGCCTGGATGAAGTAGGTGGGGCAAGGGAAAGTGTGGTAGAAGCTTTCAGAGAAGGGGCAGGAGACATAGGGGGCCTGATAAGCAGTTGAAAGGACTTTGGTTTTCTTTAGATTGAAATGGGGAGCTGATGAAAGGTTCTGAACATAGGAGTAGCATGATCTAACTCATGTTTGAAAATCTTCCACTAGTCACTCTGTGGAAATTAGTTGGTGGGAGGTGGGGAAGGACGGGTAAGACCAGAAGCAGAGAGATCATTTAGGAGGCTCTTATGATAGTTTAAGACAGGGGTCTTAAACTATTAAGAATTACCACATTGCATTATTATCTTCACTGGCCCTCTTTTCCATGAGGACAGACATCGTGTCTCATCTGTTTTGTATCTATAGTACTTGACTTGAAGAAAGTATTTAATCATTTATTTCGATTCATTTATTTACTTACATTATTGTGATTAGAAGGCTCCAGGATCACAAGAAATATTTTTAAACGGTTGACACAGTTGGAGGAATAAAGGCAATAGCTTATGAGCAAAAAATACTTTAAGGTGGTAGTATCAGGGCTGTATGTGCTCTCTAGCTAGTTTAGGAAAGAGTTAAAGGGCAAATACTTTAAGGTAAACATCTTATTAGTCAGCTTTGTTTTGCTAACAACAATCCTCACATCTCAGTGGATGACCAAAACACGGGTTTATTTCTCACTCATGCTACAAGTTGGACATAGGTTGGCTATGGCTTTACTTTACCTACCTTCTCATTCCAGAACTGAAGAAGCAGCCCAAATCTAAAACATGTAGAGGGAAAGAGTAAAACTGGTGGCAGAAAGTTACAGTGCTTCTAAAAGTTTTCGCACAGAAATGCTGTGAGCTGTATCCATGCACATACCATTGGCTAATGCAAGTAATTTGTACAACCTAAGTCAATAAAGGTAGGAATATACAATTCTCTTACAGGAAACATGAGACTAAATAATTCCAGACAGTATCTACTATGAGTCACTTCCATAAGATATAAGCTCCTCTGGCCTCTTGGGTCCCAAATGAGACCATGGCCAAAGATTGGTATATCTACTACCATAGCCATCCATGTTCATAAAGTTTGGATCTGAGTTTCAGAGAGACCAGTGGACGACCAATACTAGTCATTGGGAACCATGCCACCCTTCTGTTTCTTTTGAGTCAACAAAGAATCATCATTTAATAAATTGAAGGATCTTTGGTTTCAGAAGATGCTGCAGGTCACTACCCACAGTGTATATGCTGGTAAAATTTCTTTTGTTTAGCTTCTCAAGAATATATTCCTATGGTGGTTTTGTTCTGAACTGTGAAAATCGGGAAAGCATTGGGTGCAATAAGTGTCTCAGTTCCAGGAGTCAGTTCCTTCCAAATTTCTCCTCCCAACCTTAAGTATAAATACTACCTGGATGAGGAAACTACTTAAGTTTGTAACTAACCAAAGACAATTGACCAGTGTTGTGCTTAAGGCCCTAAACTATATATTAAAAATCACTCATAACGTCATGACATCTAAGCATAGCATGTTTATAAGGATACAGGGAGATAATAACATTCAATAACTCTATGACTTGTGATGTGTTTTGGTCCAAAGTTTTAGGGAGCACCTCTTTTTAAAGTGGCACCAAAGAAATATTTTGAGGCTGAATGATTGTGTAGTTAGACCTACTTTTTAATGTGAAGAATATTATGCTGTGGTCCTTTCTCCCAAGGCTCTGAATGAAGACCTGGAACCCAGTGGGACACCTGGGCTACTTGGGGTGTTCATTAAAACAGAGAAATTCATTACAAGAGATGCCATCATATAATGGCTCTGTATAAGAGGACTATTTCTACATCTTTACTGATGGTTCTGAACAGTACAACTCTGTTCATTTGGCTAAAAATTCCTCACAACAAATTATCTCATGCAACAAATGTTTTACTTACTCTGTGTACATGTGTGAGTGTGTGTGTTTTTGGTATTTCTGGTCCCATATACTGGCTACAGCCAACGTATGTATTGCAGAGAAGAGGACTAATGGAAAGTATTAATTCGTGAAGCTGTGGTCATTGATGTCTCCAGTTACTTGTTCAAATAAATGAATTGACTAGCATGGTAGAAAGGGTATTCACTCAAAATTTAAATATATGTGCTTAGATAATTAAATCTATATTATGTTATATAGTTAATTTATATTTACTAAATATAAATCACTTCCAGTGACATAGACACATATAATTTATACTCACTTAACTTTAGATTTTAAAATGTTTTAATTATTATTCCTTAAAAGACATATAGTTGTTTACATTTCAACCATGTTATTCTTCTGTTTACAGAGAACTGAACAATTCTCAATCTCCCAGTTTCTCAGTAGCTTTCTCCCTTTTTCATTTCAGTTAAATTCCCATGGAACTGGTGGAAGTAATTGCCCTTTGAGAGTATGGGACTGCAAGATAAGTGAAACATTCTCACTTTATTTTCAGAAAAGAGAACATTGCCTTGTTTTCAAATCTGGGATAATGCTTGACATGCCAAAGGTGACATAATGACCGCAGTGGGCTTTGGAATTTTAGTTTTAGTTAAAATTTTGCAGTGATTCCTGCAATTTCTGTTATGTATAGGCCTTAACCAGAGATGTGAATGTACTCCTGTATTTCTTAGATGAAAAATACCTCTGTCAAATAGGCAGCATGTTGCAGACATATCACAGAGGCTCTAAGGAGAAAGACATTTCTTACCCAAGATCATCGAAAGATTTCTCTTCACTTTTAGATTATTGTACTGCCCTTCCCTTTTACCCTCAGTCAATGCATCTGAGAGGAGTCTGTCTATCCCAGGCAATTATTTCTTTCTTCCCAGGATGAAGCTATAGTGGTACAGCCCACCTTCTAAGGATCAGCCTGCCACCATCAATACTCCCAAGATTAATATGGGGAGGGATGAGTATCTAGAATGTATGGGGCTGGGGCATAAATGCCCATATTATATTTCCTTTAGTATCTATACATAATGTCTTGATTCTCCACCCCCCGCCCAGCCCACACTGACCCTGAGATTTTACTTATTTATTTACATCTCCACAATATTAGTACTTCCTGTAAGATTCAGCTTCCTGCTTTGTGCTTCTGAAGTTTCTGTAGGATTGAACACACTCAGCTGCTTAAACCACTTCTATAGAAACAACACAGTCGTCCCAGAGGACAGCTGCCATTTCACAGCCACTCTTGCTTTCCTCGAAGCCACACTTCTTTTCTTTCACTCAAAATCCAATCCCCTTGGTTCTTTGTTGCCACGCTCCTTCACAAGACAAATTAGATTATGCTAAGAATATAAATACTGAAAAACAAATGTTCTGAACTGAAGTTAGCTCTCCCTTTAAATGTTCACTTTGAAACGATCTGTTTGTGCCCTAAAATAAATCCTCTCTGACATTTGATTCTCATTTAATATTCACCTTGGTTGAAGCTTCTGGGTCTCCATCTCTCCCCCAACCTCCCTCCCTTCAACTCTTGGTTGCTCAGCAACCTCAAACAGCTGGTTGCCCAAACAGGAAAAGTAAATGGGATTAACTCTGGAGGAAACTAATTGAAGGAAGCATTAGTATGCTCCCAATCAGAATTCTTTCAATACTAGCTGATTAAGTTGCACTTTGCTGTCCTAAGTAAGAATGTGGACTGTGGAGTGTACAGGTGGAAGAACTGTCACAGATCTAAAGACTGAATATGCACAGCAGTGGTGACAGCAGCTACTACATAATTGCACTTAACAGGCCACAGTCCTCTGTTTGTAAAAGGGCATAAAATTATATTACAAGTCTTTTGCCTACTACTCCCCTCATTCATGAATTCATACATTCATTCACTCACTCCCTTACTGATCCACTCAGTTAAGTATTTACTGAAAGACAGCAGACTAGTATAGAAATTCTATGGACTCTGGGATGAACCAGACATTGGTTTCAATCCTAGCTCCAACACTTCCTAGCTCTATGATACTGAACCAATTTTCTTAAACTTTCTAGGTCTTCATATAAACATTGGTAAAATCAAGTTATCAATCCCTA
Source organism: Phocoena phocoena (assembly GCF_963924675.1). Lineage (NCBI taxonomy): Eukaryota > Metazoa > Chordata > Mammalia > Artiodactyla > Phocoenidae > Phocoena > Phocoena phocoena. The sequence goes on along the minus strand of NC_089220.1, from coordinate 89,891,411 downwards.
CTTTAAAGAAACGTTGTGAGTATTAAGTAAGATAGAATATGCAAAACCACCACTATGGTGATTGTCCAGGTTAGACCTTCCATTAATTTACTTTTCCTTCTACCACGTGGCACTGGAATGTGGGAGAAAAACTGGAGGTATGTTAGCTAGTTTGAGACTTGTGTCCGTATTTCAAGCATGAAGTCAAGACAAGAATGGAATTTTAGCTGTAATAATTAAGAGGAATAGACAGATACGAGACTTTTTTTATGACTAGAATGGGGTGAATGATAAATCAGTGGAAACTGACAAAGACACCTCAATGTTTTGAGACTGGATAATCTCAGAGAACGGTGGTGTCACTGAGGAACTAGCAACTAAGGAAGGGAAGTTAGTTTGTGCAACAATTTAGGCTTAAGTACGAGGGTGGGGGCAGAGCTGACCCTGGGGTATAACAATGAAAGCCATACCTTGATTTTTACTGGCCCTGTTTCCACTGCTTTCAGACCCAGCTGGCTAGAACAATGAAGACAGCAGAGGCAGGTAAAGAAACAGGTTTAGTCAGCTGGAGTTAAAAGAACCTAGCCGGGCTTCCCTGGTGGCGCAGTGGTTGAGAGTCCGCCTGCCGATGCAGGGGACATGGGTTCGTGCCCCGGTCTGGGAAGATCCCACATGCCACGGAGCGGCTGGGCCCGTGAGCCATGGCCGCTGAGCCTGCGCGTCCGGAGCCTGTCCTCCGCAACGGGAGAGGCCACAACAGTGAGAGGCCCGCGTAACGCATTAAAAAAAAAAAAAAAAAAAAAAAAGAACCTAGCCTGCTTATATGGGCTAGAACTCTGACATCCAAAGATTTAGCATCAGCCTTTTAAACTATTTTCAAGATTTTTTTCTTCTGAGCAAAAATTTGACAACTACTTTCTAGACCAATTCATGCTAGTCATATACAGCCCTCAGAACTTCTGTGTACTGGGAAAGTCCCCTCAGGATGGGGCTCCAGAATGTCTCTAGACTGGAAGAGCCCACTCAGAAACTCATACTCTCTGCAGGTCAGACAAGTGGATCTGAGGAGATAAGGAACCATGAAGACTAGACTGGTCCAATCCAGAGTTCTAAAGTTCAGACAAGTCCTTTTAGGGATATGCATTTTGAAAGAAGCACAGAGCCACTATGTGGAATGGAATGACTTAGCTGTGAATAAGCCCAGCTTGGTTGTTGTCTGTTCATTATCACTCATGAAAGTGGTCATAAAGACTTTACTCCTTTTTGAAAATGGTCATCCAATGTGGTACAAAATGTTAGTAAAAGCCAAAGAGGTAGTTCACAGTAAAAGGATCACTTTAAGTATAAAGACAGGATAGACATGAGACTGGAAAGAAAGGCAGGAACCTGTGCAATGAGTTTCCCATTTGCAAATTTGGAGATGCTTGAAGGACTTCTAAAAGAGTGACAAGGCATGCAGGAGCAGCTGCCTGGCAATTTCATTCCTCAGGATGAATGACGCTTTTTGAAATTCTTCTCTTATTTACCCTTCAAGAATGCCCTTGTTCAGTTTATCCACCTTTCATCTGAATGATACTAATATAATAATTATTATAATATAAAGAATTCCGTCGCGGGGGGATGGAGATAATACACAACATAGGTTTCAGGAGACCTGCACAGTTTTGAGGTCTACCCTTGTGCTAGTATATCCTGCTACCTTTTTCCTTTCTTTTTCTCTTTTGCAAACATCTATATCCTTTCAACTGTTTTCTTGTAGAAAGAAAAAAAATGTGAAGTCCCCTCCAATAAAGTAAGGAACAAGATTTGTAACTCATGTTCTTTTTTCTTCCATCAAAGACAGAGGCCATCTTTTTAATCTGTCCTTGCTAGAGATTATATATTTCCTCTACTGTGAATCAGTCACCAGAAAGGTTAAAAAAAAAGGCAGAAAATAGGGATGTTTAAACTATATAGAATAAATAAATAATTCAGTGATATTAACCTCTCAACTACCTGCAAAGCATTCTTTGTAGCTCAGATGGTGAGCCAGCCTTATGAGAGAAATGGTGTTTATCATTTATTTAATACACATGGTCGCAGCCTAAGGAAGAAAAGTTTAAAAGTAATGTCAACAGGCAAAGGATCACACTAGGAGTCATCGAGCTCACCTTGCGTTTCTCCCCGAGGCAGAGCTGATGGGAATTCATTCAGGGCCATTCTATTATTCATGCAAAGAACTGTCTATCACAAACACAATATGAAAAGAAGGTGCGCCCCATGCGAGGCATGAAATATCATCTCTAATAACTGGCAGTTTCATTTCAAGATTTCGGGACTGCTCATTTAAAAGTACCTGAAGCAAAGTTCTAAAGCACAGAATGATAAAGGAAATCATTGTTGTTACACTTTAAGAAACCGGGTCCTATTTCTGCTAGAAAATACAAGAAATTGGGTTAAAAAGACGATAGGGAAAATAATGCAAAAACTTACAATAGAATGTCATGGCAGCCAGTGCCTCAGAGTAAGAACTTTTCATAACTCTGGAACACACTCACTAGGACACAGTCTTTGTAACTATCTTGGAAAAATGGTCTTATTCCTATCTAATGCTACGACAACTGAGAAAAAAAAAAAATCACAGAATTTACGGTAGAATCTAGAATTTATAGGAGAACCTAAAACCTAAACTAATCATTTTTTGTCTGCTGATAGACTCATAGCATTTATGACATATACCTAGAAAAAAACCTAAAGAATCACTCATTATAATAAACTTCTGTGAGTGGTTAAGAAACTGAGACCCAGTGGTAGGCACAGACCAGGGGTAGACATAGACCAGTACTGTAGACTCCACATAGACAACCAGGACTGTAGACTCAGTATCCTTCCTATTATACTCTATAACTTTTAAAAATTATCTTTTAAAATAATATCATGTTAATGATAAACATTTCACTGTACAAACAATAGGTTCAAGTACATCTTCCGGCACATGCTCAAGCCCCTCCACATCTATGATGCTCTATGCCCTGTTTAACGCATGCCTCTTGTTTTTGCATTAAAGAAGAAGGACTATTGCCTAAAACCCCTGAATCAGATGCATTGTGGGGATGAGTGGTAGTTTTTGTGGCAAAAGTTAGAACTGGGGGATTTCTAAGGTCAAGGGTCTATTGTGGAACCAAAATTAGAGCAATGGGTAGAGGTGATAATAGGAAAAGAAGCCAAAGCCCACTCAGCCAAGAAAGGGAGTTAAAAATAAGAAGTCAAACAGAAACTGGGGCTAGGGACCCGGGATTTCCGTCGCAGGCGCAGGGAGGCAAGTGCAAGAACAGTGGCAGATGTAATCAGGACCCTGTCTAGGGCGATGGCCTGGGGCAGATGCTGTCTGTGAATAGTTTGTATGTGCCAGCTGTGTCGGGATGTGGGGGTGGGCAGGCTGTGACTAAATACTAACAAGGCTGAGACAGGCTCACACATACGGGAAGTGTTAAGTTGGTTTGCTTGATATATTTCTGGTCTAGCCCGAAATTTTCTCCAGCTGGACATTTCTCCTAGCACAGTAGGAAAGCTTAAGCAGCCACAGGAACCTCAGCCCACCCACTACTGATGAAGCTTGGCTCTCCTCTTGGGGTCAGCTAGACCCAAGTGTGCCTCTGACCATTTGCAGCAGAACGTGAAAGTCATCAAAGTAAGCAAATTTTAGGCGAAGATGAGAATATGGGAAGAATAGTAGTGGAGACTGAGTAAGAGAGGACAGATGTTAGCTATAAGTAAACTCCAATGCCTCCAACTGAAAGTCAAAGAATGATTCAACCAATTAAGCAGTCCCTGCCTAGCGTCCACAATGCCACACAGCTGACTCCTGTGGTGTCACAGCCTCCGTGGATATTTAAATTTAGTGATTCAGGATAGGGCATGTGCTTGAGTGAAAACACACACACACACACACACACTTCCTCCTACTGATTTTTTGTCTGTGTGTCTGTCAAAAGACCACACTCCAGGCCCTGCTACTTTGAGGTTTAGGGTGCGTAGGAATTTAGGAAAAAGGAAGACAGGGATGAGGTAGAATATGGGGCACTGCTACACCTCAAATGAGAGCAAAGAAACTGCTGTGGACGATTTTCCTGCAGTTTGGCCTCTGAGAAACCGGGACTAAAGACACTCTGGAGTCTAGAAATTCTAGATCCTATTATGCTGAATATCCCAGAATCACAGTGAATAAACAGAAAAAGTAAGACAGTAAGGACGTGAAAGGAGCCAAGGACAGCGGGAAAGAGGGAGCAGAGTGGCCAGAGAAATAGCTTGAGGAGAGGGTTTGGGGTAGTGAACACGTAAGGCATAGTTCCTGCCCAACAGTGCTGCTAGTAAGAATCCACCTGGAAACAAGAAAAAACATGGTTTGAACCTTGGAACTGATTTAAGGAACAATGGCATAGGAGAGACAAAGACAAGGGACCAAAACATGATCTACCTTGAAAGCTGCCGGGAAAGCACCCAGCAGAGCGTCTGACACATAATCGACTCTCAAAGTATGTTAGCATCTTTCCTTTATGTAAACTTTCCCCGAGTAACATTGAAATAAGATACTCTCCACAGTTCACAAAACATTTAAAAATACTACAAAACTGAATATATACATATTCTACGACCATCCCACTCCTAGGAATACATCCAACAGAAATATGTCCATACATTTACCAAAACATGTTTACAAGAGTGTAGCAGCAGTACTCATAATAGCCGGAAACAAAAACTACCAAAATGTTAATCGGCAGTACAATGGATAAGTTGTAGTAAAACCTAATAGAATACTGTGACTATTTGCTCTCATTGCTGGAGAGTAGTCTATTGTAAAAACAGAGGTAAATTCCACAAGCATAATGTTAAGCGAAAGAAGCCAGACACAAAAGAGTACGTACTGTGTAACTCCACTTATAAGTTCAATAAACAGGTGAAAAGCATCTACACTACTAGAAGTCAATAGAGCTGAAACTCTTGGTGGGGGGTAGGTACTGACAAGGTTTCTGGGGAGTTGATAATGTTCCTAACAATAACTGTTACGTCAAAATTAGCCAACGTCCTAGTTTCAGGGAGAACAAATATATGCATATGCACACATTCATTCTTTGTGTTTAAAGAGTAGGATACTAAGCACATTGTTATCATATTATTCACAGTAGTAAGGATAAACGTAACTCTTCCCTGTCAGGAAGTATAGTATTGCGGTGGAGAAAGGATAGCTTCTAGTGTTAAACAAGGCTGAGTTAAACCATGTTTTAACTGCTCACTAGTTCTATAATTGGGGCAAATCTCTGTGCTTTAATTTCGTTGTTTGGAATATGAGGAGTAAAATATCTGCGTCATAGGGGTGTTGTGAAATTTAAAGAAATGACAAATGATATGAACTAACAGTGACTGTAAATAATGTTAATTTCATTCTTCTCACTTTCTCAGGCAGCATAGATGTTTTTTTTTCTATCTTTGTGATATGGTTGCAAGTGTACTTTTCAAAGCTATTGCATCTCTTGGTCACAGAAAATGCAGGCAACCTTAAAGCCAAATGTGACAACTTGTCTCTGTAATGCATGATTTGTTAGTGTTATTTCTTCTTACTGGACAACCACTACCATAGTTTCTGAGGTTGGACGTCAATGGATCCTGTTAACGTTTTCTTTGCCTATTTTGTTTAGAGTTAGTTGTATTTCACATGTGTAGCCTGCTTCATTCTCATCTGCACTGCAAACCACAGCCCCCTTCTCCAAAGCTCTAAACTGTAGCTTCAGTGCTGGTGGATAGAAGTCTGCTGGAAAACCTGCTCTTCTGTTAGAAGTTAGGTGCAGTCTAGGTAATGAGTGATTCCCCATCTTCAAAGACAAATCTACCTGTTGGAAAATGGAACATCTCTGAACTTCCTCACTGATGTGAATGGTCCAAAGGACAGAGGTGAGAAACCTCTGAAGTGATGGAACATCAGGTTGTGCAGAGCTGGGGAGACAGAGGTGGAAGAGACAAGGCAGGCATTGAAGGTCACTTCTCTACTTCCCCTCCCCTCATGCTTTACATACATCTTCTAAAATCTTCACAGCAGTCCCAGTTCCTCATTTTTCATCCCGTCTTCTTTTCATACATCCTACTCTCCATTCCTAATTCTCGGATTGTTTTAAAATTTTTTCTTAGCTTTATGTTTCTATTTCCTTTTAATCCAGATTCGGTATTATGTACTTATTGAGCTCATAAATAGAACTTATGCCCTGGAGGAACACACTGAGAAATTAAATACATTGTATTCAACTTATTTTGAAACTAATATGTCAGCAAGTGAACCAAAATTTCATTTCCTTAAATACTGGTTAATGAACCTACATTTGGGCAGGCATGAAAGCTTCTTTCAGAGCTTCCCCCTCCTCTTTTTTTAAAGGCTTTTTTAAAAGTAGCTTTACAGGCTAGTTCAGGAGGGGGGTGAGTATGGAAGTTTGATACTACAAACCTTCCCTTTTCTTTCAAATCTCAAGCTTCCCTTCTTTTGCTGAGCATCTTAAACAAGCAGGCGGATGTTTTTCCTCTTTTATTTTTTAATTGCTTATGTTGATGTGCAAGACAACATTTTCAATGAGATGCAAACAGAGTTGCCCACACAGCAATAATGGGGGCTTTGTGGGCTGCTCAGCATGTGCTATGTTTCTCTGAAGCCTTTAGGTCCATATCCCCAGCTCTACAATGGAGTCAGTACGGTTCAGCTTCCCTCCCTCCCATACCAAAGAGATGCTCTGACTGTGAGAAAAACAGCAGGTAGAATAGCCACTGACAGAAATCCCCCCTCCCCACCACTATGCATAACACTTCTTTTCCACTGACAGTCAATTATTACATTTTAAATAATCAGTTGTACTCTATGAGAATTAAATGAAATGCCGCCATGATATGGTAAACCAGAGTTGACTGAAAAAGCTCTTTCACTCAAAGATTTTTGCTTCTCAATTAGCTTTCCCTGTTAATACATCATGATAGCAACTGTGATTAGAAAAAGAAACATTCACTAATTTACACCTGAATGACATAGGAAACGTTGCTAAGTGCTTTGGAAGTATAACAGGATTATTTTTTTATGTGGGGAATAATATACTTTCTGGGTAAGGACAGAATGCTGGGTAAAGTCTACAGAATAAACAAATACAAATTACCTATCCTGATTTAGCATTGTTCTCAAGGCTATTCATTTAAGTTAAGGATTTTTTTGCCCTCTATATAACTATTAGCACTTTCAAAGGCTTTTATTCAACACGGGCATCACAGACTATTGATACTTTCTCAGCTCCCTTTTTTTTTTTTTTTTTTTTTAGTTTAAACAACAGACATTTATTTTTCCACAGTTCTATAGGGTGCGAAGTCTAAAATCAAGATGTCAGCTGACTTAGTTCCTGGTGAGGACTCTCTTCCTGGCTTGCTCTCAGCTCCTCTCTATATAAGTTATAAGTGCCCAAACCCACGAAATCTCTATTAAAATTAAGGTTGTAAGAGAAATGTGAAGTTGCTGTTGTCTGGGTAATAGGCTTGGGCACTGTAAGTACTGGAGACTTCTGCAGGCCTATTTTTTTTAAAGCAGAACAAAAGAGGGTTCCCACTTCAGAAGGGTTAGCTCACTCCTGAGGCATTAAAATTGGAAATGAAAGGTGAAACTAAGGACACATATTCCCTTAGAATTATGCTGAAGATCACAGTAAATGGTGCTTCCATAAACTAGTGAACAAACAATAGTATAAACAGGAATAAACTGGCTACCAGAAAACTACTATAGCTAATCAATGAATTTGGTAAAGTGGCAGGATACAACATTAAAGTACAGAAATCTCTTGCATTCCTAAACACTAATGATGAAAAATCTGAAAGAGAAATGAAGGAAACACTCCCATTTACCACTGCAACAAAAAGAATAAAATACCTAGGAATAAACCTACCTAAGGAGACAAAAGAACTGTATGCCAAAAACTACAAGACACTGATGAAAGAAATTAAAGATGATACAAACAGATGGAGAGATATACCATGTTCTTGGATTGGAAGAATCAACATTGTGAAAACGACTATACTACCCAAAACAATCTACAGATTCAATGCAATCCTTATCAAACTACCAATGGCATTTTTCACAGAACTAGAACAAAAAATTTCTCAACTTGTATGGAAACACAAAAGACCCCAAATAGCCAAAGAAATCTTGAGAAAGAAAAACAGAGCTGGAGGAATCAGGCTCCTTGACTTCAGACTATTCTACAAAGCTACAGTAATCAAGACAGTAGGGTACTGGCACAAAAACAGAAATGTAGATCAATGGAACAGGATAGAAAGCCCAGAGAGGAACCCACGCACATATGGTCACCTTATCGTTGATAAAGGAGGCAAGAATATACAATGGAGAAAAGACAGCCTCTTCAATAAGTGGTGCTGGGAAAACTGGACCATTACATGGAAAAGAATGAAATTGGAACACTCCCTAACACCATACACAAAAATAAACTCAAAATGGATTAAAGACCTAAATGTAAGGCCAGACACTATCAACCTCTAAGAGGAAAACACAGGCAGAACACTCTATGACATACATCACAGCAAGATCCTTTTTGACCCACTTCCTACGGAAAGGGAAATAAAAACAAAAATACACAAATGGGATCTAATGAAACTTAAAAGCTGTTGCACAGCAAAGGAAACCATAAACAAGACCAAAAGACAACTCTCAGAATGGGAGAAAATATTTGCAAATGAAGCAACTGACAAAGGATTAACCTCCAAAATATACAAGCAGCTCATGCACCTCAATACCAGAAAAACATACAACTTAATCCAAAAATGGGCAGAAGACCTAAAGAGACAATTCTCCAAAGAATATATACAGATTGCCAACACACACATGAAAGAACGCTCAACATCACTAATCATTAAAGAAATGCAAATCAAAACTACAATGAGGTATCACCTCACACTGCTCAGAATGGCCACCATCAAAAAATCTACAAAGAATAAATGCTGGAGACGGTGTGGAGAAAAGGAAACCCTCGCACCCTGTTGGTGGGAATGTAAATTGATACAGTTACTATGTAGAACAGTATGGAGGTTCCTTAAATAACTAAAAATAGAACTACCATATGACCCAGCAATCCCGCTACTGGGCATATACCCTGAGAAAAGCATAATTCAAAATGATCATGTACCACAATGTTCATTGCAGCTCTATTTACAACAGCCAGGACATGGAAGCAACCTAAGTGTCCATCGACAGATGAATGGATAAAGAAGATGTGGCACATATATACAATGGAATATTACTCAGCCATAAAAAGAAATGAAACTGATTTATTTGTAGTGAGGTGAATGGGCCTAGAGTCTGTCATACAGAGTGAAGTAAGTCAAAAAGAGAAAAAGAAATACCATATGCTTACATATATATATGGAACCTGAAGAAAAAATGGTTCTGAAGAACCTAGGGGCAGGACAAGAATAAAGATGCAGACATATAGAATGGACTTGAAGACACACAGAGGGGAAAGGTAAGCTGGGATGAAGTGAGAGAGTGGCACTGATATATATACACTGCCAAATGTAAAACAGATAGCTAGTGAGAAGCAGTTGCATAGCACAGGGAGATCAGCTTGGTGCTTTGTGACCACCTAGAGGGGTGGGATAGGGAGTGTGGGAGGGAGACGCATGAGGGAGACGATGTGGGTATATATTTATATGTATAGCTAATTTACTTTGTTATACAGCAGAAACTAACACAACAATGTAAACCAATTATACTCCAATAAAGATGCTAAAAAAAAAAAACAAGGAAAAAACAGAAATACTAAAGGAAATTCTTCAGACTGAAAGCAAGTGATCCTTGATAAGGGTGATTATATAATTATAAAAGACAGTATAAATGCATTTTTTTCTCATTTCTTAACTGATTTTAAAAGCAACCATATAAAGCAACATGGGTATAATTTATCATATAAAAATTAAATGTAATATATTTGCAAATAACAGCACAAAAAGGTGGGTGGGAACAAAACTGTACTTGGCTAAGAAAGTGACTGCAGATGATAACTTAATCCCCCACAAATAAATGATGAGAACCAGGTATGTTTAATAAGAAAGTTAATACAACAAAAGCTATAAATATATGCTTACTCTCTATTCCTCTCTCAGCTTCTTTAAAAAACATTAAATTTTATAAAGCAATAATTACAGCAGTGACATGTTGTGTTTATAACTTTAGAGATATTTTTGATTGCATATAATGCAAAAAAGGGTGGAAAGGAATACATATATATAGGAACAGCATTTCTATAGCTCAATCGAATTAAGTTAGTATGTATCTACAGCCGAATCTGAAAAGTTAAGATGTATATGGTAAGTGCCAGAACAACCACTAAGGAAATAACCCTCCAAAAATACTGAAAAAAATCTCTAAAGAAATTAAAATGCTACATTACAAAATACTCACTTAATGCTAAAGAAAGCAATAAAGGAATAGAGGTATAAAAAAGATATGAAATATATAGAACACAAAAGGAAAATGGCAGCTGCAAATCCAACTATATCAATAATAATAAGATGGAGACGGTCAGAATGGAGATAAACGAGAGTTACTACATGCTGTCTAGAGAAGGCACACTTTAGATTCAAAGATACAAGCAGAGGGCCGATGCATAAGATACAAAGCCTGCCGATGCAGGGGACATGGGATCGTGCCCCGGTCCGGGAAGATCCCACATGCCACGGAGGGCCGATGCATAAGATACAAAGATACAAGCCTGCTGATGCAGGGGACATGGGATCGTGCCCCGGTCCGGGAAGATCCCACATGCCATGGAGCGGCTGGGTCCGTGAACCATGGCCGCCTAGCCTGCGCACCCGGAGCCCGTGCTCTGCAACGGGAGAGGCCACAACAGTGAGAGGCCCGCGTACCACACACACACACACAAAAGATACAAGCAGATTAAAAGTAGAAAGATAAAGAAAGATATGTCATGCAAATCACAACTATAAGAAAGAGGGAGTGGCTATAATGATATCAGGGAGAGCACACTTTAAAACAAAAAATGCTAAGAGAGATAAAGAAGGATACTTTATACTAGTAACATGATTAATAAATCAGAAAGATGTAACAATTATAAATATCTATGCACCTAATAGCAGAGTACCAACTTTTATCAAGGAAAACTGACAGAAATAAAGGGAGAAATAGGGAATTCAATAATAATAGTTGGGGATTCAACACCCTACTCTCAATAATAGATAAAACAATTTAGGCAAAGATGAATAAAGCAACAAAAATTTTGAATACCACAATAAACCAACTAGACCTAACAGACATGTAGAACACTCCATTCATGAACAGCAGTGTATCTTTCTTAAGTATACATGGAACATTCTCCAGGTAGAGTATATGCTAGGCCATAAAACAAACCTGAATACGTTTAAAAGTATGGACAGAATACAAGTGTGTTCTCCAACAGCAATGGAATTAAATTAGAAATCAGTAAGAAAAAGAAACTTGGGAAGCTATAAATATGTGGAAATTAACACACTCCTAAATTATCGAATGGGTCAAAGAAGAAATTAAAATGGAAATTAGAAAATACTTTGAGACAAATGAAAACAAAGACACAACATACCAAAACTTATGGGATGCAAATTTATAGCTGTAAATGCCTATGTTAAAAAGAAGAAAGACCTCAAATCAATAACATAACCTTCCACCTTAAGACAATGGGAAAAAACAGAGAAAACTAAACTTAAAGCAAACAAAAGTAAGGGAATAATAAAGATTAGGTCAGAAATTAATCAAATAAAGATTAGAAAATTAATAGAGAAAAATCAATGAAACCAAAAGCTGCTTCTTTGAAAAGATCAAGAAAATTGACAACTTTTGTTGAGGGCTGAAAAGTTACTCTCCACCCCACCTTCCAACTGACATTCATTACAATCTCTGGAACTTGTAAATGATACTTTACATGGGAAAAGGTGTGGTTACAATACAGATCTAGAGAAGAAGAGCTTAAGCTGAATAATCCAAGATGTGGCCAAAAGGCTATTACAAGTGTCCTTATAAGGCAGAGGCAGATGAAGATTTGACAGATAAACAGGGGAACAGAGAGAGAAGGAGGTGAAATGACTACAGAGGTAACAAAGATGCCAAGGATAGCTGCAGCCACCAGAATCTAGGAGAGAGGCATAAAAGGGGTTCTTCCCTAAAGACTCCAGAGGGAGCATGGCCCTACAGCACCTTGATTTCAGACAATGAGAGAATGAATTTCAGCTGTTTAGGCCACCCATTTTGTGGTAATACTGTGGCAGCCAGAGCAAACTAATACATCTTTAGCTATATTGACCAAGAGAAGAAGAAAGAAGACTCCAATTACTGGATTTATAAATGTAAGAGAAGTCATTACTAATGACACTGCAAATATAAAAAAGGATTATAAAGCAATACTATGAATAATGTGTATCAACAAATTAGACAACTTAAATGAAATGGATAAATTCCTAGAAGACCACACAACTATTAAAAGGTTTCTGCACCACTTAAAGTGGTAGAATGTTGATATCCATAGGGTGGGATGAGACACACTTGTACAGTAATACAGAGAACCAGCACTACAAAAACTATACAAAGATATACACTCAAAAACACTAATAAATAAAGAAGAAATCCTAAAACAATGTCCCAGTAATCCACAGACAAGCAGGAAAAGAGAAACAGAAGAGAATGAGAGGAAAGAAGCAGAAAACAAATAAGAAAATGACTCTAAACATATAAATATATTAGGTACTAACATATCAATGATTACCTTAAATGTAAATGGTCTAAATATACACCAATCAAAAGAAAGCAACTGGCATTTTGGATTTAATTAAATTGACCCAACTATATGCTACTAACAAGAAACCAAAATTCAAAATTTACCACTCTGAATGAAGTGTAGAAAACTTATTTCAAATGGAAAGTAAAAAGATTTTAAAAGGTAAGCAAACATTAATAAAAAAATGCACAAGTGGCTATATTAACATTTGATAAAGTAGACTTCAGAGCACAGAAGGTTATTAGAGACAAATAACAGTGATAAAATAACCATCCAAGAAGATATAATGGTCCTAAATGTGTATGTACTAATTGACAAAGCCTGAAAATACATGAAGCACAAACCAATAGAGCTGAAAGGAGGAATACACAAATCTACAATTGTAGTTGTCGGCTTCAGCACTCCCCCAATTCCAGCAAATAAGAAAATTAGTAGGAGATCTGAACAATACAATCAATAGATCCAAGTGATGTATACAGAAAAATCCACCTCAAAACAGCAAAGTACACTTTTTTTTTTCAAGTGCTCATGTTATATTCAGGAAGATTGACCATATCTTGGCCCATACAACATACTTCACAAATTTAAAGAATTGAAATCATACAGAATATATTCTCTGACCTTAATGGCATCAAACTAGAAACCAATAATGAAAAGACAATAGAAAAATTTGTAAGCAATATACACATAACTAACCCTGGTTCAAAAAAAGAAGTCTATTTAAAACACATATAATTGGGTAAAAATGAAAATACAATATATTGAAATATGTGAGATGCAGCATAAGCAGTTCTGAGAAGGAAATTTATAATACTAAATGCTTACATTAGAAATGAAGAATGGTCTTAAATCAATAATCTAAGTTCCTACAGAAAGAAACTAGAAAAAGAAGAGCAAAAAAACCCCAAAGCAAGTAAAAAAGGGAAGTAATAAATAATAGAAATGATATTAAAAATAAAAAAGCAATAGAGAAAAATCAATGAAACCAAAAGCAGTTTTTTGTTTTTTTGTTTTTTTTTTGCCATGCCATGCAGCATGCGGGGTAGCTCCCTAACCAGGGATCGAAACCCTGCCCCACTGGAATGGAAGCATGGAGTCTTAACCACTGGACTGCCAGGGAAGTCCCCAAAAGCAGGGTTTTTTTTTTTTTTTTTTTTAATTAATAAACCTTTAGCAAGCTTGACAAAAATTAAAAGAAAGAATATACATATCAATATCAGGAATGACAAATGGGGTATTATAACAGACCCTGCAGCCATTAAAAGGATAATAAAGGAAAAATACAAATAATTTTACACAAATAAATTTGACAACTTTTCTCAAAACTCACAAACCACCAAAACTTAACCAAGATAAAGCAGAGATTCTGAAAAGTACTATAACCATTTAAAAAATAGAATTCATAATTTAAATCTCTAGGAAAAGAAATCTCTACACTCAGATGGTTTCACTGGAGACTTTTACAAAACATTTAATAGAAAATTAACACCAGTTCTACACAATCACTTCCAGAAAAATAGAAGACGAGGGAACACTTCCCAACTCATTTTATGAGGACAGTATTACTCTGATATTAAAACTACACCAAGAAAATACAAAGAAATAAAATTACAGATCGGTATCTCTCAAAAACTTAGACACAGAAATTCTCAACAAAATACTAGCAAACCAAATCCAATAATATATAAAAAGAATTATATACCATTATCAAATGGAATTTATCCCAGATATGCATGGCTAGTTCAATTAGAAAACCTAGAAAAACTACATCAACAGGCTAAGGAACAAAAATTGAATGATTATATCAATTAACACTGAAAAAACACTTGACAAAATCCAACATCCATTCATGGTAAAAGTTTGGAATACAGGAAATTACTTCAACTTGATAAAGAATACGTAAAAATAACCTACGGCTAACAGTATACTTAATGATGAAAAACAGAATGCTTTCCCCTAAGATCAGTGACAGGGCAAAAATTTCTGTTCTCATCACTACTATTTAACATAATACTGGAAGTTCTAGTCAGCATAATAAGGCAAATAAATGAATATATATACAAAATATATAAATGAATATATATACAAAAATCATACAGATTGGAAAGAAAGAAAGAAAGCTGCTCTCATTTGCAGAAGACATGACTGTGTACATAGAAAATCCAAAGAAATCTACAAAAAAATCTAAATTTATAAGTGCTTCCAGCAATGTCACAAGATACAAAATCAACATACAAATACCAATCACATTTCTATATGCTAATGTTGTCCATGTGGAAACAAATTATTTAAATTATAATTACTCCAAAGAAAGTGCAACACTTAGATATTACTTAATGCAATCCTTAAAAATGCAATACTTAACAAAACTGTTGTGGGATCTCTGTGCTGAAAATTATAAAATGGTGATGAAAGACATCAAAGGCAACCTAAATAAATGGAAAGACATACCATATTCATGGAATGGAACACTCATCATAATAAGGATATCCATTCTCCCCAAGTTGATCTATAGGTTTAATGCAATTCCTATCAAAATCTCAGTAAGTTTTTTAAGAAAGAAATAATGTTATTTTAAAATTTATATGGAAAGACACAGGGCTTAATATAGCTAATATTGACAAAGAAAAATAAAGTGAGAAGAATTACTCTACCCGATATTAAGGTTTACTATATAGCCACATTAATCAAGCTCTGCAGTATTAGTGGAGGAATTGACACATAGACTAATGCAGCAGAATATAGAATTCAGAAATGGACCTACCCAAAATGCTCAACTGTTTTTTGAAAAAAGTGAAAGAGCAATTTAATGAAGGATAGCCTTTTCAACAAATGGTTGTTGGAGCAACTGGATACCATAGGAAAAAAAAAAAAAAGAATCTCAATCTAAAACCTTACATCTTATACAAAAATTAACTCAATACAGACCACAGATGTAAATGTAAAACACAAAACTATAAAACTTTTAGAAATAACCATAGGAGAAAATCTTCCAAGTTTAGGGCTAGGCAAAGAGTTCTTAGACTTGACATCTAAAGAGTGATCCATTAAAAAAAAAAAGTTGGTAAAATTAAAAACTTAAAATTCATAAATTTTAAAACTTTTGCTCTGTGAAAGACCATGTGAAGAGGATGAAAAGATTAGCTACAGACCGGGAGAAAATATTTACAAACCACAAAAACAAAATAGGACTAATATCCAGAATATAAAGAAATCCCAAAATTCAATAGTAAATTTTTAAAATAAAAAATAGTAAGTCCAAATAGAAAATATACAAAGTACATTAACAGAGATTTCTGAAGAGGATATACTGAAGAGGATACACAGATGGTAAATAAACACAAGAGATTCATTATCCTTAACCATCAAGGAAATGCAAATTTAAACCAAATGAGGTATAACTACACACTACACACATAGCTATAATAAAAAATTGAGAAGAAAAGCAGTAGACTTATTTAAAATACAATTTATAGGTAGAGTCAAGTGTATATACGCATGGAGAGACGTCTAAAGTGATTACCAAGTGTGAAAACTAGTTATTTCTGGGTGGAGGGAATCTGGCTGAGTTATGGCTATCTCTTCATATTTATTTGTAGTAATTGAACTTTTATAATGTATTGTTTCAGAGATTATAAAGTCATTAATTTGGAAATATCAATAAAGAATAAAATAAGCAATAATTCTACTCAACTAACCCAGTCAGATTTGGCATGTGACAGAAGAGAGCCACACATGTTGACCTTCATCCCTTCTGGTCCTCAGATCTTGATCTAGGGCAGTGCATACAACTTTCTTTGGTAGACCCTTAGGGCACGGTGGAAATTGTTTACTCCTTTTGTTCTTTAAAGATAACATTCAGTCAAACTGAGGGCTAGTGACAGCAATTGCTTTTTAAGGTAACTGTCACTCATTTTATACAATTTCCAAAGTATTTGGAAAATTGTGCAAAAAAAGTTTTTAAACAAACATAATGGAGTCATTCCTCCACAGCAGCATTTAAGTGTTTTCTTTCATCATTTGATTTTGTTGTTGTTATTCTATTTACAGACATCCCAGGGAGGAGTTGGACAATCCATGGTTGCCCACAGTATGGCACAACCTATATACACTTTCATTAATATATAAATCATTCTGTATGTTCCTTCAGTTGTAAAATACAGACAGCGATTCCCACCTTGCAGGTTTTACTGTGAACATTAGATAATCTGCCAGTAAAAAGTTGGACAGAGTGATTAGTTTTATTTATAGGAATTATCCTTCTAGACTGGGAGCTCCTCTAAGGCAGAATCTGTGACCTACCTATTTCTAATGGATACGAATTTGCAACACAACTCAGAGGTATGTGAATATGACTTTTTTAATGTTTTAAATTCAAATTAAATATTGTTCCAAATCCTCACTAGAAGTCTGCCCTGCTCACCACTGTCCAGTACTTTTCAGTAGTCCCATGATGTTTAGACTATACAGAAGTGTAGAGAGTGATCTCTGGTTTTAGTTCTTTGAGCTAGTTGTTGAGAAGCTTACTATAACCAAATTCAAGTGGTCTTATTAAAGACAAGAACATCTCTGCTCACAGAAACCTCTTCCCTATGCCACATTTGGCCAAGGCCCTTTAACTACCATGTTTCTCAAGACTAGCGGCTCTTCTATGCCACATCTTTCCATGCCCTTTCCCTGGTCCTTCCACCTCTTGGGACATAGTTTCAGCCACCTCTTGGTTCCTGGTCCACAGTCCAAACCTTTACCTCCCTGAATCTGGACTTTCTAAATCACAAGTCTTTAAGCTCTTTCTCAGAACATAAGGCCTAGAACCCAGAATGGTACCATCTCACTTCTTGAAGTATGTGTGTGTGTGGCAGGGTGGGAGTTTATAATGAACCCACAGAAAAACAAAACCACCACTTTTTTCAGGTTATCTCGCCATTCACTTTTGTATCCCCAATGCCTAACATAGGCCTAATACTCTATGCCTGGTTTAGAGTAGGCACCCAGCAATATTTAATAAGTGTGCAAATGGACCACAGGCAACACAGGTGAACTCTCATTAGGCATGCCAACTATAAGATCCTAGAACACAGCTAGCACACTGTTCACTTAATTTTTTATTAAGCATACATGTCATAAACCTGCTCACCTCCTTGGCTATGCCACTGAAAGTCCCACGTCTTAAAGATAAGGTTAGCCAAACTTCTTCAAGCAAGTTGACAGGACACCCAGCACTTGGAGGACTCTGTTACTTTACACTCATCTCTGTAAATACACACGTCTTAGGAAGCCAGACAAATGACTGATTGTCATGTCTGACATTCTATATTGTAAATCAGAACAGTATAATAAAACTTCAGCTACTGAAAGCTATGTTTTCAAAATAATTCTTAAAGTTTCACAATATCATTAAACTTTTAACCATTTTGAATGAATATCTTTCTAGAATATATTATGTATATTCCTGCTGTCTTGAGCAAATTACAGCACACATAATTTAACCTTTCTGTGACAATTTAATGTAATCATTACAAACATTCATTATTCCAGCCCATAGAAACAGTGGTGCCTTCTGGGCACTTTGGAGTAAATTGTGCTCTTTACACAGCAGGAAATGACCCTGACTGCTGGATATTCCTAAATCCACAAGATCTGTCTTTCATAATTTTTGGGTACTTTTTTTTATAAGCATTTTTCTCACTCCTTGCTTGATAATGGGAAATGATGCTTTTTTGGATGTCTTTCCTTCATAATTCTTAATTATTTTGTAGCTAAATTGCTAAAGCTTAGAATATGGGAAACCAGCCTCTTTATTTTCTTTTTTTGATTTAGGAATACAAAGAACAAATAGTTTCTGATTTTCATGGGGCTTGTATTTTGTCAGCTATTCTTGCTAAAAAGGATGCTCGATTTAGGTTCCTTTGGGTTCATAGCTATGTAGAGGCCATAATGTTGCAGATAGCTAACTGACATGTGTTTACATGGTACTTGTACTTTTCAGAATAATGTCATGGCTTTGAACCATTTGCTTCTCATACTGGTCCTGTATTATTTTATATATTTTATAGATGAGAAGTTGCAGTTTAGAAGGTCCACATCCCCTTAGTCAATGTAGGGGCTTCAAACTTTATCCCTTGCCTATTGACACCAAAGCCTGACACAGTTCACAGCAAACTACAGATGTTCTGGTCTATTAAAAACTAATTGAGGGCTTCCCTGGTGGCGCAGTGGTTGGGAGTCCACCTGCCGATGCAAGGGACGTGGGTTCGTGCCCCGGTCCATGGGGATCCGGCGTGCCGCGAAGCAGCTGGGCCCGTGAGCCATGGCTGCTGAGCCTGTGTGTCCGGAGCCTGTGCTCCGCGGTGGGAGAGGCCGCAGCAGTAAGAGGCCCGCGTACCGCAGGAGAAAAAAAAAAAACAAAACTAATTGACCTGACAGGGTCTGATAATCTCACAAATGATGAAATGGCTGATGGAATTTTTAGATCCAGACTATTTCTTCTCATATATTTTGAATCAAATCTCAACTATTAATCCAGCTACACACATGCACACTAACTAAAAGTTTGGGAACTAGAAGAAATTAAGCAAATGGCAAATAAGACCAAGAAATAAGCAAATATTAGATGGATAGATCGGTAGAGACATAAATGGATAAGAAACTTTGTTTATGGTGATTACTACATTTCCTCCATCAGTGGTTATGATAAATGACAGCATTGGTTCCCCACTGGTTGTTAGTTTCTGGGAGTGTCTCTAACCCTTGTTTATTTACTTAACCCTGCTCACATCTCTGCTAGTGCTCCCCCATTATTCATTTTTTATTTGCACAGCCTGGGGTTAACTTGTTTCCTGCTAGGACCCAGGTTGAGGCAGCCCTGTTTCCTTAAAGCATCATGAAAGGTTGCTGAAAGTTCATGTAGACTTAGAAGAGGAACATTTAGCGTAGAGATGGGGGGGAGGGTCATGAGAAACCATCAGATCCCTGAAGAAGTTTCAATTTCTTATGACTTTTCCATTCCAGGAGGCATGTCTATGATTTTCCACCTTATTCTGTGATGTCCCTGTATCCTTGCAATCCCCATTCTCACCCCTCCACTACTGTCATGTACATGCAAATATTTTTTCCTGATGGATATTTACTGTCTGTGTTTGCAATTTCTTAGGTTTAGAATCTTCTTTCATCTTTCTGTATTTAATGTTCAGAACGCAAACACATCTCTGAAAACAAGAGGATCAAGTTCTCGGAATAAGCATCCCAAAGATCATCAATTTGTCTATGCCAAGCTACATTCCATATTCAGCATGTGCAAAATTGACACATTCATGAGAGGAAAGACTGTGAGTAATAAGATGGGCGTATAACAGCAGAGCACCTTCCTTATCAGTACAGATATCCAAGTATTTCAGATCATTCTGAACTGTGGCCAGAAGCTAACATTTCTGAACAACCATATTCTGGCTCTGTCTAGCTGTCCTGGCCTTACTTCTCAGATAAGATCTACTTTCTCACTGTGCTCATAGATCACAGAATGCAAGAATGGATTATGCTGAGGACCTATCTACTCTAGTTCCTTCATTTAATAAATTAGGGTTTTACTTAAAGCCCTAAAATGCTGTGGTGGGTAGGCAGGTGCAGTGCTTAAGGGCTGGATCATGGAGTCAGGTTTCCTGGGAGTTTGAAACATGGCTCATCACTCAACTGTGTAAACTTAGGCAAGTTTACTTAGCTTGTCTGTGCTTAAGTTTTCACATCTGTATAATGAGGATAATGTATCTACAACAGGGGTGTTGTGAGAATTAAATGAGATAATATCTAAAAAGGGCTTTACAACACACATTTATAATCAGTAAATGGGATTAGGATATTAGAAGGAAAATTAAGTCATATATTTGGATGAAGAATTAATCCTTAATAACTCTACAGGAAACATATTCTTCTTTGCAGATGATGAACCTGAGGCTCACAGAGTTTAAGGAACTTGGGCAGTCACAAAGTTCTTGCTCAGTGGAAAAGATACAAACCATCTCCCTGAGCCTAAAACCCATGCTGTGACCTCTTTATTCTGAGTTTTTCAGCTCCTCCCATGGCCCTTCCCAATATTCAGTCAATATCCCCATGGTTCATTTTCCTTAGGTTATTTTTGGCTCTTCTCTCCCCTCTATTTCAGATATTTAAACTACCGCAACCACACATCAGAGAACCCTTGCTTTGCCTTATTTTTCTTCATACTACTCATCATTACCTGACATCACATAATATATTTATTTTCCATATTCGCACTGAGACAGTAAACTCCACATAAATAAGGATTTTGGTCAGTTTTGTCCATTGCTGTATCCAATTTTCCATAGCCTGCAAAATCATGCAGCCTAGAAGTTTATAGGTGTTCAAAAATATTTTTGATGATATATGAATGAATGAATTAATGAACGGATGAATGAAATGCTGTCTCTCAACAAATACTGTAAATAAATGCATTCAACAAGAATGCTCCACATACCTATTTTCACTTTTCAGGCTCATAGGTACAACCATTTACCAGCACATAAAACCCACCACCAGGGAGATCCCCTTTACTATGCTCTTCCATTTATTTTCCATATCAAACAATTATACACAGAGAAGTAAAAACACTTTCTCCCATTTTGATTATGTTCTATTCCTACTTAAAAATGTACTATGTTTGACATTTGCTATCACACCTCAACTCTAACCTGCTAATCATGGCATTCCTGGCTCTTTGCTAGCTTCCCCATTTTGTTTTAAAAGTAACTCTTCTCATTTCTTGGTATGTTTCAAATGCTAATTATTGTTGCCTACTTTATATTGAACAAAAGTATACAGACTTGAATTTGCCTAATGAAAACTTTCATTTCTTCCTATCACATAGCCATTCAAATCAATTCTTCCTAAAGACCTGGGCCCCTAAGATCATTACAAACCAGTTGTTTTTTATTTCTGCATGGCACTATAAAAAAGAAAATTAAATTGTCCCAGTTCTTGCCTTCCAGGTTCTCACAATTTTAACACAAATAGTGATGGGGTAAGAAGTTAGTTGTACTGGAACACAAAAAACACACAAATAACAAGTTCATGAGTTGATATCATGAAAGGTAAGATGATTTTGAGAGTGTAGTCAAACTGCCCTGTCAACCAGCCTAGATATGCAACAATAAGATGTCCTAGTCTGCGTTTCACTCTTTGCTATTTCTTCTACTTTAAATCCTCTTCCACTGGGCTTCCCTGGTGGCGCAGTGGTTGAGAGTCCGCCTGCCGATGCAGGGGACACGGGTTCGTGCCCCGGTCCAGGAAGATCCCACATGCCGTGGAACGGCTGGGCCCGTGAGCCATGGCCACTGAGCCGTCGCGTCCAGAGCCTGTGGTCCGCAACGGGAGAGGCCACAACAGTGAGAGGCCCGCGTACCACCAAAAAAAAAAAAAAAATCCTCTTCCACTTTTTAAATTAAAATTGTATTTCTCCCCAGATGGCTTCTCAAATTCCAAGCTCCACTTCTTTGCCAATTCGGATTCCTTCTACTGCTTTTTCTTACCTGATTGCTGTGGCTAAAACTTCCAAAACTATGTTGAATAATAGTGGGGACAATGGACAACCTTGTTTTGTTCCTCATCTTAGTGGAAATGGTTTCAGATTTTCACCATTGAGAACAATGTTGGTTGTGGGTTTGCCATATATGGCCTTTATTATGTTGAGGTAAGTTCCCTCTATGCCTACTTTCTGGAGGGTTTTTATCATAAACGGGTGTTGAATTTTGTCAAAAACTTTTTCTGCATCTATTGAGATGATCATATGGTTTTTCTCCTTCAATTTGTTAATATGGTGTATCACATTGACTGATTTGCGTATATTGAAGAATCCTTGCATTTCTCGGATAAACCCCACTTGATCATAATGTATGATCCTTTTAACGTGCTGTTGGATTCTGTTTGCTAGTATTTTGTTCAGAATTTTTGCATCTATGTTCATCAGTGATATTGGCCTGTAGTTTTCTTTCTTTGTGACATCTTTGTCTGGTTTTGGTATCAGAGTGATGGTGGCCTCGCAGAATGAGTTGGGCAGTGTTCCTCCCTCTGCTATATTTTGGAAGAGTTTGAGAAGGATAGGTGTTGGCTCTTCTCTAAATGTTTGATAGAATTCAACTGTGAAGCCATCTGGTCCTGGGCTTTTGTTTGTTGGAAGATGTTTAATCACAGTTTCAATTTCAGTGCTTGTGATTGATCTGTTCATATTTTCTATTTCTTCCTGGTTCAGTCTCGGAAGGTTGTGCATTTCTAAGAATTTGTCCATTTCTTCCAGGTTGTCCATTTTATTGGCATATAGTTGCTTGTAGTAGTCTCTCATGATCCTTTGTATTTCTGCACTGTCAGTTGTTACTTCTCCTTTTTCATTTCTAATTCTATTGATTTGGGTCTTCTCGCTTTTTTTCTGGGTGAGTCTGGCTAATTGTTTATCAGTTTTGTTTATTCTGAAAGAACCAGCTTTCAGTTTTATTGATCTTTCCTATGGTCTCCTTCACTTCTTTTTCATTTATTTCTGATCTGATCTTCATGATTTATTTCCTTCTGCTAACTTTGGGGTTTTTTTGTTCTTCTTTCTCTAATTGCTTTAGGTGTAAGGTTAGGTTGTTTATTTGATATGTTTTTTGTTTCTGAGGTAGAACTGTATTGCTATAAACTTCCCTCTTAGAACTGCTTTTGCTGCATCCCATACGTTTTGGGTCATCGTGTTTTCATTGTCATTTGTTTCTAGGTAGTTTTAGATTTCCCTTTTGATTTCTTCAGTGATCTCTTGGTTATTAAGTAGTGTATTGTTTAGCCTCCATGTGTTTGTATTTTTTACAGATGTTTTCCTATAATTGATTTCTAGTCTCATAGCTTTGTGGTCAGAAAAGATACTTGAAACGATTTCAATTTTCTTAAATTTACCAAGGCTTGATTTGTGACCCAAGATATAATCTATCCTGGAGAATGTTCTATGGGCACTTGAGAAGAAAGTGTATTCTGTTGTGTTTAGATGTAATGTCCGATAAATATCAAGTCTTACGTCTTACTCCTCCGCTGTCTTGAAGGTCTCCCTAGACCACAGCTATTAAATGATAGTTTAACTTTAGTTTTCTAAAAATTGTGTACGTAGTAGGTATACACATGTACCATGCATAATATATTTGCATAGATAAGGCACTAAAAGTTAATAGACCCTCTTGCTAACAATGGTTACTTCTACTTGTCTAATTTTTCTAAATTTTCTATAATAAGCAAAGACTGGTTTTATAATTAGAAATAATATTACCTAAAAACAAATACATTTCCAATACAGTGCATATTTGATCATAAGGATACAGATAATCTTTTCTCTGAGGATTTTTTTTTTTCCTTCAGATTCCTAAGCAAATTACCATTAGTTTGTAATTCAGTTTAATATCTTTTTTGCAGATTTAACAAAACTTGAAACCTGACCCCCAAATTGTGCATATAATTGTGGCTCCTTTTTCATCACATACAAACCATAAGTCATGAGCAAGAAGCCTTAGTTGATTGAGCCTAACTAAATCTATAAGCATCGTGCAGAACACGAAGGAACAAGAGGGAGGAAAATTCTGATTATACCACTCAGCTTTGAGACCCTTGAAAACTTCATAAGGTAACTACAGAAAGGAAACCCAGGCAACAATGGGTTGATACCTCAAAATATCTAAATCCACGTTCTTTATAGTAATAATACCTTGTAATTAAGTACTCAATCTATGCTACCTCCTGAGTCAGGTCATTGTTATAACAACATATGGCAACAACACTGTGAAATAGGAACTATTTTTAATGTACATTTTAAGAGTGGGTTTAGGATTCCAGAGTGATTAAGTGACTTGCCCAAGGTCACACAGGTAGTAAACAGCAAAACTGGAATTCATACCTTTTTCCCAGACTCCAGCCTCCAGTTGTTTCCTTTACAGCTAGCTGTCCACACTAGGTAATCCTGCCCCTGCCAGGAAGCTCAGAGGGTTAAAGCCAGAAATGTAAGGAAGTAGCCAGTGTGTTATAGAATCTTCTATCCAATGATGGGGTTCAGGAATATAGCACCCCAAAATATGGCACCTTGGCATACTGAATATCTTAAGCTGAAGGAGTCTGAGAAAATAGAAGAAGCAGCAAGGTCACTTTGACCTCCTCCCCTTGCCCTTCAGAGCAGGAGCTACATCTCCCATGTGAAAGGTACCCTCCTGTAGCGGGAAGAAAGGAGACATCCTTAACACCACAGACAGGGAATGGAGGGCTGAGAAATCTGTACCAAAAAACCTCGTTAAACTAACCCTTATCTTCTTAGTTACTTCTTCATCACTTACTACCCCTAGTCCAAACTCCTTTGCCTTGTCAATTCTTCATAAATTTATTGTTTCTTTGTCTAAAGGTATAAGAGCTTCCTGCTCTGGTCACTTCTTAGGAACTTCATTCTATTGTCAAGATGCCTATGTACATGTAAAAATTCAATAAACTGCATTTGCTTCTATCCTGCCAATCTGTCTTTGAAGTTTTTTAACTTTCAGACCCAGTCAGGGACTCTAAGAGGGTCAAGGAAAACGTGTTCCTCCCCCTAGGCCAACTAGCCCCTATATCCACCCTGGTAAATTCTTTTGAATAAAGAAACCTAATGAGAAAAATGCATTATTAAGCAGAAATAGAGGGTCCTCATGAACCAGAGGCACATTTGGTAAGCAGTGCTCTGGGTCATAGATTGATTTTAAGAGTTCTTTTTTCAGGATTCTTCTTTCCTCCTTTTTTCCCTCCCTCCCTTCTATCATCCTCCTTCCCTCATTCCTCCCCCTGCTGGCTCTACAATCTAAATCAAGCTCAACTGTGGGTCATGTTTGCAGTATTACCTTTCAGTATGCTTAGGTTCACAATATATTTTAAACCAGAATGCACTAAAATCAACTAGGAGAGAGAGAGAGCACAGGAACCCTACTGCAGTTTTGTGCAAACAAAATAAAGCTTCCAGGATTAAAAAAAACAAACAAAAATAAAAACAACAACAACAACAAAACAAATAAACATGTAGGACATGTAAAGACACTTTTTATCCTGTAGTTCGTGACCACTTATGTATAGTCTGGCCATGTGGACAGTTGTCCCTTTCCTTCTCTTGCTTTCAGTCATTTCCTTTGAGAATCCAAAGAATGGACTGTGATTTTCAAGGCTCCCTACATGTTTGACATTCTGTGGTTTTTAATAGAGCCTACTAGAGCCAAATAAGAATGGATTATTGACTAGTTAGAGCGAAAATAACCTCCAACACAACCATTTAACACTAGGAATGTTTTTTAAATATACATTTTGGGCTGCATATTGTTTTATATAAGTCAGGATAACAGTGCCATTTGCATTCTAATCCTGGCTCTGTCCCTGCCATGCTACAAGATAGATGAATCTCTCATCCTTTTGGTGTCTTAATTTCCTCAGTGGTTAAGCAAGAACAATACATACAGTCTACTCTTCAGAATTTCTGAATGGATTATAGCAAAAACCTTTCATAATGTTTTGGCTTAAAAGATTTCCCTCTGAACTATATTTATGTTTTCATATTCTATTTTCCCCAGTCATCAATAAGATTCACAAAGGAAATATATCCATATAATTGGATTAATTTTCATAAATCCTTGGATGGTCCCAAAATATTTGTCTATGACTAATCAATGAATTTGAATTTTTGGCAAATGGCAATCATTATGTAGACGTTTCAAATATCTGCCTTCTTCTCCATAGTCAGGGCAATCTGGTTTAACCGTGAGAACATATGTGTTAATATTCAACAGCATTAAAATACTGCTCTGTTGGACTAAAATTCCCCTGATGACATAAGAAATCAAGATGCAAAAATTTCCATGTTGATGCCAAAGCAGTAAGTATAGCAAATCTATATTATCGTATTGAGACTGAATGCTGAAGTTAGAAATGATCTTAAAAAGAAAAAAAACTGGTAGGAAGGCCTGAATTTATAGATGAGGAAAGGAGGAAAGTATGGTACAGAAGCATGGTGTGGTTATGATCAAACCACAGATTCTCTGTCAGAGGTCCTGATTTAGAGGTCCAGCCAAAAACCCTTGGGGATGACAAATCACTCCATATGTAGGAGAACATCAGGCTTATTCCAACTATACATCATATAACTGAGATCAGAATTTATAATAATTATGCTATAAAAATAATTTATTGAATGCTTACAATATGTCAGGGACTCCAAAAATGTTATTTCAAAGCCTTGTGTAACCTTTAAAAGTAATTGTTTTTTAATAAATTTATTTATTTTATTTTTGGCTGCGTTGGGTCTTCGTGGATGCACGTGGGCTTTTCTCTAGTTGCAGTGAGAGGGGGCTACCCTTCGTTGCGGTGCGCAGGCTTCTCATTGCGGTGGTTTCTCTTGCTGCAGAACATGGGATCTAGGCACACGGGCTTTAGTGATTGTGTCATGTGGGCTCAGAAGCTGTGGCTCATAGGCTTAGTTGCTCTGTGGCATGTGGGATCTTCCTAGACCAGGGCTTGAACCCATGTCCCCTGCATTGGCAGGCAGATTCTTAACCACTGCGTCACCAGGGAAGCCCTAAAGGTAAATATTAAACCTCATTTTACAGATGAAGTAACTGAAGCCTGGACAGATGGATAACAGCAACAACAACAATGGTAGAAAACATTTTTTTAGGATTTACAATGGGCCAAGTACTAAGTACTGTCTTATACGTTGTTCATATCTTACATATGTAATATTTAATCTTCATAATAACTCTAGAGGCAGGCATTAGTATCATACCCATTTACCATATGGGAAACCGATACATAGAGAGGCTAAATAGCTTCCCCAACCCAGGAAATCTGGCTCCAACAGCCAGGCCTTAAGCACTGCTCCATACTCAGTATCATACAGAGAGTAAGTGGCCATGGAAGAATTTGAACATGGGATTTCAACTCCAACTGAGCATTCTTTCTCAGTCTTCATGTTTCTCAACCCTGGCTGCTCATTAAAATAATCTGGAGAGCATTTGGTAGGTAGGACTTCCACTGAAGGTATGTGATCATTTTATCGTGCATGTAAAATGAAGGCATTTTCTTCAGTTGTGTTTCCTACTTTTTCCTAAGTGTTAGTGAATCCTAAAAGAGTGGGTGAGCACATTCCCTTTTGCTTGGAGTGAAAGCTCTCATCAGATCTCAACTGATTTATCAGTTGACTCGTGGGTAAGTGCTAAGGCAGGGCCTGGACCCATTGCCACTGGCTCTAGCCTAAGCATGGCTGCCAGTAAACCAGAGCCAGCAAACCTGCATGGGTTCTACAGAAATGCTTTTATTCCCTAAGACAACGTTTTGATTTATACCTCTTTTAACTTTTCACTGTGACAAACATGAATTGATTTCCAACTATGGGCAAAATACTATGAAATACTATGGTGGGTACTTTTGGGAACTCAGATTCCTTCCCCTCAAGAAAAGCACAATCTAGTGGGGGAAATATAAATATTGACAGCTAAGTATAATTCATGTTATAGTACTAAGAAGCCCTTTTGGCTCTGTACCCAACTTCAAGTTTCTGCTATGTGAGAAAATTCAGGTACACTCTGGGGGTGAAATCAGGCACCCAGAGGTGAGATATGGGGCCTTACAATGTGCTTCACTTTCATAAATGAGTTTAGACAATGCTGTGCACTTTTAATGTACCCTGGAGAATTAGGTAGATCATTATTACCGTTGTTGCTATTTTATTCTCCAACTATGAGTTTACAGCATCTTCTCAGTGGTTTGTGTCCCTGAGAGCAAAATAAACTCAACATTTTCATCCTGCAACCTCTCATGAATATTAATGTTGTCTTTATTTATTGTTTGGCAAAATATGACAAAAATAAAAATGCACTACAGCAAAAAAGAACACGCATATGCCAAAAATATCTAGCTACTGTCAGAATACTTGTGTCATTATCATTATCAATAAATGCACATTTGACAAGCATGCTCTCTGTACACCACATCATCCCACAATTCCTTTAACCACTGACCTTTCTTAAAGGGTGCTGCTGGTTCTTTGATTGCTACACAGCACCCCCATTACTTTTAAAGTTGTACAGTTTTGTCATGCTTAAACTAGAAACATGGAGTTCAGCAACAACTGGCCAATAAGATTTAAAAGGGCAGTCATCCAGAAAGAGACTTTCAGAGCCTTAGAATCTTCCCTCAAGGGCATTATACCAAGAAGCTCAAATATATAAAACTAAAGTAGAACTGCTCTGGTTGAAAGAGGGGTAAAGATAGAGTCCCTCCTGTTCAGACCTATCCTCACATCCTAGAAGAGCCTGAAGCAAATGCATGGACCTCTTTGAGTTCTGCAGAACACAACTGGACATCCATTGATCAGTCCATTCTATAGATGCAGGGCCAAAATACCAAGACAATTAAAGTAGATAAGGCCACACAATTAGTAGCAGCGGAGCTGGGACTAATATTCCTATCCTTTCTGTCCTAATCCAGTGATCTTTCTACACTACTTTTTTGCCTCCCTAAATAGGTCAATTTGGGATAATTATTAGAAACATAATAATGCCAGTTTGTTTTCCAATTTTGGCAAGTTAGAACCCCTCTGAGGTTTGTCAGATACTCCTGGGATACCTATTGCATGTTGGACCAATAAGTAAAGCAGACAGCTTCAAGATGTCTACTTCGTGTTCATATCCTTGGAATAGCACATATGAAACTCCTAGTAACCTTGAGCTCTGGCAACCAAAAGGGAGTTTGGCCACACTGAGAACTCTACCAGGATTCTAGACAGTATAGGTAGGCCCTTCTCTAGTTCAACTGCATTTCTAAGAGTGGTATTGAATTATATAACTTTGCTGATGCCATTGAACCACTCTGATAAAACTCTGCTCAAAGGCACAAAAAAGTCCAAAGGCTCGTGGTATTTTGTTGCATATACATTTGATTTAACAAAAGACAAACATTATCCAGCAGAATGTATCCAATGTCACTGTCACCTGTTGCAGCTTGGGTCTTAATAAATCCCTTTAGTAGCCATATGATAAACTGAGCTTTAGAGAATATTAGGGGGTATACAGTAAATTAGAGACACAGTCATGATTTGAACTCTATCTTGATTCCCAGTCCAGTGATATTCACCCAAGTTGCTTCATAACCTATGTTCTTCTCCTTCCTATAGAAGATTACAGCTGATGTGCAAGATAGGCAAAGATTTCCTAAGCATTTTCTAAACTTTTTTTTTATAAAGGAATAGATACTTAGCGTAACCACACCTATAGCAGAATTTTCCACACAAAACGTTCTTGAGCAATTACTCTTCCTGATAACCTTCAGTGACAGCAGAATTTATCTGAAGGCAGTCAGAATTATTTTCTCATAAATATTTTTTGTCCTTTATGCTGGAAGGTTAAAAAAACATAACTCCCTCACACAGTATGGTAGAGAGATAAAAAATAAACTGATAAAATACATGACCATTGTTAGAATACTAAAAGGTTGTATGAATTTATGATTTGTTTATTAACTGCATTATTACTGATACTGATCATATAGAATGTTGTGAATTATAATGTTAAATTCTTAGAATTATATTCAGCACTGGAAAAATATAGAGACAGGGGACTTGAGATAACCCCAAGTGAATCCTCCCTCTCCTGGCAGGACTAAATATACCCAGTGGGTGTGACCCATTTCTCTAGCTATCCAGGAAAAGGGGGATCTAATCTTCCTTCAAGAAAATTCTCAGTTGTTACAGAAAATGGCAGATTAAGGAACTCTAAAAGTTTGCCCCTCTAGAAAAGCAATGAAAAATATGGTAAAAACTGCTGGAATCACTGTTTTCAGAACTCTGGAATGTAACTAAAAATTTGCAGCTTTTACTCCTGGGGACTTTGTAAAAAAAATTTACATTTGAATGTTCTATTCTCTGCTTTAGCCTTTATCTCCTGGCTGCACGGAGCCTAGAGGTCATCCACAGGTGAGAGCTTTGAGCCTTCTTAGGTCTTTTCTGAGTTTATGCATAGCTCTGGGCCTGCACAGGACCTTCAAGACCCCCAGAACAATGTTAGAGTTTTTCAAAGTCCTCATATTTCCCAAAGCATGTCATTCCCCAGCTTTTATTCCCAAAGGGGTTTGGGTTGTAAATACCATTTACATTAGGAAAAAAAAGAAAGAAAGAAAGAAATGCTTAGGTATAAAGCTAAGAAAATATGTATAAGATTTATATGAGGAAAAGTAAAAAAAAAATGCTAATGAAAGGAATTAAATGAGATCTAAATAAATCAAGAGATATTTTATGTTCTTGCTTAGGAAAACTCAATATCGTTAAGATGTCAGTTCTTCCCAACTTGTTCTAGAGGTTCAAGGCAACCCCAATCAAAATCCTTGCAAGTTATATGTGGATATTGACAAACTGATTCTATAGTTTATAGAGAAAGGCAAAAGACTCAGAATAACACACAATATTGAAGAAGAAAAAAGTCCTAAGACTGACACTATTTGACTTCAAGACTTATTATAAAGTTATAGAACAGAATAGTGAGCCCAGAAATAGACCCACAGAAATATAGCCAATTAATATTTAACAAAGGAACTAAGGCAACGTTTGTAGAAAGTACAGTCTTTTCAACAAATGGTGCTAGAACACCTTGATATACATAAGATAAATTAATTTAGACATAGATCTTGCACCCTTCACAAAGATTAACTCAAAATGGATAATAGATCTTAATTGTAAAACACGGAAGCATAAAACTTTGAGAAGACAACATAGAAGAAAATCTAGGTGGCTCTTGTGTCTAAAACTCATTGTCAAACCCAACACCAAAAATACATGTTTCATGAAAGAAAAAATTGGTAAGCTGGACTTCATTAACATCAAAAACTTCTACTCTACAAAAGATACTGTTAAAAGAATGAAAACACAAGTCACAGAATGGAAGATAATATTTGCAGAACACATATCTGATAAAATGACTTGCATCCAAATATACAAAGAACTCTTAAAATTCAACAATAAGAAAAGAGACAACCCAATTAAAATACGGGCAAGAGAACAGAACAAACATTTTACCAAAGAAGATATACAAATCAGATAGCAAATAACCATATGAAAAGATGCTCAGCATCATATGCCAATAGAGGATTGCACATTAAAACAACAGTGAGATTCCACTACACACCTATAAGACTGGATAGAACCCAAAACACTGATAAAACCAAATGCTGACGAGAATGTGCAGAAATGGGAACTCCCACTCATTGCTGACAGAAATGCAAACTGGTACAGCCCCTTTGGAAGACAGTCTGGTAGTATCATACAGAATAGTTTCACTGACATTATCAAAACACATTTGTCAAAACACATAGACCTGGACAACAAAGAGTGAAACGTAACACAAACTATTATGAACTTTAGTTAATAATAATGGGTTAATATTGGTTTATCAATTCTAATAAAGGTGCTATACGAATTCGGAGCACTTCCCTGCTTCCTGGCACAAAATGGTTCAGGCTTATCTCATCCCAGCCCTGGAATTGGTAATTTCTCTAAGATCCAACTAAATGCTGTTGAGTAGAGTCTCACTTTAGAGTCATAACATAAATTAATTGGAAAAGGTAATCCATGCAAACAGTAACCAAAAAAAGAGCTGAGGTAGCTATACAAAAGAGATTTTAACACAAAAATTGTATGTAAGACAAAAAGGGTCAGTATCTAATGATACAAGGGCCAATTCTTCAAGAAGATACAAAAATTATGAACTTATATATGTAGCTAATCATGGGTCCCAAAATACATAAGTTGAAAACTGACAGAAATAAGGGCTGAAAAGACAATTCAATAATAGTAAGAGACTATATTACCTCACTTTAAGTTATAGATTAAACAACTAGACAGATGATCAGATAGAAAAAAGATTTGGACAACACTGTAAACCAACTAGACTTACATACATCTACAGAAAACTCCACCCAACAACAGAAGAATATACATTCTTCCCAAGCACATATGGAACATTCTCTGGGATAGACCACATTTTAGACCACAAAACAAGTCTCAGTGAACTAAAAAATAATGAGGGCTTCCCTGGTGGTGCAGTGGTTGAAAGTCCGCCTGCCGATGCAGGGGACACAGGTTCGTGCCCCGCTCCGGGAAGATCCCACATGCCGCGGATCAGCTAGGCCCGTGAACCATGGCTGCTGAGCCTGCAGGTCCAGAGCCTGTGCTCCGCAATGGGAAAGGCCACAACAGTGAGAGGCCCGCATACCACAAAAAAAAAAAAAAAAAAAAAAAAGAGATTTTATTGGGCTTCCCTGGTGGCGCAGTGGTTGAGAGTCCGCCTGCCGATGCAGGGGACGTGGGTTCGTGCCCTGGTCCGAGAAGATCCCACATGCCGCAGAGCGGCTGGGCCTGTGAGCCATGGCCGCTGAGCCTGCGTGTCCTGAGCCTGTGCTCCACAACAGTGAGAGGTCTGTGTACCACAAAAAAAGAAAACAAAACAAAATGAAATCACATAAAGTATATTATCTGGCCACAATGGAATAAAATTAGAAATCAAAAAGAGAAGGAAATATGAAAAATTCACAAATTTATAGAAAATAAACACCTCAACAACTAATAGTCAAAGAAGAAATCACAAAGGAAATTAGAAAATACTTTGAGATAATAAAATCAAAACAACTTTAATAAATTATGGGATGTAGTGCTCAGAGGGAAATTTATGGCTGCAAATGTCTACTTTAAAATATAAGAAAGATCTCAAATCAACAACTTAACCTTCTATCTTAAGAAACTAGAAGAACAAGAGCAAACTAAACCCAAAGGTAGCAGAGGGCAGGAAATAATAAAGATCAGAACACAGAAATAGAGAATAGAAAAACAATAGAGAAAATCAATGAAACCAAAAGTTGGTTCTTTGAACAGATCAACAAAATTGGCAAACCTTAACTAGATGGACCTAGAAAAAATGAGAGAAGACCCACATTATTAAAACCAGAAATTAAAATGGGGATGTTACTAGTGGTTATATAGAAAATAAAATGTATATGTAAGAGACTACTATAAGCAACTGTATACCAACAAACTAGATAACCCAGATGATGTAAAAAAAGTTCTAAAAAGACACAAACTACAAAAACTGACTCAAGAAGAAATAGAAAACCTGAACAGACCTAGAACAAGTAAAGAGATGACTTAGTAATTTAAACACTTCAAGGAAAATCCAAGGATTTTCTTTTCAGGTGGCTTCACTGGTGAATTTAACCAAATATTTTTAAAGAATTAACACCAATCCTTCTGAAACTCTTCCATTAAATAAAAGGGAAGGGAATACTGCCCAACTCTTTCTATGAGGCCAGTGTTACCCTGACACCAATGTCAAAGATATCACAGGAAACAAAAACCTACATATTAATATCCTTTGTGAATGTATATGCAAAAACATTAACAAACTGAATCAAGCAGCATTAAAGGGATTACACACCATGACTAATTGGGATTTATACCAGGAATGAAATTTTGGTTCAACATATGAAGATCAATCAATATAATAAATCATATTAATAGAATTTAAAACCAAAATAATATAAGCATCTCAATAGTCGCAGCAAAGCACTTGCCAGTATACAACACCCTTTCACAATAAAAATACTTGGAAAACTAGAAACGGAAGGGAAATATCTCAATCTGATCAAAGGCATCTACAGGAAACATATAGCTAACATCATGCTTACTTGTGAAACACTGGATACTTCCCTCTAAGATCAAGAACAAGACAAGGACATATACTCTAGCCACTTCTACTCAATATTTTACTGGAATTTCTAGCCACAGCAAATAAAAGGCATCCAAACTGGAAAGGACGAATAAAAACACCTCTATTTGCAGATGACATGATACTTTACGTAGAAAATCCTAAGGAATACATACACACACACAACACTGTGAGAGCTCAAAAAAGAATTCAGCAAGGTTGTAGGATATAATATCAATAAATAAAAATCCACTTTATTTCTTTATACTTGCAATGGACAATCTGAAAATGAAATTAAGACAATTTCCATTTACAGTAGCATTTAAAACTATAAAATAATTAGGAAGGAATTTAACCAAGAAAGTGCAAGAACTGTACAGTAGAAACTAGAAAACATACAGTAGAAAGAAATTAAAGAAGACTTAAACAAATGGAAAGACACCGTATGTCCACAGATTAGAAAATTCATTATCATTAACATGGCATTATTCTCCAAAGTGATTTACAAAGTGATCACTATCAAAATTTTAACTGTTACGTTTGAAAAACTGGGCAAGATGATCCTAAAATTCATATAGAAATTCAAAAGACCCCAAAAGCCTTGCAAGTGAAAATAACCTTGAAAATGAAAATAATCTTGAAAATGAAAAACAAAGTTGGGAGACTCACACACCCTGATTTCAAAACTCACCACAAAAGTACAGTAATTAGAGCAGTGTGGTACTGGCATAAGAGTAAATAAAGAGATCAAGAGAATAAAATTGAGAGTCCAGAAGTAAAAGTTCACTCTATGGACAACTGATTTTTAATAAGGTGTGCCAGACCATTCTATTGGGGAAAAATAGCCTTTTCAACAAATGGTGCTGGGATAACTGAACATCTACATGCAAAAATATGAATTTGGACCACTACCTCATACCATATACAAAAATTAACTTGAAATGGATTAAAGTCCTAAATCTAACAGCTAACAGTATAAAAAGTCTTAGAAAGAAACATAGGTATAAATATTTGTGAGTTCGGATCAGACAATGGTTTCTTAAATATGACACCAAAAGCACATGCAATGAAAGAAAAGAATTAATAAGTTGGACTTCATCATAATTAATTATTTTGTGTGTCAAAGAACACAATGAAGAAAGTAAAAAGACAACCCACAGAATGGGAGAAAGTATTTGCATGCATATGTATGTATATATATACATCATACATATATATGTGTGTGTATATATATCAGCTTTGTATATGTGATAAATAGCTAGATTATATCAAGAACACTTAAAACTCAACAATAAAAATAACCCAATTAAAAAAGTTGGCAAAGGATCTGAATAGTCATTTCTCCAAACAATATATATAAACGGCAAATAAATACATGAGAAAAAAATGTTCAACATAATTATTCATTGCAGAAATGCAAATTAAAGCCATAATGAGATACCACTTCACAACCACTATATTGGCTATAATAAAAAACAAAAAATAAAACAAGTGTTAGAGAGGATATGGATAAATTGCAATTCTCAGACATTTCTGATGGGAATGTAAAATCTGACAGCCACTGTGGAAAATGGTTTGACAGTTCCTCAGAATTTCAGCAATTCCATTCCTAGATATATACTCAAGAGAACTGTCCACACAAAATCTTCACCATAAATGTGTATAACAGCACTATTCATGACAGCTGAAAAGTAGAAACAACCTACATGTTCATCAACTGAGAGTGGATAAGCAGTATGTGGCATATCCTTACAGGGAAACATTACATAGCTATAAAAAAGACTGAGGTACTGATAAATGCTAAAACATGGATAAACTTTCAAAACAGTCTACTAAATAAAAATATCCAGACAGAAAAGGCCACACATTGTATGTTTTATAGAAATGAAATATGTCCAGAAAAGGCAAATAAAAGAGACATGAAGTAGATAGTGATTTCCAGAGGCTAGAAGGAGGAGAAAATTGGGATCTGCCTGCTAACAGTCATGAGGTTTCTTTTTGGGGTGATGGAAGTGTTCTGAAATTAGATAGTGGTGATGTTTACACGATATTGTGAATATACTAAAAATCACTGAAATGTATACTTTTCAATGGTTAAAACGGTGAATTTTACATTATTTGTATTTTATGTTAAAAAAAAAAAAAGAATCAATTGCCAAAGTAAGATTCTAAGTTCTGTCTATCCTATGTGTTACCCTCAGATAGCCTTTTCAAAACAATGGATGCAGGATAAGAATTAGGCAATATTTCTTGTTCTAATTGACATCTCCTGAAGGGCTAAACTGCTGGGGCACAGTTTCATGCAATAAGAAACAGAAGAACTGTTCTACATAAGAAACAAAAGTAATTATGAATTAGATATACAGAAGCTTAGTGAATTGCCAATTCTGGAAAGTATAAGCAACAAATTTCATTTCTTCAAATAGCTGTGTAAATTTAAAAGTACCCCTGCCTGGAAAAAGTGGGAGTAATGGTGATGAAAAGTGGATTTTAGTGATAGTAATACATAAAACAAATGGGGATTGTTTCCTGCGTGGTGACTTGCTAGAATAGCAAGTATACTAGCAGAGATCTGAAAGATTAAGACAGAGCAATCTTGCTAGAATAGCAAGTATACTAGCAGAGATCTGAAAGATTAAGACAGAGCAATATGATAAAGAGAGAAGTGGTTAGAAGATAGAGAACTAGAAAGAAAGACAAGAAAGTCTGGTAAAGACCAGCCAGTTTAGGTGAGCTGAGAAGGAGATTTTAGCATTAGTAAAGAAGATGCTAGTCCAGGGTCATTTATGTGAGTTAAAGACAAGGATGGTAGAATTCTCTGCTAGAAGGATTTCAATGGCTACAGCATGAATTTCAACGAAATAAGATAGGGAGAAAAGGAGACGGAGGAGAAGAGGGAATGAGGAGGGGGAAGGGAATGAGAAAGAGAAGGCAGAGGGGGAGGAAGGGAGGAAAGGAAAGATGACCAGACCTTTACTTTTCAACGTACCTACTTAGGTAAAGTGAAGAAACATGACTTACATTGTAAGGAAGAAGACAATAGGGGAGGAGAAAGTAAAACAGAGGAAAAACCTATTAAAAACTGACTACTGACCTTGACTTATTTGTTTCAAGTACATGAAGCATGTGTGATAATTACCCACACATCAGTTATCTGTATTTTATACATAAACACATAGGAAACCATTGGTTGTCCTAGCAGTTCTTTAAGAATGCATCAGTAAGTCAGAAAGAGAAAAACAAATATCGTATATAACGCATATATGTGGAATCTAAAACATGGTATACGTGAACTTATTTGCAAAGCAGAAACAGAGACACAGACATAGAGAACAAACACATGGATACCAAGGGGGGAAGGGCGGGAGGGATGGATTGGGATATTGGGATTGACATATATACACTACTATGTATAAAATAGACAACTAATCAGAACAGACTGTATAGCACAGGGAACTCTCTCTACTCTATGCTCTGTGGTGACCTAAATGGGAAGGAAATCCAAGGAAGAGGGGATATATGTATATGTGTGGCTGATTCACTTTGCTGTACAGCAGAAACGAATACAATATTGTAAAGCAACTATACTCCAAAAAAAAAAGAAAAAAAGAATGCCTCAGAATCACCTTGGAGGGCTTGTTAGAACTCAGATTGCTGGCCCCACCCTGGAGTTTCTCAGGCAGAAGGGCAGGAATGGGGTCTAAGAGTGTACATTTCTATCAAGTACCCAGGTATAGCTAAAAGTTGCTGGACCGGGGACCACATTTTAAGAACCACTGACTTAGACAAGCAGGGTACAAAGAAAAAAGTTCTGATGAGTGCAGAAGGATGGATGAGAGTAGAGAAGGCAGACTGAGCCAGTTATTTATAGAGTACCAACCACCTGTGCTAGGTACTGGAGATCATAGATAGAATTGGGCACCACAGGCAAATCCTTACCCTAATCAAGATGACAGAACACTGATGTTTATGCATTTATATGTCAATTGTTGGCATTGGGTTTTTTTGTTTGAATTTTACATGCTAATTGTTCTTAAACGTAACCATGGAAATCCAAGATTAGTAAAACTTATTGTGAATTTCAGCCCAAGATATACAACTTTGAATATACCAGATTCTGTATAAGAAGAAAACATGTATTATAATAAATTTTATTAAATAAGAGTATGAGGATTAAACAGTGAAAGGTGGAGCAGATAAATCAAGAGATCTTGGTAGTCCTGTGCTCCAAGGATTAAAAGATAAAAGGTTAGTTGGTTGTTTAATCCCCAAATATTCTTTACTCCAAAGGAGAATTTCTTTAAGACCAGAGGTAAAAATACCTCCAAGTTAGAATTGCCAGAATTAGCAAATAAAAACATAGGGCACCCAGTAAAATTTGAATTTCAGATAAACAATGCATATTTTTAATATAAGTACGTTTCATGCACTATTTGGAACAAACTTATACTAAAAAAGTTTCTCATTGTTTATCTGAAATTCAAATTTCTGGGTGTTCTATATCTTATCTGGCAGCTCTATTTAAGTGGACTCTGACCAAACATTCATTCAATGGACATTCAATATGTCCTCAGTCTTATAAAGGTAAAAGTGTAGAGCATATTCTGTGCCACACGAGACAATGAAGAATAAAAGGATGGTCAAACAGCAAAGGCATTAAGGATGCAGTGGTGAGGGAGACCAATATGACAGGAAGAGTCTAGGAAGGGGAGCTTCATCAGCAAGTATGACCACAGCTGGTCCTGAAGGTGAGTAGGATTTGATTAGCCAAAAGCTGGTGTCAAGGCTATGCAGAAGAAATGAACTGCATGTATATGAAGTGTAGAGTCTGGACCAAGCACAGCAGGCAAATGGGAGAGGAACAAGGACACTTATGACTGATTGAGCCAATTCCCTCACCAGCTATATAGCACAAGGCCTCTTGGAGAATAATTACTGACACTCATCAATACCTCAATATATCCATGATCATCTCCATTTTTTTTCATCTTCACAAGGACCACATGGAGAGAATGCAAAGCATGCCACAGGGTATCCAGACATTCTGAGCCCTTAAGACAAAGAAATAGAATCTGATGGTCGGAGTGTTTCTAAATAGAGAACAAGTAGATCTCTGGTCCCAATGCATTTTCTGATCCTAGTTAGAAATAAAGATCTGTGCCACAGCACTGGGCCTTGGTCTCAAAGTCAGTAGATCTGGGTCCTAGTATCTTGAGGATGCTCACAAGTGAGACAGTCTCTGGGCTTCAGTTTCCCAGCTGTAACGTGACAGCTCGGGATTATAGGATTTCTCAGGCCCCTTCTAATTTAACATTCAGTAATTAATTGAATAAATCATCCATTCATTAAACACTTACTGAGAGCCTGCCATATGTAAGGCAATTTGTTAGGAGCTGTGATGGATACAAAGAGAGTTAATCATTCACAGTTATTTATTCATCACTAGGCAAAACTCTGAAGGAAATATTTGCCCCCTTTCCCCATCCTTACACTGAGAGACTCACTTGGACACTCCATAGAGGGCTGGCTTCTGGCCCACTGAACTCAGGCTGTCAGGATTTGTTCTAGCCAATCTGCTGCTTTATCTTTATTTCACTCCTTCCCCTAAGTTTCCTCAAGGAAACTCCACCTCTCTGCATTTCATTCCCTAGGGGGTCCTGTACTCAGCCTTCCAGGGTGAGAATCAATTCATCTGACAACTCAAAAATGTCAAAGCCCAAAACAAAGAAAGGAGGGGGCTACATGTGAAGAATCTGAAGGTAAATGTGGGCTTCAATCTTTTTTTCTTTCTATGTATTAGTGACTACAATCAGAAGTTGATGTGGATAAAACAAAGCAAAAAGAAAGAAAATAAATATTTACCAAGGCTTATTAGTGCTGTCAAGTTAAGTGCTGTCATGTATCATCTTATTTCATCTGCGAAACCATCTGTGACAACAGTTTGTTATCCTCACAGACGAACCTGAGGTAAGGAGTAGGCAGTGAACTTGCCCAGGTCCAAAGTGCCAGGGCCAGGAGTAATCTCGATTTGGCTTAATACTAAACCAATGCTCTTTCCAGTAAACCAGCTAATCCACAGGTATGTTACCAGGCTGCCAGTATGTTTCAACCATTTATGCGGTATACCAACTAACAGTTAAAGTAACAAAGAATTTTATAAAAAATAAAGTAGATTCAATTTATTTATAATAATGTCAACTTCAGTGACTTCATTCCAACATGCCTTTTTCAGTTTTGTTCAAAGTAGGAGACTTACAGCCCAAGTTGGGGGCTTACACATAATTCCTGCCACAGGAATATTTGCTCACACAATGCCACAGGTCATTCATATTGTAGCTGAAAAACAAAGTTGGATAGTACTATCAATAAATGGCAATCAGGTGAATGTGGGGATTCTCTGAGGGCAGGTGAGCCTTACTCCAGTCCTGTATATATGTTCTGCTGACCCCGCATCTTTAAAGGAGGGGTATGTGTGTGTGTGTCAGAGAGAGGCGAGAGGAAGTGGATGAGAGGGAAGGAGTGGGAGAAGGAGGGGAAGAGGAAGAGAACACAAAACAGAGAGGCAGAAACAGCTCTCCAATACCCACAAGGAGTTAATTTGGACCACCATGACTCTACGGCAACTGAGCTTTTAACGATTTATACAACAAAAGTAGAAGCTTTCCTAAGCTGTATTATTATATATGTAGCTGTCTTTTTAATTTTTTTTTTTTTTTTTTTTTTTTTTTGCTGTACGCGGGCCTCTCACTGTTGTGGCTTCTCCCATTGCGGAGCACAGGCTCCAGACGTGCAGGCTCAGCGGCCACGGCTCACGGGCCCAGCCGCTCCACGGCATGTGGGATCTTCCCAGACCGGGGCACGAACCCGTGTCCCCTGCAT
Source organism: Phocoena phocoena (assembly GCF_963924675.1). Taxonomy (NCBI): domain Eukaryota; kingdom Metazoa; phylum Chordata; class Mammalia; order Artiodactyla; family Phocoenidae; genus Phocoena; species Phocoena phocoena. Next base: position 89,849,953 of record NC_089220.1, on the reverse strand, counting down.
CGGCAGGCGGACTCTCAACCACTGCGCCACCAGGGAAGCCCCTTTTTAATATTTTTACGGCCCAGAGTCATTGTGATAATCATATACTATTTTGTAAAATACAGTGATGCCCTTAAAGATAATCACATGCTCAAGGATGTATACCTCTCCCCTAAGGAGTTCCTGATTACTCTGCTTTTAGTGCTCAAGGGCACTTTAACAAATGAGTCCTATTTCCCTTGTCTGGAAGGAGGGTGTTTGGAAGAAAAACTTGTCTGGGTATAGGACACATATCGAACCAATGGGCATACCAGGTTAAAAATGCAGAATGGACAGTATAGTTGAGCCAGAAAGGACAATTAGAAAAATGAAACCAGAAAATAAGCCAGCACAATACTTGATGCAACCCAAAGCAAAGATATGGAATGGGATGAAGGAATGGGTTCTGGAGAGTTAGAGACAGCAGCAAAGTCAACGGATGTTAAGCCAGACCCTGCTCACCTTGTTCATGGTGTGGTTTCTTTACAAGCAGTAATGTTCCTTCAATATATAATAATGCACTGCTTGCTATTTCTGGGTTTTCTGACTCCTCCCTTACTATCTTATCAGTATCAATGTCTACATGGAAACTCCTGTGGCTCTCCAATCACCTGTTGCAGCTACAGACTTGAAAAACAGAAAGACAGCGGAAAGCACTGTTAAGTTAAAAAGGAATGAACTGGCTCTGAGTGACAGCCTACAGGTAACAAAGTATTTGGGTCTGTCTATGACATCTATTATGGTAACCCAGATACTTCATTTATTTCTGAATTTCATCTATGCTTTAGATAGGGAGATGGTAAAATCTGGATAGATAATTGCATTCCTTCCCTGGGACTGCCGTAACAAAGCCCACACACTGCGTGGCTTAAACAACAGAAATCATTGTTTCAATAGTCTGGAGGCTAGAAGTCTGAGATCAGGGTGTCGGCAGGGTTGGTTCCTTCGGGGCTGTGAGGGAAAAGCTGTTCTATGCCTCTCCCTTAGCTTTTGGTGGTTTGCTGGCAATTTTTGGAGATTCATCACCTAAATCTCTGCCTTCATCTTCACATGGCATTCTCCATATGCGTGTCTTGTCCAAAATTCCACTTTTTATAAGGACACAGTCATATTGGATTGGGGCCCACATTTTAATGACCTCATCTTAACTTGATCATCTGCAAAGATCCTCTTTCCAAATTAAGGTCATGTTCACAGGTACTGGGAGTCAGGACTTCAGCATTTTTGGGGGGAGTGCATAGCTCAAGCCATAACAATAATTTTACTCTGTTTAAGTGTGTGCAGGTGTGGGTGTTCTGTAAAGGAAAAGGAACTCTATTTAGGCTCCTATGTAAATGGGGCCCCTGTGCGGTAGGCCTTTTCCTACTCAGGTGTCCAGAGATGATGGAATTCTTCCCTGTTATAAAAGGCAAACCCATCAAATCTGAGTAGACCATAAGGCTCAGGGGCTTGGTGCTCTATTCTCTCAAGAGTGGGAGATGCCAGGGACTCCCTAGCCAGAGTGCAATGGAGAGGAGAAGAAGGGCACTCAGAACCTCAGAAATCAGAATAAGGATCTTCTGTCACTACACAACCAAGAAGGGTCCCCTCTGTCACTCCCATATCTTCACAGAGTAGTAAGGAGGAAAGAGAGCACCTAGAAGAAGTTAGGAAAGATAAAACTATTGGTTTAGAGTAACAGGAAATAGGAAATCAAAACGGGATTAAGTATGGATAAAAGTAATTTTTTATGAGCTGTGTTTGTTAGTAGGTCCCAGACTTGTAAGTTCAATCGAGTAATTCTCATTGATGTAAAGAATTTCCTTTCATAGTCATTTATTCAACAAATATTCACTGAGCATCTACCACATGACATGAATTTTGGTGACTGGGAATAAAATGGTAAGTCACAATCTTTCTTTTGAGATAACAGTCCTGAGTAGCTACTAGGGTTTTGAAGTTAAAAAGACCTGAGATCAAATTTCATTTGCACAGTCTATCTGTGCTTCAGTTTCCTTAGGTGTAAAATGGAGACAATAATAATACTTAATCAGAGTATTTTTGTTAAAAGAAAGTTAGCTATTATATGGAAAGTATTTAGCATAGTGCCTGGAAAACATTAAGTGTCATGAGTTCAATTATCTATGTTATGATATATTAATAATTAATATTATTATGATTACATATGTAGCACAGAAGAGGAAAGAATTAATTCTGATGGGGAAAGTGTAAGAATGGATTCACCAATGAGATGACACTCAACCTGGTCCTTAAAGTGAGGTTTAGGATGAGAGATGAAGCAAAAGAAATTAAATAACAAATAATATTCCATCTTTTCTACCATAGACACTGAAATTGCCCTGCTCTGGCATTTTAATCACAGCCTTATAGCAAACACACACATAAAAAGAATTTTCAGCTATTGCTGAGGTCCATAAATTATTATAGATGTTACTTCAAAAGGTAAAGAGAGAATAGAGTAGTGAAATATAACTGGAGATATAAAAAGAGTAGTTCAAATAAATATATGTACCATTTATAAATACAAGAATTACATTTTGCAGGACAATATCATCTCCCTATCTGTCTAGAGTTTTACTTCCCAGACGGAATTTTGGACTTCACAGTAAGGTTAGTGACCACCAAAAAAGCAAGACAGAACCACATGATCACTTTATTTATCAACAGTTAGAGTGCACATACAGGGTGGCAATTTTTAAGCCTCTCCCTTCAAACCTGAAGGGTAACTTGGAACCATCTGACAGGAGATGACAACACGAAAGTTTGATGTCGGAAAACTGGTCATGTGAAGTGCGGTTCAAAATACTGACTTCAATGTAAAAATCCTTAAAGAGTCCTGCCACAGGTGACCAAAAAAAAAAAAAAGAAAAAGAAAAAGAAAAGAAAATCAAAGGGAGAAAACCTGGAGAGAACTCAAACTTCAATAAGACCCTTAAAAAGCCCTGGGGAGAAAGACACTATAAACACCTTTTGTAGAAAAAGTTACAGACAGAAAACAGAAAGAACAGATAAAAAGTAGAAAACATCCCTCAAAGGGTAAGTGTAGTAGGAAAATTAACTGTAAAAGATACAAATAATTCATAAATTAAAACATTATGATTCCTAGTACTTTAATAAGATAATTTCTAAAACACAATTTTTCATATTTCAAACAAGAAGTCTGGTTAAAAGGGGGGGTGGGGAAAATGAAGGTGGATGATTAACCAAGAAGGAAAACATTGGAATGTTTACATATAACATAATATTATATATATATATATACACACATTATGATATACTACATATAATGCAATTAAAATAATAAATGCAGAAGTTTGTTCTCTATTTCTTAAAGAAGATAAGAAAGAATTATTATTTGGAAGCTTAGTCTTAGCAAAGAAAGGTTTTAGCATTGATCTATACGGGGCCAAAAATATCAAAGAAGATCACAACGCTTGTAAAGATTTTATAAATACTGCAAAGAAACAAAACATTCAGGGAGAATGGTCAGCATTGTAGTTAATCTTTCTAAAGGGTAAATATTATTAACTGTGGCTCTGCCTCTGAGAAATATGGATGGAACCTGGGATCATGCCCCAGTCAGTAAGAATCCAACACTATGCACGTGATCCTCAGTGGGTCTAATGATAAATAAAATATGAATGCTGTCCTTAAGGTTCCTTTAGTATGGTTATTCAGTCACTAAATCTGTTGACAAAGCAAACCCTCCTTGCTCCAGCTTAAATTTGCATTTCATTTATTCATCCAATAGGCATAACTGAACTCCTGGTATTCGGACCTGAGAATACTAAAATAAATAGAAGGGAAATGTTGCTCTCAAAGAACAGAGTTAATGGAGGAGATCATGCATTTGTAATATCACAGTAGTGGTCATATCTAGCTGTTCGTGGTTAATTAGTAGGGAACCAGGGATAAAGAAAAAATATGTGAGACTGTTTGACTATCCTAACAGGACTAAATTATGTTTTCAGTGACAAAGGCAGAGTCACTAATAGATTTGTTCCAGGTTGAAATGAATATTGAGACTTGTTGGTGCTATTGGGTCACTGTTTTTATTTTGGGTGTGTTTGGCTATAGCCAATATTGTAATTCACAAGTGTGTTCTCACCATGGGAATGAAAATGGAGGGCTTGTGAAAACAGGGTTCAGGACACTGGAGAGGTGTCCAAGCACAGACTATATAGGGAAAGAGGATAATTGGCGAGAACATGGAACGTAAGAGGAAAATATGTGGCAAGGAAACAAGCTAGCAAAGTATAAGTGGCAGAGAAAGCTTAAGAAGCCTGTGTCCTGTACCCAGTGGGACCTGAGGGGCAACAGCCTCTTTCTGACCAGACATCTTCATGACTGATTGCTCCTATTTCTGGAAATATCACATGATGGGTCATTCCCGTAGGATATCTTTTACTAAGTGTGTTTTGTGAAAGACTAGTTCCATGAAATAGTAATCCATGAACATGAAAAATGGGTTCTCTGGTCAAATAAATTGGGAAGCTCATCTTCTGTTGTATCAGTTATGGCCCTGCAGGAAATATAATTCACTCAGATTGTTCAGGAGTTCTTAATCTCTTTGTGTGTGTGTGTGTGTGTGTGTGTGTGTGTGTGTGTGTGTGTGTTAAAACTCTTGGGAGTTTGGTGAAGTCTATGAAACCAATTTCAGAAAACACATAAAATATAATACACAAAGATTACAAAAGGATTCAAATTAAATTGAAATTCAGTTAACAAAATATTTTAAAAACAAATTTTTTTTTTTTTTTTTTGCGGTACGTGGGCCTCTCACTGCTGCGGCCTCTCCCGTTGCGGGGCACAGGCTCTGGACGCGCAGGCTCAGCGGCCATGGCTCCCGGGCCCAGCCGCTCCGCGGCATGTGGGATCTTCCCGGACCGGGGCACGAACCCGTGTCCCCTGCATCGGCAGGCGGACTCTCAACCACTGCGCCACCAGGGAAGCCGCTAAAAACAAATTTTTAGTATAGGAATAAATGTGCTTCTTTACTAACCTATTTAAATAACATGATCTAGCATCAGATCTCATAACTAACGTAGTTTCAAAGTAGTAATAACAATAAATTCTATTTCAAGATATCAACAAAACCTACAACGTGATATGAAAATATCTGTGATATCTGTTGATGACAAAGCCAGAGGTGCTGCTAACGTCTTTTGCCTACATTCATAGCTGAAAGAAAAGATAAATTTCTTTTAGGGGTTAGTGAAAATAAAGGGGTAGTTTTTTACTGAGCAAGTTCAAAGCTTTTTTTCCCATCCAAGTTCTCCAATCCCCTGTTTTCTATCTATAGATGTCATTGGGGTCCTTAGACTCCCAAGCTAAGAACCCCTAGGAACAGACTTTAATGAAGAGACTGCTTAAGGAAGTGCAGGCAGGGTTAATGAAATAAGGGGTGCAGAAGCACCCAGGGAATAGTAACAACTGGGAAGCCCAGCGCAGAAATGGGGGAGGAAAAATAGTGTTTCTAGAGCCCATGGTAAGCTGGAGTCATGGCGAGGACCTGCCCAAAAAGCTGTAGTCATGAAGGAAGCCAGCTACTGCCAGAGAATTGGCACCAAAGCAAAAAAAGCTGTGAAGAAAATATCATTCTCCTGCCCTTTTTAACTTCTGCAGGTGTCTTCTATTGGCTAAACCCAATAAAAGGTCAGCAGACACAAAGCCTGGATGAGTCTTTTCACAGGGGTCAGCCTCAAGGGGACCCAGAGCAGGGCACACAAGGGTGGAAAATGGAGTGGTACGGGAAGACACACCAGGAAAACTAGCCCATTAGGTAGCTACGATTCTTTAGGGAAGATTTTTCCAGATACTTCAGTATACTAACATGTACTGTGATTAGTCATTACATGTATTAATTATTAATTTAATAAGGAGTGTTGATCAAAGTTATCTTATCTCAGGATCCATTTTTCAAGGAACATCACAGAGGATCAATATTCTGTAGAACAAGTTTCCTGATACTGCTTTAGGATTTCCTGTAAACATGTATTTTACCTGCATTAAGTTATTTAGCTGTCTAGCCAGGTTAGCATATTAGCTAGCAAACACCTGTGAGAGACCAGAAAGACCTGATTTCAGCTTTAATTATTTGGCAGCAGTGAGAGTTGAGAATAAGTGTTGCAGAAAGAAAATGATAACCTGTCCTGCTTTTTATCAGAGATAGTTGAGAAAGTGTCCATCCTATTATAGCACTTTGGGGAGCCCATCCCCTGATACCTAGCTCAGGACTCCAAACTCCTCTGGCAGGGATTTCATAAATCCCAAATAGTCAGCTTGGGTCCTGCACAGATGAGAGTGCTTACAGCCTTTCCACTGAGGACATCAGCTGTGGTAGCCACTCTAATCACAGGCTCTTTCATTATGCATCTTTTAAACATCACAAATAAACCATTGTGCATCTGTCACTGCAGTCAGCTAGCTCACCAGGACAGTACCTGGGCATAGATTAGCCAAGAGCTAAAAATTACTTTGTGGACAGATAAGAGCAAAAACAAGGAACTTTTGGATGATTGCTTACGGAAAGGACCCAAATTCTCTACCCCTTCCTGTATCCACATGATTTGCAATGTGGCTTTGCAGCTCCTCCCTTTAAGTGGTGCAATATATTTCCCCCACTTCCTGTATCTGGGGTGGCCCTGCAACTTGTTTTGGAGAATAAAATATTGCAGAGATACCAGAGTGCCAGTTCTGAGCCCAGACCTTAAGATACCTTGCCAGCATCTGTTAGTTCTCTTGGAACTCTGCCCAGCTGCCATGTGAATGAGCCTGAGCTAGGCTGCTGGAGGATGAGAGACCATGTGGATCAGAGTCAAGTTAGACCATGTGTCCCAGGCAAGGCCTCAGACATTGTGAGAGCCCAGCCAATATCAATAAATCTGACCTAAGCTGACCATCAAACCATAAAGAAGTCTAGCCAAGACAAGTGAAAGTACAGAGTGGATCCCAGCTTATATTGCTGACCTGCACAATCATGAGCAACATAAATGGATATTGTTTTCAGCCACTGCTTTTGGGGGTGATTTGTTATGCAGCAATAGCTAATTGATATAATAAATCACAGGATATAACTCTATCTCGCCCCAGTGGACGCAATGATGAACGGAATGTGGGTAACCCAAAAACATTTGGTTTTTTTGCACTTAGAAATGAGTGGAAGATTTTGACAGGCAATACGAAATGGAAGTAGCACAAAAATTCAACTGCATACCTCATATGTGTGCACAGAACTAATGCTGAACAGTTACAGTCCTAGGCACACTGCAGGATGAGGGAGGTAACCATAGTCCATAAGGAAAAAGTGCAATAAAAAACAGATTCTTAAAGCATCCTATATCATGTTTCTGAAAACCTTGAATTTAGCCATGCTAAAGCAACAGTGTTTATGACCTGGCAACCTCTAGCCTCCTCATCATATCTTACTGAATATGCTTCTGTGAATGGGTGGGAGTCTCCATGTCACGGTCCACCTCTGGCAGCTGTGGAGAGGAGTCGTGAGCATCCTGACACAGTATACTTATAGACAATCCACTACTAACTCCAGATCTTTAATGAGAGGATGGGCAACCATCCAAACAATAATGGCTCCTGCTAACCAAAAAAGTATTCTTCTATAAAACAGTGATTGAAAAATTACTCTACCAAGGTCAAAAATATTTACTTCCTTAAAAAGCAAGTTTAAAGCTGTATAGGAGGACTATCTATGGGTTAAATGTTGTAATGCCCATGCTGACACACAAAAAATAATAATAAAGAACATTTTTGGAAATAAGACGCAAAAATCTTTGGAGTGGCAAATTTCAATCAGTTAGCAACCACTAGAAAAGGCATGGGCTTTGGCACCAGATGGATCTGTTAATGAACTTTGATTCTGCCACTTGCACACTACTATATATAAAATAGATAACTGATAAAGACCTGCTGTAGAGCACAAGGAACTCTACTCAATACTCTGTAATGACCTATGTGGGAAAAGAAGCTAAAAACCAGGGCATATATTTGTATGTAATAGCTGATTCACTTTGCTGTACACCTGAAACTAACACATTGTAAATTAACTATACACCAATAAAAATTTTTAAAAAAGGAAAAAAATGCTACATGGCCTTGTCCATGTTGCTTAACCTCTCTGAACCTATTTCCTGTTTTAGAAGATGGTAAGAGTAATAATTACAATAGACTCACTGGGCTATTGTGAAGATTAAATGAGATAACACAAATCAAACAACTGACACAGTGTCTGGCTCATAGCAAGTGCTCAATAAATCTACACTGCCAGTTCCCTATGTTGAATGCAAAGCATAATCTCCATAAACACTTTGCTTTGGCTCTCACAGTGTTTAAATTGAAAGAGCTTTATCAAAAGCTCAATCACATTCTTTGGAAGCAGTGAAAAGCATGACTGAGTTGTAGATAAAAAGCAAAATGGAGAAAGAATGCATCTTTGATGCTGTTAGTCACAGTCCAGGCACCCTCCAATTTTCAAAGGACTGTGTTCCAAAACTTAATTTGTGAGCCACTTCCTGGAAAGAATTTTAGAGATGGTGGTTAGATTCTCAAGCCACCTCAGAAGAGTATATTTGGCCCATAAAATGGTTGACTAAAGTACTTTAACTCTGGTTCTCAGAGCAGAGCCACGTGTGGTAGAAGACAAGGATGTAGTGAAGAAGGGGAGAAGGGGCATTGTGAAGAAAAAAAACCAAAAAAGCGTTGGATGAGTAAAAATTACTAATAGTTATGGTGCATCCTTTAGATTCCAGACATTGAACTATGTGCATAGTAGTTTTATTATTTAATGCTTATAGCATCTCTTTGATAAAGGCATTTCTCTCATACTACCTAGAATAAACAATAAAACAACCTAGAAGTTCAGAAATATTAATTAATTTGTCCAAAGTCACATAACAAGAAAATAATGAAAGAAGGGAATTTTGAATGTGGTAAAGTCAGTGACCAATCAAGGAGTGACCAGAAAACATTTTCAGCTAATAGACTTCAGGTTGTGCCACTTTTATAGGGGGAAGATCCTTTCAAGTTATTTGGTTAAATATTACTTTTCAAAAGTGTGTCTGTATGTGTATTCATATATATACATACATGTATACATATGCACATATACACATATAATGTATTTAAATAAATATTTGACTGTAATTAAATTAAATCTAGGCAAATGATATGAAAATTTTCAAACAGCACAGGAAGATATAAAATGAAAGCTAAACATCTCCCGCCACCTATAGTTTTTTATCTGTATTTTTCTAGTAAAATACATATAACTATTACTTACACAAAGGAGAACGTGTAATGCACACCTTCTATATCACTTAATAATACATCTTAAAGCTTTTTCTACATCACCATCAATAGATCTAACTTATTCTTTTCACCAACGCAGGGTATTCTGTTCAATACAATTAATTTATTGGCAATCCCCTGTTGAAGGGGAATATTGTTTTCCTGTATTTTGCTATTACAAGGTACATCCTTTTGCAAGTGTATTACTAGGTTAAATCCTGAGCTGTGAAGTTGCTGGCTCAAAGGTCCTGTGAATTAGATTTCTTGACTGCGATGGTTGCTTTCCTCACATCCTCACCAATGCTAAATATCATTGCATTTTTAAATTTTTGCTGAACTTACAAGATAAAAATTGCATCTTATTTTAATTTTCATTTCTTTAATTATGTATGACATTTATCATTATTTATACGTTTACTGGTCATTTGTATTTATTTTTCTTTAAATATTTTTTCACTTATTAGGTATTTATATTTTTGCCTACTTTTTAAATTCACATTAGCTTTTTCTTAATTATTTGTACAAACTCTTTGAAAATTAAGGAACTGGCTCTTTGTTTTTCATGGGTCTTGCATATTTTTTTCTTAAGGAACACTTTTTAACCATCAGCTACTTCATCTTCTTAAGCAAATTTCTGATTATGATTTGACTTTCTCTTAAATTGGCTGTCAAGAGAATATGTCCTGGTTATGCTATTAAGAATATTCTGGGGCTTCCCTGGTGGCGCAGTGGTTGAGAGTCCGCCTGCCGATGCAGGGGACACAGGTTCGTGCCCCGGTCCGGGAGGATCCCACATGCCGCGGAGCGTCTGGGCCCGTGAACCATGGCCGCTGAGCCTGCGCGTCCAGAGCCTGTGCTCCACAACGGGAGAGGCCACAACAGTGAGAGGCCCGCGTACCACAAAAAAAAAAACAAAAAAATAAAACAAAAGAATATTCTGGCATGTGTAAAAGTTATATTTTCTTTTATGAAGTAATAAATTGGCAATCTGGTTTTAAACATACTACTCAGGATTATGTGTCTTTGTGTATATATGTTTTTGAATTTTTGTTAATTTGAGTCCTCCTTGAGAGACAGATGCATTTTTGATGAGCTAAGAAATCATTTTCTGATCCTGCAAGACTAAGCAATACATGGGGTTATTGCTCGTGCCCTGTTCATGCTACTTTGCAAAGTGGCTCAGTGCGTCCCGTATGCCAGCCAGTCAGCTTCTCCTGGCAATTCCCCAACCTTGCCTTCACCCCCTTCATTTCCAACTTTCATGGAGCATTCTGGGCATCAGTAGGAGAAAAATGTGAAGGTAGGTGTTGGGTCTTTGTAAACCAGGAAGAATTCTGGGGAGATGAATTGTTAGGGAGCATGAGATAGCTTTTAATATTTAAGGAGAATATTAGACGCTGCATAGGGAAGATTCAAGGGATTTGGAACACTGAACCTCTGAACTCTGTGCCCATTGTAGGATCTTCTTAAAGGCTCACATTTATTCATTTCAGTTCATGACTGTTAATGATTAACATTTGTTTACATATTTTGAAGCTTTAAAATCAGTCTGTCAAACAAATAATTAGTAGTTACATAATTCAAAGGCCTTGAAGTCTTATTCAAGCTCATGCAAAACGTTGTATTTTTAAATAATTTTATGCTTATTTCACATTAAAATCTTCTCAAATAATAAGGAAGACCATCCTAGTACTATTTTTAAAAGATAAAAGTGACCATTCAACAGGATCAGTTACCTCTTCAATGTTTTAAGTTAGATGTCAGGACTGATTTTAGACAGAGAATCATGCCATAAGAACTTCTTGTCATTTTATAAATTGTCTAATTACTTTTGGGGGAAATGCCAATTCTACAACTCTATAATAAAAAGTAACAGTAATAAGTGGATTGTATGTCTTTGCCCATAACTTTATAGTGACCCTTGAGCATTGATTCTCTACTCTGGTGTCATTGTGCTTTACATGCTTTTCTGGTGAAAAGCACATTCTTCAGGCATTCAGCAACATTTGATATTATAATATTATAATATCTATAATATTATCATGTGGTCTGTAAGTGAATGAGAATTTACGAAAAAGCAAAATACCCAAAACCATGAGGAGCTGTAGCTAATTATTTCCAGTTTTGCAATTCTGAGATGCTGATTTATTATATATATACATGCATATCTGTATATATCCATCCAACAATAAATACTACCATTTGAGTATGTGGTTCATATATATGAAGTATAGCTATAAATGAATTCATGTATGAATAGAATTAATATATCTATGGAGTGAAATGTACTTATAAATGTATATTAACTAAATTCTTAAGACAGTATCTGAACAATATATGAATACCATAATGTGTGTTATTCATTCAAAACACATTATTTGAAAAATGACAAATATTTTTAACATCCCCTTTGTAGCAAAATGTATTTGTGCATATTTGCACAACCCGCTTTAATACACTGTGGACAAAGGGAAGCATCCTTGATTCAAGGGCAACTACGGTCTGGTTCCAATAACGAGGATTTAGAAAATGCTCTTTTTTTCCTTTAAACTCTTCAGAGAACAAAGATTCTCTAGCCACAGATCTTTAACAGCTTCTGTCTAGATTCAGGTAGATTGTACAATATAAAGTATAAACAGCAGATGTTAATTTGAATTTAAATGCAATTGAATTGTCCATCAAAAGGAATGTCGATCCAATTTATAATTAGCCTCCAAATAAATGAAAACCTATTCTTATCTAAAATGAAGCTTAGGTCTATTTATAGAACAGTCATCAGATCATGTGCTTCCACTGCTTACAGACAGAACAGCTCTTCCCCAATAGGCTTTTAAATCCATGTAGCTGTCAGCAAAGAAAAAACAAACTAAATGGGCAGATGATACTACATTAGCCAAGCTTCCCTTTTCCTCCAGCAGTTAGAAGGTCTGATATGGTCCTTGTGCCCATTTGCCATTTTCTAGAATGAACTCAGACTCTATCCTGAGAAAACTGGGAAATATAAATCTTCTGATGCAGTTTACCCTAATAACAAGATGAATTAGAAGTGATTACAGTTTTCCTCAGGAGAAAACTTCTCACTGGATTACAGAAACCAATGAGAATTTCTAACATGTCATCTTTTCTATAACAATTTTGTTCTGCCCATAAGTAAATAAAGGAACTAGACAAGAACAGATGCCAAATTCCCTCATTATGTGTATTCTAAACACAAGTGTCTTCAGAGTCTACAAACAAAAACCTGAACACATTTCAGGGAACTCAGTTAAATAATCATTCTGCATGCTGTTAGCAATATTATATTGTTTTCTGACCTTCAGACATGTCTTCCTATGACCTTTTCCTCCTTTCACATTAAATGTTTAACCTCTCTTTGCTTGTGAAGCCTTCCAGACTCTGCGCTTTTCGACTTAGTCCTAATCCCCCCTAACACTTCTTCCACTGCATCACCTTTCCCTTCTCTCTGTTGACAGATGAATCCTTGACCCTATTTCATCTCAAAAAACCATTCATTTAAGACAGACTTTTTACAGTTAAAACAGTCTAATTATTAAATAGCTGTCATCTAATTTTTTTAAAACAAGATTCAGGCAGTGCTTGGTTCCCATGACCAAGCATCAGTATAATGTATTGCTTGACATCATAATGCTTATAATGTTTTCAACAGTTTTCGCCACAGTGACATGCATGGATAACATTCTGATCAATGACCCAATCTCATAAGTGAACCCAGGTATGGGAGCTACGACCGATGTGCCAGACATAACTCCACACAACACTTCTTTCCCATTCAAGAGAGCATGACAGGATGTAAATAAGTCAGACCAACATCATTATACCAGTGATCAAGACTACTTTAATTTCTTAAAATAAAAAGGGGAATAATTTGCAAATGTTGACACTTTATTAATAGCAACAAATTACTCACCACACACCTCAGAAGTGATCACAGCTCATCAGTGTGTTGTATCTCTGTAGTTAAGACCCCCTGCTACATACAGTCATTTTCTCATATACTTTCTCTAAACCTTGTCATTCACCAAACAACATTAGGTATACTACAAAAAGTCCTTTATTGATTTTGTAGCTAGATTTAAAAATAAGTGAGATGAGTAAAATCCAATGAGATATATAAAGGTTTTTGAATTAAAAAACTGGGGGCAGCTAAGCATGGAAGAACATCAGATGTGGGCAGAGTTAAGCCTAGTCAGACTAGAGAAGAGGAAACCAAAAACACATTACAAACACTTGGAGTTGATAGGTTAATCTACCCACTTCTCAGAATCTCTGGCATCAGATAAAATCTAAAAACGCCTAAAATCTGCAAAGCTGTTGACTAGTGCTTGTGATACTACAGAACTGTGCTGTTCAATGTGGTAGCCAGTAGCCACCCGTGGCTATTTAAATTTAAATGAATTAAAATGTATTAAAATTAAAAACTCAGTTCTGCAATCACACTAGTCACACTTAACAACCTATAGTTTGAAAGCAATGCTGTCCAATGGAACTTTAAAGGGAATGTTCTATATCTGTGCTGTCCAATATGTGTAGCCACTAGCAGTTAGTGCAAATAAGGAACTGAAATTTTAATTTAATTTTAATTAAGTTAAATTTAAATTTAAACAGCTATATGTGGCTATTGGCTACCATACAGGACATTTCCACCACTGCAGAAAATTCTATTAGACAGTGCTCCTCTAGAACCATAGGATCCCTCATGCTGGAATGCCAAAAGGAGGGAAGGGAAGAATGTAAGAAGTAGGGGTGGTGCTGGAGCAGAAAAATAATATTTTCTCTCCACCTACTATCTGTCAAGCACTTTGTTATAGGCTTTCCATATGTCATTTTACTTAATCTTCACAGCCCCCAAATTGCTATTGACCTAACAGTAGAGACTCAGATAAGATTTGAATCCACATCTACACGACATCTCATGCCATACTCTTTCACTACTCCTTGACATCAATACGATCATGAATGGTGTTCATACAGTCAATATAGACTTATCAAAAAAAAAGAACAGATTAAAGAATGAGGTGTCATGTCATTAAGGCATGTAAAAAAAAAAGAAATGCTACTTTATATATCCGGCAACAAACATATGAAATATATTACTTTGAGAGATGGTATAGACTTAAAAGGAAACAGAATTATAGAAAATGAATGACTGATAGTTTCATTATTAAGGGAAGCCAGAAATGAGTGAACTGCCAAAAGTACAACTGTAGTAACAGTGATCATCATAACAATAGCTATCATTTATTGAATCCTTACTGGGCTCAATAATTCATGCTCATAATCACCCACCCTCTGAAGTACAGGTGAGAGTGTCACTGTCAGAGATAAAATTGCAGTCTGGAAAGCAGAAAGGTCTGACTGATTAATTTCTTTCTTATCTTCTTAAAGTGAAACTTCCCAATGCCTTTTCACAGGTACACACAACAAAGTGATGAAAGAATAGATAATAGCCAATATCAGTCAGTGAAGAAATGCACTGCAATAATGCCATTATTGAAAGTCCTCGTTTAAATTTTAATTTGCCAGTTTCTTAATTACCCTTGCATATGTCCTAATTTTTTTCCTAAGCTTTATATCTGGTGATCATAATCATCTGCAAGGCTGACATTAAAATTTGCTAGGTTGGTAGGTTTGAAAGGATAACTTAATTTTCATGTACCTTTTACAGCCCTGTCAGGTTATTGTTGATATTAGAAAGAATCTCAGTCCATCTTGGCCTTCTCAATATTTTCTCCTTTCTAGTTTTTATCATCAGTCACAGAGGCAGAACTGTTATGGATGAGAATACATTTAAGGAAATAATAAAGACTCCTGACTGTCTGCAATATCCATCTCATAGTGGCTGGAAATAACTTCAGGAAAGCTAATTATTAAATAATTAATAACAATAATCCCTTAACTAAAAATAATGTGTTAACACCTAACCCAGTCCTTGGCACATAAAGCTCATGCAACAATTGTTTCCTTTTCTCCCTTTCCTACTCTTAACTCCTTGGTCTGTCAGATTATAATATAAATTGTGATCACAAGTAAATTTGGCTCAGTGTTTTCTTCTTTGATTCAAGATCACCACAGAAAACAACATTTCTATTCCAGATCCTCTCTATATATGGCTTTAGGAGAATAAGTGCCAATTCTGACTTTCAAACCTCCTATAGTTACTATTTATGCTAATGGAAACTTAGGCTACATATATTTCAAAACATTATCAAATTAGGATCACGTATCTAAAGAATATTTGTGTATCTTAATAAGAAAATATATTCTTGGAAATATACTACTTTATCTTATCAGTGGGCTAAAACAAGGTGAGGAAAATCTATTCTTATTTTATGTGCAAGATAACTTTAGAAATTATCCCCATTGATTGAATAATTTATGATAGATCTTGTGGGAGAGTATTATGTAGCCATTGTAGAGAATGAAGTAAATCCATGATTATTAGAATAGAAAGAGTTCCAAGACATAAAGTTATGTGAAAACCACCAGATGTACAAGTATGTGCATGATATGATTTTTTTTAAGCAACCTGAACAGTTGAATGGTTTTCAAATTGATACATGAGACAGACAGTGATGGATGGACGCTGATATGTTATTGTTATTATTATCATTAGGCATCACACAAATGCAAAAATCAATAGTAGTTTTCTCTATGGAAGGTGGGGTTGTGAGACATTTATATTTTATCTTGTACTTACATACAATTTAAATTTTCTAATCACGTACATGTATTACTTTTAAAAAATATCATCAGAAATTATATGGGCATTAACATTTTGATCCACTTCTGTTAGCCTACTTCTATTTAAAAAAAAATAGTATGCTATTTTTAAACAATCTTTGGTATTATTGATAAGAGGCTTAACTTAGCCATCATTTTCTCTGTCAAATTCACATTGCCAAATGGCTGGATTTTTTTTTTTTTTTTTCAAATGGCTGGATTTTTAAAGGACTGCCTTCTAAAATAACAGAGCAATCCTGGTTTGGTGACATAACTACTTGGCCAAAGAAATATCAACTGGTCATGAATGCCCATCCTGAAAAAAAAAATCAAGGCTTGCATCTTCAAAGAAAGAGAAGTCATATAATATCCTCTATTTACTTATGACTACCTTCAGTAACTCCACCTTCTTTTGTACGTTGCTGGATTCAAATCTGGCTTGGATGAATTATTATTTGAAACCTATTCGAGGCTCCACTAATGTCTGGATACAGTAAAAGCCAGTGAAATCTCCCATTATTTTGACAAAACACTATAGAATTTAAGAAGCTAACTACATTGAAACAAAGGGTAGGTCATGGGGGGATAGACCTAGCACCTTTCCAGAAACAGAACACCTATTACCAGTAAAGACTTGTGATCTAATGTTCTTTACTCCATTCCCCTTTTTTAAAGAAAGGGAATGTAGTAAGTTTTCTTTCATTCAGGAAAAACATCTAATATTCATACTGGAACAAGAACTGCCAGCCATTACACTTTAAGGGTTTGATGAGATCTTGGCAATTGCTCCTTTGGTCCAATGAATCAGGCATGAGTAAAAATTTCAATCTTTTCTTTTTATACAAAAAGACCAAGTCAGGATTGACAGCCTTTTAGAAACTGGGTGGCAGGGAGTTAAGCCCTGTTTTTGTTTGGCACATGAGTACTGGTGAGGACCAGTACAACAGACTTAGCCAGGCAACAGGGACTAAGAAATGATTTGGGCTTCAGATTTCTTCCTCACATCCCCCATTTGTATACATTCCTAAATAAAATATTCAGGAGTTACAGACGTAGAAAACAATCTTATGGTTACCAGGGGGGGAAAGGGAGGAGGGATAAATTGGGAGATTGGGATTGATGTATACACACTACTATATATAAAATATATAACTAATAAGGATCTACTGTGTAGCACAGGGAACTCTACTCAATATTCTGTAATGACCTATATGGGAAAAGAATCTAAAAAAGAGTGGATATATGTATAACTGATTCACTTTGCTGTACAGCAGAAAGTTAACACAACATTGTAAATCAACTATACGCCAATAAAAATTTTAAAAAATTAGAAAATAAATAAAATATTCAGAAATTTTACAGTGTTCTCAAGATCTTTGAATTGAAAGAATAGAATGTGTTATACTGTAGTGGTGGCTAAATATACAAAGTTTTCAAAATTCCCATTCTGAATGATTGTGTCTTAGGGTTAGCTACTTTTTCTCATAGAACCTCTAATAGAAAACTTGCTTATTACATGGTTGACACTTGTTTAGAAACCAAAACTGGTAAATATTCTTCCAACATTTGCAAAAGTGTATTCCATGGAACACTGATCCCTTGGGATATTTCTTGAAGGTGAGGATTCCATGATCAAAATATTTTGGAAGCAATTTGTACTATATTCTCACATTGGTAATTCACAGTGTACAGCTGCATATTCCGGATTCTGAGTAGTCAAAAAAAAAAATAACCAGTTTAAATGTGTTTAACATCTTAATTCTGAATCTTTTTCTTTATCATGGAAATACTTCCCTGATGTATTTATTAATATTTTATTGAATTAATATTCTATATAGAGGATACTTTGGGAAACACAAGATAATTCTACCTGTCAGTAATAATAGAATGGTCATGGGCCAGGCTACCACAGAAGACAGTGAGTGTCTCAAAGAGAAAGCAGATGAAAAGAAGAGATCCACATGCTAGGTCTGTGGCCCAGTCAGCATCCTGAAATTAGAGTAATTAGACTCCTTATTGGTAAATATTCTTGCCTTATTGCCACTCAAATTTGGACCAGAGGCAGAGTGAAATAAACCACTAGAAGGGGATGCGCTTTAGTTATCCCTAGAGATCAACACAATCTCAATTATAAATGAAATAGTAAGCCCAGAGATATTACATGACATGCCCAAGACCACTCTGGTGGTCAGAAGCAGGCCTGGATTGAGAACCCAGTATTCTGAATCTGATGCCAGAGTACTTCTTAGCAGCCCACACCAACTTCTGCCCAGGGATGAGCAGAAAGCCTATTGATTGAACCAAATATAATTGAATATTAATATTACTTTTGGGTCTGTTACAGCCATGATGAGAAATGAACAATTAAAGACATTTAAAAATTGTTTAATGCTTCTTTTTTGCTTTATAATTTCTATTGTTCCTAATACGTTGAGTGTATAAGTGGAAAACAATAGAATGTATAGCAGTATAGTGTAGTGGATAGTACAGTGGCTAGACATTACCCATCTACTAAGCACAGAAAACAATAGCCTACAAGCTTCTAAAGAATCACAAATTAAAAATCACCTAGTCTAACATCAGCAACAGTAGCAATGCAATCTATCCCAGTCCAGACGGTGCTGGGCTTCAGCTCACATTGGGATGTGGCTTGTACACACCTATGACCACAGGGTGGTCTTTTTCATATTGCTCTAAAGTCAACTGCTCCTGGGGCTTCATTGTCTCCTGTTGCATCTTTTCACTTCAGAGACAAATATGGCCTCGGGAGAGGCTGTGAAGTCAATGCAATTGTGCTTAATGGAAATCACAAAGTGTCCTCCAGGAAGGTGTGGGCATTCAGGGCTACAATCTGGGTCTGGTCTGGCTGGGCCATGTCGGCAAAGATCACATCCACCATTGCAATGAGCTTGTGGTATTTGTGTGAGTGCTGAGCATCTTCAATGACAGGAATAATGTTGGTTCACTTCTTGGCCAAATTAATGAGGTCACAGCCGGGGCAGTGGGAAAACTCAACTGCACAGACCAGACCCTGTTGGCCTACGATGTCAGAGACATGGGAGAGTGTGGTACCCAAGGCAGCCCTGAGGTAGAGCGCCTTGGCCCCTGGCTTGATGCGGTCCACAGAGCCCAAGACTGCTGCAGACAGCTTGGAATGGAAGGGGGTTTTGCTTTATTTAGTCTGGGGGGTTAAACAGAGGTGAACTCCTATCATCCCTCATCTGTATTCTTGTAAGACTCTAAGCATAAACTTCCTTATGATAATAATAATAATAGGAAGAAGAACAACAACTAGTAGTAGTAGTAGCAGTGACACTTACTGTTTTCTTTAACTCTAATATGGTTCTAACTGCTTTAAATAGGTTAACTCATTTACTCCCTATAATAATTCCGAGGTAGGTAATACTATGTTTCTCACTTTACAAAATGTGGGAACTGTAGACCAGCTAGTTTTTAAACCTTGCCCCAAAATCTCACGGCTCTCTGTGGCAGCGACAGAATTTAAACTCAAGCAGTCTGACCCAACAGGGTATATAGTCTTTAACCATTATGTATATTGCCTTGTAGGTGTCTACTGATGGTTATTTTCCTTATCCATTTCTACACTCACTTCCTCTTGTCCATTATGGATTCATCCATTGTTGATTTCCAAACCTGATGAAGTATCAAAATCACCTACAGAGCATCGTTAAAACACACACTGTAGTCCTCTCTCCAAGATACTCTGATCCATACTAGACTAGGTAGTTTCAAAAAGCACAAGAGGGGGCTTCCCTGGTGGCACAGTGGTTGAGAGTCCACCTGCCGATGCAGGGGACATGGGTTCGTGCCCCGGTCCGGGAAGATCCCACGTGCCGCCGAGTGGCTAGGCCCGTGAGCCATGGCCGCTGAGCCTGCAAGTCCGGAGCCTGTGCTCCGCAACAGGAGAGGCCACAACAGTGAGAGGCCCGCGTACCGCAAAAAAAAAAAAAGGAAAAAAAAAAGCACAAGAGGTTCATCTGGAGGTTCAGATCCAAGGACCCATGTTTGGGAGCCATTGATTTAGAGCCTTTCTCTCTTGGCTGGTTGCCTTATTCATCAAAGATACTGCCTAGGTTCACAGAAGCCATGAGAGAAGGGAGGACACAAAGGGTAGCTAGACTGGCTAAACCAGCACCTGTCCCAGGAAGTCTTCATATCCCCTTCTCACACTATGAAATCCTTGAGGACAAGGACAAAACATTAGTCAGATTTGGACCTTCCATGATGGTTAGACTAGAGCCTGATTCATAGTAGATGCTCAGTTAATACTTACTGTCTAGGTTTCTGGGTGAATATTATTGATAAAAGGCAATAAAATAATGGTTTTTCCAAAGAGACTAAGAAGGGTCTTCTAACTAATAATTGCCTATTGCTCTGATAATAAAAGAGTCATATATTTCTCTACAACATAGTAAATAGGAGATAAAGCAAGAGAGCTTAATCACCATATTAACACAAAGGAAGGAATGAGAAGGCCAAGAACAAATGGGTGCAAAGGAGGAAGTTGTGTTTAACTGATGTCTGGTTTGACAAACTACATATAAATTTAGAGATTAAATATAATCATCTAGGTTCATTTGACTACATTCATTAAATAAAACGAGTATATATTTTTTAAATTCCTTCAAGGCTGGCTTCATAGGACCCTCAGATGAATTTACCCACTCATCCTCCCTTCCACTACTGCCTAATTGCTCTACCACAGGCTAATGCACAAACGGTCCTCAGCAACCATTTATCTTTCTTGAAGTCTTCTCCTTAGAGCTCCCTTTAAGAATAGCAGTGGGTTTTCCTTTGAACTTATTTTCTCTCTTAGTTGTTTGTTTTCTTTCAAGCATGTTGTAGAGGCTTCTTTGCAGTGTGTTTCTGAAGCAAATCAGGGACACTAATTTGTTCTTTGTGGATTTTTGAAAGCTACCCCAGTGGGAGCCACTTGCTTTGACCAGGATTTCTGCCTGTGGATGATGGGGAGGGAGAACTCAGAAAGGCTATTAAGACAGATAGGAATGCTATAGCTAGGTGAACACATTAATGATATAGAGCTGAGAAGCAGAACTCCTGATTTTGAGGAGATGCAACCAATGAGCACATGGAGACAAGACTACCCAAGCGCCAGCATTTACCTCTGTGCAGGTGTGTACTAAGTAGCAATTTCTGGCTGAGATAGAAAATCCTGTTCTCTTTAGACATGGGGATGCAGCACAGATGTGACACTGCAGGTAGAGAAAAATCTTCATGGGCTCTGAAGCTAGAAGGAAGTTGACAGTTCATTTTAGGGTGATGGGAAAAGCATTCTGGCTGAGAGGTGGGTGGAAAAGTTCTCAACTCGCTCAAAACCTGTACATTTTGACCATGGCTCTGCCATTAATTGGCATTGCATCCCTGTCCAAATCACTTCATCTCCCTGCCTCCCAGGGTTCCCCCATCTGTAAAACCAACAGATCCAAACTGTTGGCCAAGTGCTCCTTTCCATTTTAATGTGTTGCCTTCAGATTAACAAAGATACACACATATTTATATCTATAAGATAAAAGCCTTTGATTTTTTACCTTAAGTTGACTTTCAGGAAAAACAAACTATATAAGAAAATGAATGTATACTGGGAATTTATTTTTTAAAACAGCCTTCAAAGTATATAGCCAGAGATCAATTTTATATACCTTTTACCCAGTCATCTACATATTCCTAAATTTCTGTATAGAGCAAATGATAATAAATCTCAAGCTCTATAAAGACACTGAATTATCAGAAGAAAAGGCCCTACAGTTTCTGTTTATGACAAAAGAAAATAAAATTTTTAGAAGTGTATTGAAAGATAATGTAAGATGAATGTTTTGAAAATGCAAAACCAATTATCTTATTATCCTGACAGAACTAGTTTTATTTATGCATATTATTGATATACACATGCTGTATTTACATTGTTACAATAATGGTATACATAGAATTTCACATTCACTATTTTTACATATATTATCTCATAAACATACCTTATTTTGCTACGTAATTATTATTTTAATGGCTTCATAGCATTAAACTGTGTTGATGTACCATAATCTATAAAATCATTATTTTGCTGGACTTTTAGTTTGTCTCCAACTTTTTGCTACTAATATTGATTGCAATAAAATTTTTTTATGGTCAGCTTTTGTTTCTGTTCAAATGTTTCCATAAGAGAAGAATTTTGAAGGCAATGGATATGAGTAAATTTGTGGCTTTTGCTGCAAATGGTCATGTAACTTTCTAAAGGGATTATCAATTAATAATGTCACCAGCAAGGAATGTACACATCATTTTTACCAAAACTTCGCCATCTTTAACGGCGATCATTTTTGTGATGTAATATTTTATGCGTTTCAGAACTGGCAGAGTGACAATTATGTGTATAACAAAGGGTCCTCAATAAATATGTTTCGACCCTCCTCATTAAAACTCTGGACTTAAAAAAAACAAAAAACAAAACTCTGGACTTAACTTGGAGATTCATTTATTCATTCATTCACTCTAATGCACTTGTTCATTAATTCATGCATTCAAAAACCTTTCATTGGGCACAATTATATAATCAAAATATGTTAGGCCCTGGCTATACAAAGTTATACTTTCCCTTAATGGCTCACTTTCTCAAAGAGAGAAATCTATGTGAGCACATATGTGGTCTCTGCTTTCATTCCAGTGTGTTTCGGGATGCATAAGGACTCAGGGGAGAAGACCAAAAAAAGCTCATTATTTTTCCTTCATAGCATACTTTCAACAAAACATACTAGGTATCTCCAATTATCAGAACTAGTTTCTTAATCCATGCCATGAATGAGCAAACTACTTCTAGAGGTGTGACACAGCTTATTTTCAGAGGCACAAAGTTTTGCAAAGAAATTGGTAATAACTGTAATACTTCTTCTGAAGTTCTCCTACTTCCTCTTATATTGGCTTTCTCTTATTATGTGTGCCCACTATGGGGTTCAAAACATATTAGGTACCTAATAAATTGTGATTTTTATGACTCTTTCTCCTTCATCTCTAAGCCTGTATACAATCTTCTTTAGATTCAAATCCCTTTACCTGAAAAATTCTGCCAGACCCATACTGCAACATATTTAACTGTTCTCGACGTTAATCCTCCCTCAAAACAAAAACAAGCATCAAGTGCTTAAAATATGCCATTCACTGCAGTATATTATTTTATGTAATTCTTATGAAATCTGCTTTATACACTATTTATTAGAGAAATTATATAATTGGCCAAGGTCACAAAGCTGATAGGTGAGAGAGTTGGGATTTCCATTAAGATTATCTCTAAATTCCTTTTCTTTTTCTTCTGGCCATGCCAAGCAGCTTGCGAGATCCCAGTTCCCCGACCAGGGATTGAACCCGTGCCCTCGGCAGTGAAAGCACAGAACCTTAATCACTAGACCGTCAGGAAATACTCTCTAAACTCTTCTTTGATTCTATCTTGTATTATTATAGTGTTCCAACTCTGGAGAAAGGCTTAGTACGTATGCCCAGTCTCCCTACAGTATTACCTATCGACTGGATGGTATTCAGGGGAATCAAAATGGGGGAAAAAACATGCAAATGTGCTGGCAAATTTTTCTATGATAAAATAAGTGGTCAAATCTATCAATTCTATCCACACCTTAAAGACTAGATGACTTAGAATGGTCATTATTAAATAGTCACCATTTCCACAGTGATTAACTTAAGTGGATATTATTGTTAAGATATGACCTCGATTTTTATTGTAAACAATCTCTGGCCCCATATTTTACTGTGGCTCATTAATGATCCTGGACACATACAAAATGGGCCCTCACACATATGAATTGTATTCTGAAAGAGAGTATACTTCTACACCTCACATGGAGAAGTTTCAAGTCACTATTGATACTGTATTTGGAAGCCATAGTGCCACCGTGGGTTAAATTTTGCTCTGAATTAGGTTTTATTGCTCATGAATATCTTAAGATGATCATGTCTGAACCATAGCCAAAATTAAACAGTGCTAACAACTGAAGTAGAGTCCCTCACAAATCACCTTTAAATGCCACCTATAAGGATAAAAGCTGAATTTTTATTACCACTTGACCTTTCCTTAGCTAAGGTCTCATCAAGTTCCAATGGTCCAGAGTGCCATGCCACTCTCTTCTCTAACAAAAGAGGTTTGCTACTAATGCCTAAGGTTACTGAGGATTCTGTACTACCAAATTCTTTTGTATTATCTACTCCATAATTTTTTTCTTTCTACAATAGTTACATTCTGTGCAAAAATACTGATACAAACAAGACACTAACTTATTATACAATGTTTGCAGTCTCTGACATTAAATAAACAAATAGGAAAATGTGGATTCTCATAGTATGCACAAAACAATGAGATTCATTCAATAACTCTTAAAACATACATGGTGTTTCACTTTTAGTAGTGAAAGGGGTCATCAATTGAGTCTGTTCAAATAAACAGACCCAGAACATGATGTTGAAGGTACAAGCGTACACATTTTTTGAAAATGACATTTAAAAAAAATACTTAGGTAGTCTAATTACATAAGCCTTTCTCATTCTTTGTTTTTACTGAAATGAGATGGTCAATCTCATTGGGGGAAATGTCTCTGAGATGTGTTTTATATACCATGGTAGACTCTACCTCTTAGAAATTCTTTGATTACAGAATTTGCTACAGTTTGGTCAAATGTCCCTCTCTTCCAAATGCAATGATATTAGTAGTTCATCCTCCAAACTACCTACTCCAGGAATTGATACTGCCAACCTTCTGTTGAGCCCAAATAATTTCTATATAATTAAACAAATCCTTCTGATATGACTCAATAAACAATCCAAAAGAAAAGATCAAAATCAGGCTCACAGAAAAGATTATTAATGTGTCTTTTATATTTACTATGTTTTTATTTTTTTCTTTGGCTTGAAAGCTTTATCATTCTATTTCTTAGATAAATTAGTGCCTATGAATTTTGTAAATAAGCTTGATACAAAGACCCATTCAGACATATGGTAGAGATTTCTGTAATGCACGCCATTCATCCTTAATGGTTTTTATTTTGAAATTCTCTTTGAAGAGTGCCATGTTCATTTTACTTCATGAAACACTTGTGTAAGTATTTTTCTCTACAAACAAAGCAGCATAATGTAGAAACAAATTATTTAGAAGTAAATTAAAAGGACTGAACATTCTAAAATGCAATTGCACAAGCCTTCTGCTAAACAGATAATGAAACAAGGCAAAAGATGGTTTATCTCAGTTCTATAAAGACGGAGACTACCTTGACTACAGCTTACATATTGACTCCTCATATCCTCCCTCCCTTCTCTCTCTCCCTTTCAGCCCACTCAAAGAAACCATGCAGCTCTGGTGGAAGAAAAAAATCATTGCCATCATATTGTTCTGATAATTCTTTTTCAAAATAATCAGCAATTATTTTGTTGAGCAAAGAAACCAGGAAACTTGGGGGCAGCATTCTAAGTTAACTTTGGGAAATATCTTTTTATACTTATAAATGCATAAAATGTGTTTACATGATATTTATAGGGCAGTTTGAAAAAAAAAAACTGCCATGCATTTTTACCTCAGCCTCAAAATGTCAGCTGATGAAATTAAATGTGCAATTTTATTCTAAATCCAGGTTGAAACTTTTAATGGCTTTATTTCAGAGATTTTGAGCTTGTTGGAATAGTATATAATTAATTTTTCTGTATTTCAGCCACTCACTAGAATAAAAGTTAAAAATATTTAACAATGACTGAGATGCTAAGAATTATAAATTAAAAGTAGTACTTTGAATTTACTCCAGGCATATTTTATGATTTTGAGTAAACCTTTTATTTCCAATAGATATCTGAATTTTATAACATATAATATCAGACAGAAAAGGACTGCCAAGTTCCCCCCAACAAGTACCATTTAAATTTGCTTGTTTAGTTGGTTGTGCTTTGTATCCTGGCATTTCATAGTCTTAAAACACCTTTCACAAATGTATTTGTCTTCCCAACAACCCAACAAAGTAAGTACAACAGATATTCACATACCTCTGATTCACTCCATTGTCATTTCCCTTATCCTATGGCAACTTAAGTACATAGATAATCTTCTCTGTGCTCCTTCCTTGAGAAAACTTGCTTTCAGGTTTACCAAACACTTTGTTTTACTGCAGGAAGCAGCAGAAAATGATGATGAAGAGTGTGGTCTCTGAGGTTGGCCTTAATTCCACCCCCAACCACCTAAAGGTTGGACATGCTACTTGACCTTTCAAAGACTCAGTTTTATCTTCTGCCAAACAGTGTTAACAATATGAACTTTCATAATCAGGACTAAATGAAATAATGCATGCAACTAGCTAACGTAGCAGAGTGCAAGGTGCATGGTATGAATTCCATAAATTCAACTAGTTTTATTATTGGGCATCTCAGCTCACATCCACACAAAAGCACTCTAGAATAAACCTTACACTTTGTTTCTGAGAAGATATGAAAGAAGAGAGAACTACTAGTAAGTTTTCATGGAAAATAAATATGTGAGTAGTGGTTACCAGGGTGAAGGTGATCATGGGTCAGGATGGGGAAAATACATTTTTAGCTCTTTGACGGTTAGGTGTTCACACTAGGACTACGTAATTTTCTTGAAAGAACTGCTAAAATATCACACACATAGAGACACTTGAACATACCCACCTTGATATTTACATGTTCATTCTAAAACATATTCCAAGTAAAACAAGAATGCTGGAATTCTCTGCCATTTGGGGTGAGGCACATGTACATGCACTCTTCCTCATGTGTACAGAGTTGTGAGTTGTGTTAAGCTTTGCCTTGTATACCACAAAACCTCCTTTGCCCACCAAGGTTGCTCAGCAAACACCTTGCTGAAAAGATTATTAATTCACAGGAATAGTAGAGTTCTCCAGGTTGTGTGATTCATGGTCGGTAGTGAAAGCAGCTGAAACAATCCTTTCATAGATTTCTTTCCCAACTTAGTACAAACCTCTTTATTAGTCAATAGGCCTAATGAATTATCCTAATAGATTTGCTACCTCAAATATTTTTATGGAAAGGTTAGAAGAGACAGAAACAAACAAGTGGACTTGTTGCTGGATACTTTCAATGGCCTTAGGGGTTAATTATTTACTGCAGACAAATGCAATAAGAGAAAGATGTATAAGGGGATAACATTCTTCTCTTCCACATCTCCCTTTTTCTTGTTTCAAGTCCTCAGAACAAAGCTTCTATAGAAAGTTCCTTCCCAACAAGGAACTCCACACTGTACCCAATGAAATTTCATCACTTAGGGGTTTCAAAGAGGTACAGAAACATACTGACATGTAACTGCTCTTTCTCCTGACCATATATGTTATTATTGGTTACCAACAGTTTATAAAAATATTGGTGCCAATCAAGTGGAATTACAATTGAGGAGTCTGGATTAAGAAAGAATCTAAATTTGAATACTGGCTCTTTTGCTTAATAATTTATTAACTATTCTCACCCTCCCCCAGACAAAAGGAAAAAAAAAACTCATCAAATTGTGAGAAATCCAGGTCCTTGTTTTGTATACCCATAGTGTTAAAGGTTCACCTTGGAGTTATACAACGTAGTAGTCTTTCTAAGCAGAGGGAGTTTCAAAGATGAAAAACATAGGATCCAAGGTGTTATTATTCCCACTTATTTCACTATCTTAGATCACTATCTTTAGGGAACAACATGATCTTAGCCACAATGGGAACCACATTCTTTAAAGGGAGAAGAATATCATAAAGGTTCAGAGACAAATCCAAAGAAATGGGTTAATTACTAGGTTTGAAGTGGATCCACTCAGCTTGATGTAAGAAGGGGGCTGACGGCCCTAACTCTGGATTAGATCTGGGAATATCGGGTGTAAGTAAGACACCTAAAGGACACTAACTGGACAGTGTATGAATTCCTGTACATTTATGTACATGTGAGAAGCAAGAGGTACAAACAGAAGATATCAGAAGTCAGCTTGGGCCACAGATCCAAAGCAACTGTTACTGTACAGGACTCAGCAAGAATGTATAGGAGGTGGGTGGAAATTTACCATCCTATTCTGAGATGCGAAAAGAACATATAGTTCCTTTATTTCTCTCATATAATTCTTCTTTAAGTTGTCCTACTCCACATACATTTACTAATTCACAATATTTTAATTATTTTCAAGTTTAAGCAGTCTCCTTAAATTTAAATATTGGGTTTATTCAAAATTAACTCCTTAGTAGGGCTGTTTATATAGTCATTTTCTGGAGGACACAGTCTTTTTTTTAATTGTTTAGATTAATTTTTATTGGAGTATAGTTGCTTTACAATGTTGTGTTAGTTTCTGCTGTACAGCAAAGTGAATCAGTTATATGTATACATATATCTCCTCCTTTTTAGATTTCCTTCCCATTTAGGTCACCACAGAGCACTGAGTAGAGTTCCCTGTGCTATACAGTAGGTTCTCATTAGTTATCTATTTTATATATCATAGTGCATATATGACAATACCAATCTCCCAGTTCATCCCACCCCCCACCACCACCTTTCTCCCCTTGGTGTCCATACATTTGTTCTCTACATCTCTGTCTCTATTTCTGCTTTGCAAATAAGTTCATCTGTACCATTTTTCTAGATTCCACATATAAGTGATATTATATGATATTTGTTTTTCTCTTTCTGACTTACTTCACTTTGTATGACAGTCTCTAGGTCTATCCCCATCTTTGCAAATGGCTCTAGTTCGTTCCTTTTTATGGCTGTATATTGTATATATGTACCACAACTTCTTTATCCATTCTTCTGCTGATGGACGTTTAGGTTGCTTCCATGTCTTGTCTATTGTAAATAGTGCTCCAATGAACATTGGGGTGCATGTCTCTTTTTGAATTATGGTTTTCTCTGGGTATATGCCCAGGAGTGGGATTGCTGGGTCATATGGTAGTACTATCTTTAGTTTTTGAGGAACCTCCATACTGTTCTCCATAGTGGCTGTATCAATTTACATTCCCACCAACAGTGCAAGAGGGTTCCCTTTTCTCCACACCCTCTCCAGCATTTACTGTTTGTAGATTTTTTAATGATGGCCACTCTGACAGATGTGAGGTGATACCACATTGCAGTTTTGATTTGCATTTCTTCTTCCTTTATTCCCTAAGATAATTCCTAGATTGACCATGGGTTTATGACAGTGAATGGAAGGGGGCCCCAATCCACACCAGAATTTCAGATGCTCTCATATAGATACATAACATAGAGTGGTAAGACCAGTTTACTCCCTATGGGGATAACCTGGAGTAAATTCAAAATATTTAACAATGGGTACAGCATGGCACTAACCAATCAAAATGGATGCCAGTCCAATAAAAACTATCATTATAGACACTGACTGTAAACAAATGATGTAAGCATGTCATTGTGGACCTGCTAAATATAAGCACTGTGGGTAACTACTGAAATTTGATTGTCCCATCTAGTCTTTTGGAAGAACCTGCTGGTGCCCCTTGTTGGTATCCATAGGTACAAACCATTTCTCCTAATCTTTAAGATTCCACCCATGGCAGGCACCTTCTTCCTTCAAACCTCAGATCGCCACTAATCTGCTCGCTTCCCTATGCCCTCACTGGGACATGGCTTCTAGATCCCTTTTTGGAGGTTCATGAACCAAGCTAACTGTCACCACCACTGCTCTACTGTTGCCCAGGTCATACTGGGGCTCCTCCTAAAACCTTGCTGTTTCCTCCTAAAACCTAATACCTGGGAAGCACACCACTGGCATTCCTTCCTAATCCTGCTCTTTTTCTGATCTCAAAGTCAAAGAAGGAAGGTCAGGATCTTAAATAACCCATCCTGGTTCCCCAATGCCATAATTTTTCCCTACCACAATTCCTTAGGGCCAAAAGAGTGGGCTTTCCATTTCTTCTGTCTCATCTTGAGTTTGCCCTATTTCCTGGAATGCACTAAAACTCTGATCTATTCTACCAGTCTTGGTTCTTGATTTGCTGAAAGCTAAAGGATTTAGAAAATCCTTTTTCCTCAACAATACCTGATTTTCAAGAACATTACTGTGCTACAGTAAAGAAGTCAAGAAGTTAAGCTTTGAAATGCAAAGTTGATCAGTGGACACTCTATTTAGAAAGTACCAACTGTGTCCTTTTCTTAAGCAATAAGTCTCCTAACTCTGCAAGGAAATGACTTCAATGTATTCAAAAATTGTTCCTTTACAAATATGAATTAGACATTGATAACAAAATAGTTATAATTTATTTAGAAATATTAGAAAAAATATACAAAATATATATAAGAATACTTAGAGCAAGACATAATATTTACATATTCAGCAGTATATTAATTAAAGGCAGCATGGAAATGGAGATCTTTATATCAAGAGATAAAATCAAGAATTTTTTTTTTTTTTTTTTTTTTGTGGTACATGGGCCTCTCACTGTTGTGGCCACCAGGAAGAAATTTTTGATAAGTTGCCCAAAGCAGCCAAAGAAATAGAGACTAGTAGGCTGGGAAAAGCCCTTCTACGAGTCGTGGATCATCAAGCAGGATTTTAGGGTATGCTGGGATTTTTTTCCTTACTTATTTTGTTGTTAAAGTTGGAGTTAAATCAGAGGCTGTGAATAAACCGTTGTGGACCTATCTCAATGAATTCTCCATCCCCACCCCTCACTTGTAATCCCTAGCCTAGGTTTTCATCACAAAAAGACACTATTGTAAGTTCAACCCTTGAGATAAATCTAACAAAGCAAAGGCACACAGAATAGCAGTCCGTACAACACCTGCAATCTAATCTAAAAACAGACTTTGAGGGGTCATTCTAATCATCCTTCTGATTTTCTTCTCTATTCCAAGAAATTAAAGAGACCAAATTTATTGCCTACTAAAGCAGGAAAGTGTCAGTACATGGAGAACCAGCTAAGTTTGGCTCTCTAAAAACATCTATAACACAGCTTTAAATCGTCATGGTCTACCATGAAAGAACCTTCTGTGATGGAGAGTAAAATCTCACAGATTTGAGGGAAGAACAACTGTTCTCAAAATTACCAAAGTGATATACATATATATATATTTTGGTGGTACGCGGGCCTCTCACTGTTGTGGCCTCTCCCGTTGCGGAGCACAGGCTCCGGACGCGCAGGCTCAGCGGCCATGGCTCACGGGCCCAGCCGCTCCGTGGCATGCGGGATCCTCCCGGACCGGGGCACGAACCCGTGTCCCCTGCATTGGCAGGCGGACTCCCAACCACTGCGCCACCAGGGAAGCCCCCAAAGTGATATTTTTAAAAATCACTGAAGAAGCTACAAACCACTGCTTTTTACCAACCACCAGGGCTATTTAAAACCAAAGTACAGAAAGGTGGAGATTCAGATTCCCCATTTGGTTGCATAGATGAGGAAACATTTTCTGAATCTTTGATTTTTCTCTCAACACT
The DNA here is from genome assembly GCF_963924675.1 of Phocoena phocoena. Taxonomy (NCBI): domain Eukaryota; kingdom Metazoa; phylum Chordata; class Mammalia; order Artiodactyla; family Phocoenidae; genus Phocoena; species Phocoena phocoena. Next base: position 89,818,431 of record NC_089220.1, on the reverse strand, counting down.
GAGAAGATCTACCACTATAACCTATTCAAGATACCTTTTCCCAGTGTTTAGAACCTGGCATTTTTCCCAGCTAGTAAAATTTCTAATGAAAAGAAGCAATCACACAAACCCAACCTGACAAGCTTAATATCTTTTGTTGGTTGCCTTACATAATTGATATTACATGTATATTTAGAATAAATGGACACTGTACCCTTGTCAGTTGCTCCTTCTAAAATGTTTCACATTCTTTTGAATTGTGTGCAACTTTAGAAATTTCCAATCATCTTACTTTTAAATACCTCACCCTACAATATAAAAGGGCTTAGAGCTTATTTAAATAAAGACATTATACATAGCTCTGCCTGCACTCTTTCAAAATACTCAGTCAATTAACATAAGCTACCTTCCAGAGGATTTGCTTTAAGTCAGGTGGAAAGGAATACTATTTCAGAACCAAAGAAGGAAAAAAGAATATGGAATGTATAGCAAACCAGACATCTGAAAAAACATTAAGACTATTCAATTTCCTCATATTTTAGGGATGGTGGTGGTGGGCTTTTTTTTCTCCCCTTTCAAATCGTTCTGCCAATGATTGCATTCTAGACACAACAAAAGGTTTCTGGGACGTCTCCAAAGGGATATAATGTCCAAACTCTTCTATTAGAAAGAGGCTCAGGAAGTCTCTCTGCAACCTCCAAAATATTGCAGGCTCAATTACCCTCAGGGTACAGTGAAGGGGCAGCACCATTAATCATTCCCAGGGCACTTAATGCCCTGAGAACAGTTCTGAGTCCCACAGCAGCAATAGGGGTGTGTAAGAACTGAGCTGGTCTCTGACAGCTGGGCCATGCTGCCACCTGCAGGTCAGCAGGAAACACGACTCTTCGGATGCCACTCTTCCCTCCAGTTCTAGAGGAGCTACAAGGTATGGGATGTGCTGAATATCCCCTCCTTCTTGGGCAAATAACCCTGTTCTTCCTCCTCTCCAGACGCTGAGACTTTCCTCTTCATTGTTTAGTTGCTTGTGGAACAAGTGAGGCCAACAGAAATGGGTGAAGGCTGGCAGCACCATGGTCTTTACCTTCCATGCTTTGCTCACCCACACCCTCATCCACATTGGAGCCCCATCTTTGGGTGCACCTGTTCTCTTGTTTGCCCATCCAGTTGATCAATATTAGGAGTTTCATGTTCTGTTCTAGAGACAAGATATTGTACCTACCTTAAAATACTCTGACTCTGGGTGAAGCAAGAGACAAGAAAATAAGAGAGTCATGGCCCAGTCACGATGAGTGTTCACACGGGGTAAGCACCAGATGTTGTGGGACCCAGAGGAGGTATATCTACACTGGTCAGGGGTGAAAGGATGTTAGGCAAGTCTCCAGTGGGAGGGACTCTGTAGTGGCATTATACAAAGAATAAGGATGTGTTTTTGAAATCTGATGAGCCTATGATAAAATCACAGCTACAATTACAAATCATGCAACCTTTCCAATTTTCATTTTCTTCACCGGAAAAATTTTTAGTAATAATTTAGTAAAAATTTTAGTAAATTTTTAGTAGTAATATTATTATTTAGTAATAATATTTTATGTTATCAGACAAGATAGAAATTACATGTGTCGAATAACTGGGATAGTGTATCAGCTCAATACCAGATAGATATTTTTATTTTAATTATAACAGTTCTGGCAGAGCAAGCTGGTCTTATCTGGGCAGAGAAGAGGGGTAGGGAAAGGACAAAACATGCAAGTCAGTTGGGTGAGAGAACTGTGTGTTCAGGGATCTTCAAGCAGTGTGTTATCACTGGAAACACTTCAGTTTCACTCTTCATGTTTCTTGATGTCTATCTCTCCCCTTTATCCCACTCTTTTATTTTTTCCTCTTCACCATCCCCTGCCCCACTCAACATTCAGAGAAAGTAAGAATGCTTTTTGTTTCCAGAATATTAAACAAGTGTTTCAGGTTTTCAGCTAGTTCATGACAGGAATATTTGTTTGGAGGAGAAGCAGGCACCTGAAAAGAATTCTATTTTCATCAGATTTCCTTCAAGCAACTCAGTAAAGAAGTTGGTGGCTGGGTACTGACACTCTGATAAAATGCTAGCACTAGTTTGTCCATACAGAATGCACTAGCAAGTTTGAATAAGCTGTAGTGACACCTCCTGGTAAGAAAAAAGGAACATCACTGGATACAAAACTTTCCATGCCTTCACAGTTTTATAATCAAAAACAACACATGAAAACATCTTTTCCACATGAAGTGTTTTTCTGTCTGAAGAAAACAAAAAAGTTTCAAAGACAGACACACACATATACAATACTCAGGTTTGACTGATTTCCATTTTAAAAAGGAGCTGAATCAGAGAAAGAAAACAGTTTTGTTTTTATTTCATGACATCAAATAACTAATTTGACTTTTAAAAAATCTTTCATCCACTTATTTTGGCTTTATGTACATACAGAGCCTTATTCAACATTTTCTAAAGTTAAGAAGTAAAATGTTATGGAAGTTACTTTATATAGTATTTTTAACCTGTTTCTTTGTGAAATGCTGGTCTGACACTTCCTCTTGAATGCCTGAACTATCGACATTCTAATACCACACCCTAAGCCCACCCCGTACCCCCATCACTGCAGCTTCCATTTAGCCTGAAGTATCTTTACATCTCAAGTCCTCCAATTCACTTACTGTTCCCCTCTCCACTCTCAAACTCTCTACTTCTTTCAAAATGTACTTGTGTACTGACAAGTATTGTTAAGGCCCTGTGAACCAGAGCTAAAATAACAAGTGTTAACAACTTAACCTTCTATATCTCCTTAGTGACTTACAGACCTTACAAATATGAAGTTAGTCATTCTAGAAATGCAAATTCCAAGATGACAATAGTGAGAATCTCAGCCAGCCAGCCAGCCAGCCGTCCAATATTTATTCAGGACGACATGCCACACTCTCTTCTAGGTATTGGGGGAAACAAATATAACCATGGCAGACGTCATATTTGTTTCACAGAATTTAAATTCTAGCAGTGAAAAAAGAGGGGAAAAAGGTTAACAAACAAACAAAAAGCTCAAATTGTGATAAGGTCTATTAATAAAATGTAGAGAGTGGAAAAAAGAATAGTACGAAGTGTCCCTTAGATGACTAGAAATCAGGAAAGGGCTCTTAGAGGATGTGGCAGAAGCTGAGACTGGTGGGACAAGCAGCAGCTCTGGGGAGAATCAGATGAGAGTATACCAGGCAAAGGTAACAGCAAGTACAAAGGCCCAGTAACAGAACAGGACTTGGTGTTTTCAGAAAAATAGCAAGAAAACAGAAAATAGCCAAGAGTAATAAAGTTGATGCAGGTGATCATAAAGATTTAATTCAAAGTGCAATCAGAAGTCCTTGGATGATATTAAACAAGGAAGGTTAAAATCTAATTTAAGCCTTGACAAATAGCTAACACATAAAACTACTTGCTTTAAGCTAGTTGTTCATTTAATTCTCATAATAACCTCAAAAGGTAGGTATTAATATCTTTAATTTTATTGATGGGAAAATAAAAGTAAAAAGATATCAAGTAACTTGCCCCCAGTCTCACAGCTATTAAGTGGCAGTGCTGGGATTCACACTCAGGCAGCCCACCAATGGGGTCCATGCTTTGAACACTATGCAATACGGCCTCTCAGATCATTATTTCTGCAACAGCAAGAGTGGGAAGAACCTGCTGAAAGCTAAAGTAGTGATCCAGTCTAGAAATTGTGATGTCTCACAATAGAAGGACAGGGGTGGAGATGGTGAAAACTGAATAAACTTGCGTTGTATTTTAGCAGTAAATTCCATGGGTCTTGGCAGATTCAATGTTTCAGGCAAGGGGAATGCCTGGTGGGGATTGATATTTCAATGACACTTGAATCACACTATAGAGATGGCTTTCACTATTGTGTTTATTCAGTGGACGTTTTCTATGTCACCAGGATCTTCCTGTCAAAAACCTTTCTCCTCCAAGCTGAGTGGATTTTCTGAGAATCTGCTATATAGAACGATTTTCATCTCAATGTCCAGAGACACAGCCTTTTAACATGGTTCATTTATTTCTCTTTCTACATACATATAACAAAACTGTATTATGTACAGTTTTAGGGGTTTTTTTTTTTACATATCATTAATTTAAAAAATAATTTTAAATGATGTTTAACATTTTGCCATAAGAATGTACTGTACTTTATTGTGGTTTTTTTCTCTCCTTGGGCTGGTCTATTGTTTCTAATTTTTTATATTGTTTATAAACAATATAAAATTGTTTTTATATTGCTTATATTTTATATTATATTATATTTTATATTGTTTAAATATAAAATTGTTTTTATATTGTTTATATATTATATTTTATATTGTCTAAATTCTAAAAATTTATATTGTTTCTCATTTTTTCTAATTATACCAACATACTTTACAAAAATCTTTGACCCCAACCCTGATTATTTCCCAATGCTAAACAACTAAAAATGAAAGTTCAAGGTCTAAAGTAATAGTTTTACTCACTAATAAATTGCATTTACTATTTCTACATTTACTAAAATGTAACAGTTTAAATTCTACCAGTGCTATGTGAGAGAACCTGCAAGAGGGCAGATTACATGGGAGCAAATACTTGTAGTTCGATAAGTGTGGTAGTGGGCAACTGTGCAGGTTTTTTCAGATGGCTCAATATCAGCAAATAGGAAGCAAGGCCTTCATCTGAGGGTGAGGATGTAGACAGAGGTACTGAGAGTTTGGAGGAGAGAAGAGGAAGCATGGTATATAGACTTCTAGGAAAGGAAATGGAGCAGGCTAGTTCAGTAAGATTATCTGATGATTTTAAGAATCCATTTAAGATGAATGAATAGGAAATGACACCATGGTTGTGTACTTAGATATGTCCAGCTGCATGGGTGCAGACATACGTTATAAGAGTGTTGGATTTAATCAGGATTAAACCTCCAAATCTTGATTTCTAGTCCAGACTACTAAACTGGTTTTCAGTCTAACATATGATACTTCTGCTGGACATTCTGGATTTTCCACATATGCTTCACTGTTCTTTTCTCCAGCAGCTCTATGCCAGAGACCCCCATCTACTGCTTCTTCACCTGCTAGACTTCTGCTTGTCCTTTTTGCTTCAAATCCCCCATGAAACCTTCCCAGACCACCCTCCACCCACCCAAATTGAGAAACACACCTTTCCTCATAGCTCCCCAAATATTCCCTGATGATGTGTGTAATTTTTTTTACCACATTAATTCAGTATTTTTATTCTCCATTTGATTCTAAATTCCTTCAGGGCAAGACCTTTTTATTTATTTTTTGTTTTTTATGCTCATTTCCTATGTCAATACCTGATGCATAGTAAGTCCTCATTCAATGTTTATTAATGAGAGTTTTTGTAATTAAGGGATAAATTTTCTGATAAACCTTCATCATCAAGAAAACAAGTTGCCTTGATCATACCCACACCACACCATACAGAACTAGTGAAGATTTTCGTCAATAAAAAGTAACAGGCCTGGGCTTCCCTGGTGGCGCAGTGGTTGAGAGTCCGCCTGCTGATGCAGGGGACACGGGTTCGTGCCCCGGTCCGGGAAGATCCCACATGCCACAGAGCGGCTGGGCCCATGAGCCATGGCCGCTGAGCCTGCACGTCCGGAGCCTGTGCTCCGCAACGGGAGAGGCTACAACAGTGAGAGGCCCGCGTACCGAAAAAAAAAAAAAAAAAAAGCAACAGGCCTAAGGACAAATTATTCAACTACTAGTCAAAACTGTTAAAAATAAATAAATAAGTATTCACTCCCACATGTAGCTTAGATCCAATGTCTAGTTTTGTCTCTTTGGCATTATAATGATAGTAATAATCATAATAAATACTATATTTGTATAAAATTATTTAAATTTTCTAAACATTTTCAGGTTTACAATATGACTGTAAAAGACACACACACATATCCACACATTTTTTTTAAAAAAATGCCAAATTCAAAGCCAATGCTGGGGATTCCTTCAAAGAGAAAATGTCTAAGTAAATCTTTATGAAAAGATAGGCGTTTCACAAATCTGGTAGGGAAAGTAGAACATTCCAGGTTGAGTATAGCATGAAGATAATGTCTAAAAGTTAATAAATTGTAAACTTATCTTTGTAGGCACAAATGTATAGCTTACATAACTGCCTTATGGGATCACGTACAAAATCCATAGTGAACAAAAATATGCAGAATAAATAAAGAACTTACTTTTTCACTTTTTATTTGGTCATTCTACCTTTAGGCAGACACAGACATGGAATAAAGAAAAGAAAAGCTAAATTTTCATCTAATAACGTAGCATGGGAATTGCAGATACATTATAATTCTCTTACCACATTCCCTATACACAAAATGTAATGAAAAATAGAGACAAAAGAAACCTTAATTGTCATTAGAGAATAAAATAGTATTTCCACTTAGATCTTTAAAGGCAGCTATTCTTAAAAATTAATTCCTTTGATAAATGTTCAAGTTTCTTCCTCACTTTTACTACGTGAACATTCATCCTATGTGCTCTGGATGGAAATGAATATTACCAGATCTTTGAGTTCAAATTCACAGCCCCAAGAGTTATTCATAACTGAACAAACTGGTGAAGGATACTTAACTGGTCTCCAAATCTCTTAAGGATAATTTGAAGACCAATTCTCTGCCCAAATGTTATTAATTATATATTTAGCACCTTAGGTAGCTTATTTCTGAGAGGCTTTAGAGATCAAAAAGGATGTGAAAAAAGTGAAGAGAATCAAAGCTAAAACATCAGTTTGAACTGAACCGCACAATGAGAATTTACTCCAGCACTTTGTTGCAATGTAATCTATAAATAACCCTCTAAGGTTCACTTGCCAATTAGGAATCATCACATGGCATGCACCTTAGATGTCAGCAGTTAATTTTCATGTCAGTGAAACATTAATTTGATGAAAATTTTAAAGCTTTATGCACTATTTATATCATAAGTGGAAGCACAGTGAATGTACTACACGGATTTTCATTGTATCCAATGTGCTTTTTAAAAGGCCAAGTTTAAATGATCATTATTTGTCAAAGTCTGATAGTTTGCTTCAGTTCAGGACAACAGATCTGTGTTTCAGACTTTATTTTTAACATTAACTATAATTGAGATGTCTGAAAAAAATGGTGTGTATATGGGAGATGGAGAAGATGAGAATCAGATTTATACCCAGAGGTGGCTGTTTAGATTTGAAAGTTTAATTCAGAGTTTGTGGCCTTAGCCATAAACATGTCACCCTGGGTCAATAATTTAGTTCTTTTATTTTTCACGTTACTTTTTTATCTTTCCCTGAGAACAGTTTTGTGGGTGGTCCCTTCTAAAAGCTGAAAATGGTTGTTGATTCAAGTACAAATGGAAACAACCAGTGGGCACTTAACTACTGTATTTAAGTACATTACTTAGAACTATTGTATTTACATATCCAGAAATTTCATAAGCTGACAAGCCTGGTGGGATTTAGCTTGACATTGGTATTGTCACACTTGTCAATCAGGTCCAGCTACTGGCTGACTGGGGAGCAAGTAGAAAAGCCAATGAGAGACAGAGGAAGAGAGAAAGAGAAAGAAGAAAAAGAGAAGAGAAAGGTCTGGAAGTCCCCACTCCACTACCACAGAATCACAGTGACTTTCCAACATTTATTTTCATCCTCACATCCTCAGACTATTTAGAGTTTAGTATACCCAGAGGGGAATTCTAATGAAAAGATTTGGTTACTTTGCTCTACCAGTTAGTACTATTAATAGTGTTTTTCTAGAAAGTGGAAGCTGAGCATCATTAAAGATAAAGTCTAGGTTTTCAATTTAATGCAAGAGATGTGTGTATATACACTGATTCATTGTTAGCTAATCTGTTATGTGTTTGTGGCTTCTATATTGAGCTAGATCATAAGTATCTTTATATCAGAAATTATGCCTTAGTTTGCCTGATATTCCCTCACTCAGCATTTGCAATATTAGACCTTAATAATTGCAGACTTAATTGTATTTCTAAACACTTATTCAAATTAACTTTGATGGTCTGTCTCCTTCCACAGTGGAAAAAAAAAGAAAAAAAAACCAGACATTTTGACAGTAGAATAAGATAAGGTCATTGAGAAAGATAATACACAAATGCATTCTATAGAGCCTTATCTGATCAATAAATTAGATCTCAGATTGGCTCTGAGCTTTCTAGTGGTCAAAGGAAAAGAGAAAATGTGATCAGTTAAGAAATTCACATCACCCCTGAGATTAAAAATACTCATTTACCAGGGAAAAAAAGCTATACATCAAAAGTATACACAATCATTAATTTGCATCCCCTTATATCCTCATTTCACAAATGTTTACATTTTGTTAATCATGTTAATCTTCGTTTTCAAGAGAAAATAAATGAATATTGGTTATTAGCAATAAAACCTAATTCAATATTTTTCTTCATATTAGTTTATGAGAAGGAAAACTAAATTTAAGATTTAAATGCACTAATTTGAATCACTTAACCAATTTGTTTCTGGTTGTATTTGGTTATGAAAATTGAGTGTCAAACTTCATCTTCCTCAGTAAACATTTAATAAGCGCTAAACTTACAAAAGAAACTGAACTTTTTAAATACAACTTTTCCAAAATAAACATTGACAATTTTCATTTTTACATAAATAGAACAGTGCTCCCTCCCCTCCTAGCCCCTCATCTATACCCACTCCTGGCCAAAAAAACAAACAAACAAAAAAAAAAAAATAAGAAAACTGTGGGTAGTTTTCATTACTTAGTATGAAGAAAAGTGAATGGAGTTAAAGTCACCATTCAAATGTAAGAAAGTGAAGGCACTATGATACTCTTATTATTTCTATTGTTTGCTTTATGATATGTGAGGTTAGTACCTGAATTACCCAAATGTATATTATGTGCTACATAGCTTGGACTTTTAAAGGTCAAAGAAATATTCCTCAGTGAATTTTATTCAGGTGAAACCTGCCCTCTCTTCCCTTGTTAAGCTCTGACTCTTTCCAGGTTTAATAAAAGTGGTTCTCTCATCCCTCCCCCAATTCCCACGTGTTATCAACAGCAAATTCCCTAACGAGACAATGTTGAAGATATTTTCACATAAATTTATGACATAGGAGAAAAATAACAAAAAATTCACAGCCAACATAGTATTAATTTAAAAGACAATTAATTCTGAAGAAGAAAAGGGGATCAACATAAACTCAGCAAGGATCTGAATGATAGTAAGTATATAGTACAAATAATTCTCTATTTGGGGGTCCTGAGAAATTTCAGCAAGTGGTTGTGGGGTAATGAATGTTTGTAATTCATTAGCTACTATTTTAAAATGCAAAGCACACCATGACATCAATGATGTTCTTTTTAATCTCAACAAATAGGCTATTACAATTAAAGCACTTGCAAAAAGACAGTATATTTAAATATAGATTTTGATGAGATTTCAATGTTTTAATAACAAAGATTTAATAACATTTCAAAATTCTATGGAAAGAAGAAAATGTGTTATGAGATTGGTTCAAAAATGCATGTGTTTGTATGCACCAATCTTCTATGAGTATTTAGTAACAGCCAGCATTTCTATCCTGAAAATTTCTTTTCCTCAGGATCCTTTAATAAGGTTTTAGTGTATCTTTAAGAAAATAATTACTATTTACTTAAAAAAATATTTTTCCCAAGTAGGGAAAATAATAGCATTCTAAAGTGCTTGATTTTCTTTTCTCACTTTCCATCTTCCTTCAGCTCCTAGACAACAAAACAATGGTTCTTTCTTCATGTGAAAGAGTAAACTCAATAAACACAAATGGCTAGGGGTCCTCATAGCAGTGAAATTATGGCTTCACAAGGACTTTTTTTTTTTCTTTATGAAGAAACAAGTTTAAAAGAACCTTTTTCAACATAGAGTCATGCATATTTCAATGATATAATTAAACTGTTGGCAACACTAAACACTGCTGACTGATAAATAAGACCAAAATAATTAAGTTCTGTTCTTTGTACAGTCAAGATTTAGGGCAGCAGTCAATCTGGGTAAGAATTTGGGAGTCTGGATACTTCAGAAGATGAACAATCAAGTAGCTAAAACTGGTCATGTGGGAAGGTAGTTAAATGAGTATACAGTTTATACAAAGCTGTGGATACCTTCCATAACTTAATCTTCATTAGAACCTGGTTGATTCATTGCTCACATGGTCCCATACTAAGTTGGACATGGCATGCAAGGAGACAAACAAAAGAAGAGTATAAAAGATAAGTCCCTGTATTCAATGAGCACTACTGATATTAAAAATCTAAAATAATAATAGACTGAAAATATAAAAGTTTTTTTTTTCAAAGCCAACCCCCTCCCTCCAAACAAGAGGCACAAAAACTGTGATGAAAAGCATTAAGGATATAAACAAATACTAAGAGTGATAAAGGAGAAAGAGAGAACACAATATACTTTCCACATACATATTTGTGGAACTATGAGTATGGTTTGGATGCCTACTCAGGCCTTCCATTTCTATTTTCTTCTACCTAACTCTTGCTTCCCTCCTTAGAATAAATCACACAGCTTTCAATAACCTAAATAACACTCCTGGTGCATGTTTTTTCCCCTGTGGAATCAGACTGTGGTCAGAGAGAGGTGTTCATATTATTTCTCCTGGGGGCTGGAACTTCAGATTTCAGCAGACCGATGCCATTTAGCAAGTCCATCACGCAAGTCAAAGCAAATGTAACCAGGGCAGTTAGGTGTGTTAGTAACTACTGGGATTTACAGAAATATATATTTATATATATTACACCCACACTCACACGTATATATATACATATATATCATTTTTAAAATTCCCTCTTGCTGGATCAGCTTACTCTGATTACTACCCATGGACTTTAGAAAAAGAAGAAATATCCTTCTCAGGAAAATGCACCTTCCTTCGTAGTGCTAAGGAACAGACACCATGAACAGGTGATATCACTGTAATTCAGGGAAATGGGAAAACGAGTGTCCTAACCTCCAACACAATGAGCATGCGCTAGTTGTGTTTTGGCATCTCCAGCTGGGGATAACTGGCTCCCTTCGACTCCGGGTGCACCGTCTGCCTTCATGAGTGCTAGCATGCGGCTAGGGTGGAGGAGCAGTAAATGTCTACACCAGCGCTTGGCCCTTTGTAGAGTGGAAATTGCACTTTGTTTTTAAAAACGGATTCTTCTCCCGAAACCATACACTTCGACTAGCTGAAGGCACAAATAGAATGATAAATATACATTCCCCCCAAAGAGGCGAGGGTAGGGGGAAGGGGTGAAAAAGAGAAACAGGTGCTAGCAAGACAAAGCAGCCAGTTGCCAAAAACAAACTCCATCTTAGTTACTCTGAAAACAATTTCAGTGGGAAAATATCGCGCCCTGTTTCTGAGGGTTTCATTCACCAAGCTGTCTCCGTGAACGAGAGTCAGACCTAAGTTTCACACTCAGCAGCGGTTTTCGCTGACGACTACTGTTGCCCTCCGAGCTCGAAGAAGTCCGTTTCCAAACTGGAAAGACCTTTCCTCCCGGTAGCCTTGACCTCACTCCTGCAAGTCGTCACTTTTATTTACGGCCCCGTTTTAAGTGTCTGTCGCTCAGCCCGGCCCCAAGAACAGTCACCGCGAACAATGAGCCAGACAAGGGATCCACCCTGCGAACGCCTCCTCGCCGGCCGCGCGCAAGCCCGCTAGCTCGGGACGCTCGGGCTTCGGGGCTCTCTTCAGCCCTGTCCTTGCCTCTCCAGAACCCGAGAAAAGCAAGAAGGTAGGTCGTTTCCACACCCTGACTCCCGTGAACACCCAGTCAGCCTCCCTCTCAGCACCCGCTGTTAAAGACGCTGTATCTAAAAAGAAAACCAGCAGAGGGGGCGGCGTGGTGGTCCGGCCGCTGCCCACCCGAATCCAGCTAGCCCAGCAGGGGCGCTTAGGCACTCATTTGCGCCCGAGTCCGCCGCATGTTGAAATCCCGAAGGATTGGGGGCAAGAAGTGGGGCCAGGAACCATAAAGTGGCTTCCGTTCCTTCCCCCCGGCCTGGCCCGACTCTGGGATCCGGCCAGACACAAAAGATGGGTCGTATCTGTGCCGACAACTCTGCCGCCGCCTCCATCTGCGCTGCGCAGGGCAACCGGCCGGCGGGGCCTCGCGGCCGGGTCCCCGCGCCGACCGGGGCGCGCTCGGAGCTTGGAGCACCCGTGGACGCCGCCGGAGCTCTCTGGTGCGCTTTTCGCGCAGCCCTCCCCTCCCCCCAACAGAAGCTCCGAGCACCGCGCTCCGCAGATAAAGAGGCTGAGGCGGCGGAGGAGAATTGAGAGAAAAAGAGAGACTTACTTGGGGGCGGAACGCTCCGTCGGACTCCCGCTTCGGACCCGGCAGGTGTCAGGCACCGCGGCCCCAGGCTGAAGGCGCTGGCGCAGCTCTGAGCTGAGCTCCACTTAGCGAGCACGGGAAACTCCCCTCGCCACTCGGCCCCGCGCCGCGCTCCTCGCTGTCACCGCACCGAGCGACGCAGGCACGCTTCCCACTGCCTCCTCAGTCCCGGTGGGTCTCTCTGCCCTCCTCTCCCAGTCCGCCTGCTCCCCCACAGGCCACACCCTGTCACCTCAGCGGCCCTGCACTCCTTCCTTTTTGACACTTCCACCGGTTACTCCTCCGTCTGCGTCCTCCCACCCCCGCCCCCCTCAGCCCACGTGCTTCTGCCGCTCCCGCGGCTCCGAACTTCCCCTGACCGAGCCCCCACCTCGGCTGGGAAACACCAAGGTCTCCAAGCCGAGGCTGGGTCCCGCTCAGGGTAGCATAGCGGCTGACTGACCTTTAGGTCCTCGCCCACGTTCCGTACCCCCGCTGAGTACGCAGGTTCCATTATTTTGATTTTGTTAATGCGATGGGTTAGGCATTGAGTATACAAGGACGTAATTTTTAATGTGCCATATATCACTTTTAATAATGTAGAAATTTATTCCTGCGTGTCACTTGGTAATCATACAGCAGCTATTCACTGGCCTTTGGGGCTGGACTGTCAGCCCTGCCTTCTCCATAGGCAGAAAGCCCAGAAAATTCCTGAACACCCTCGTTTTGCCCAATCCAAACCAAAAAGCCATTTTCTACTGTTGTTTGCTGTTGTTACAGAAAGGTCTTGATAGTCACTTTTCCCTGTTCTGCAGACAAAGTTAGAGGTTTCTTTCCAAGGGCTCTTCTCAGCAGTCTTACAGTTCCATGATAGTTCTTACCACGCATTTGGTATTCCCTCTTCGTTTGACTGCCTCTACTCCTGGTCTATAACTTTCTCCAGGCAGAACTTGGTCACACTCATAACTTGCTCAGCAGATTCTAGTATAGTTCCCAGTACATACTATATGCTCAAAAAATTGTTCAAGGAACCATGCCCTTTAGATATGATGCAAGCATTGGTGGTTTTATATTTAAAGGAATGAAGCCTTCAGTTGCCTGCTTGCCCACATCCCAACTAATAGGTCAGGTAGAAAACAGAACTTTTTGCATTCAGCTGGGTGATTTCTCATGCATTCCTTAATATAATACTTAAAACAACTCTTCTTTGTAGGTATTACTTTTTCTAACTTTGTGAAGGTTACTAAGCTTGAACTCCTAAGTGTCTGAGCTGAGGCTCCATGTTTCTTCAGACTAGCACAAGCTGGTGTTCTTATGACATTACCACCTTGCCCTGACTGTCCACCCTGCCCTGACTGTCCAATGCTACATGCTAAGGCTACCTACCAGCTCTCCTCCAAGGAGAGCATTTTACCCTTTCCTTGTCCTCTTCTGTAACTCTTGACCCCCTAAGTTAGGGTTCAAAAACAAAGCAAAGGGCTTCCCTGGTGGCGCAGTGGTTGAGAGTCCGCCTGCCGATGCAGGGGACGCGGGTTCGTGCCCCGGTCTGGGAGGATCCCGCATGCTGCGGAGCGGCTGGGGCCGTGGGCCATGGCTGCTGAGCCTGCGCGTCGGGAGCCTGTGCTCTGCAACGGGAGAGGCCACAGCAGTGAGAGGCCCGCGTACCGCAAAAAAAAAAAAAACAAAGCAAAATAAACACAAAAACAAAAAGCCTCTAAGCTCAGACTTCTCTTAGTACTTACTGTCTTAACTCTGACACTTAAAAAAATTTTTTTTTGGCATATATCTTGCCTCAGCTATCCTTGTTTCTTACACAGGGATTCTTATTTCTTTGGTTTCTCCATTGAAATAAATAGCAACTAACATTTATTAAATTAGAGATATCTAACAGCCAGGCATTGTTGTGAGCGCTTTACACATATGTTAGCTCGTTCAATCCTCAAGAACCATATGAAGTAGAGACTATTTTATAGATGGGAAACAGAAGCACAGAGGTGGGGTCACAAAGCCAGTAATTAGTGGAGCAGGGATTGGATTCCTGACAATCTGCTTTAGAGGCTGCTCCCTAACCACCCTGCTATGTGACTTTCCACAATCCCTTGCTCCTAAGAGGTGTTAACAAATATTTTAAAATAATGAATATTCATCTACACCTAGCTTCAGAGCAGGAAAAAGAGACAGTAATGAAATGGGCAGAAATCTACGTTATCGAGGACATATGGTTGGCCCCAGCACCACCAGAATTACTTTCTTTGGGGGATCATGGACTCCACCTGTAACCTATATTCGAAACACGTGAGGGACACAATCCAGGCTTATGACTTCAGGTGTGTAAGATAGCAAAGGCTTCAAGGTTGGATTTCAGGTCTTTCTAGACAATCTAAAAAGACATCCCCACCTAAATTGACTCCTGGCTAAGGCCACCAACAAGCCAATTTATGTTCTTCAGGGACCCTGTTCTGTGCAAGGCATCCCCTCAGTCCCTGTGATAGGCTGAAAAATGACCCCCAAAAGACATCCACGTCCTAATCCCTGGAACCTGTGAGTGTTACCTTATGTGGCAAAAAATGGAATTTGTAGATGTGACTAATTCAGGATCTTGAGGGAAGATTATCCTGGATTATCAAGGTGGATCCTAAATGCAATCACATGTCCTTATTAGAGGGAGACAGAGAGACATTCAACACAGAAGAGGAGAAGGCAATATGACCACAGAGGCAAAGATTGGGGTGATATAGCCACAAGCCCAGGAGGGCCACCAGAAGCTAGGGGAGGCAAGAGAGGGATTCTCCCCAGGAGCTTCTTGAGGGAGCATGGCCCTACATACATGGTGATTTCAGTCTGGGGAAACTGATTTTGGACTTAACCTCCAGAACTGTGTGAAAATAAATGTGTGTTAAGCCACCAAGTTTGTGGTAATCTGTTATAGCAGCCAAAGGAAACGAACACAGTCCCCAGCTCTGAAAGATGACTTTCTATACCTGGGGATGAAATAGAAGGTAGATCATCCAAACAATTGGTCAGTCCCCTCTTCTGTGGCTCCCAATCATTTGGGAGAGGGAGAGGGGCATTTGACCCCCAGCATAAAATTATAGAAAAGCCTTCCATTTTAGACTTTGTCATTACACCCGTACAATAAACACATATAATAACTGAGATACACTTACACAGTTTCAAGTAAACTTGAAATTTTAAAATTGTTTCCCACTATGTAGTCATACTGCTTAAAATGTGTGATGGCTTAATTTTTAAATATACATTCTATACTTATCTAGTGAATAGCAAAAATATATTTTCATTGAGTTAGAAGTGTTAATTTGTAAAATGAAAAAATACATATAAACTCTCCATAAACTTTGTAACCTTTTTCTCACATTTTGCTATAGTTGGGACCTCAGAACAAACAAAAAATGTGGTCCAGGCTCTCTTAAACTCTGAGAAGCTGAAATTAAAACCTAGATTTTTCTTTCTGTCTTCTTCTTCTTCTTCTTTTTTTTTTTTTGACTAGGGCTACGAGATAAAATACAGGACAAGCAACTAAACTTGAATTTCAGATTAAAAAAATAATAATTTTTAGGTATGAGTCACTGTGCCATGCAATATTTGAGACAATAAATTGTCTCTATTTTGCAACCTGTTTTTAACTGTGAAATATTTGGGATTTGGGGACATACTTATTCTAAAAAGTTATTCATTGTTTATCTAAAATTCAAATTTAACTGGGTACCCTGTATTTTCATTTTCTCAATCTGACAAACCTATTTTTGACTTTTCTGTTGCATGTGCATTTCCCCATTCTCCCTTTCCCTGACCTACCACCTCTCCCCCTCAGTTTTTATTGGAACTAACTAATTTGTGTTCACTTAAAGCAAGGCTAAAATCAGATTTGATCCCTCACTGCTGGCCTAGGACTGATGTGTTGCTCCACATAGAAGAAAAGAGAATGATGTGACTCTTCTAAGATTTGATCACAGAGCATAAATCCACTCGACCAGTGAGGGATTTCCCATTGTCACACAGAGTGTTTAGTATCCTACTATTTATCATACAAATAGTAGATTGGATTAAACTGAAGATTTGTTTCCTTTTGAACTAGTATTCCCCCATCATTCACAGTCCTTTGGCCAGCAGTGGGTGAATATTCTTTGCCCCTTTCATATCCTTTCCAATTTCTGGCAGCTAGATATATGGGGGTGATACAAAAGGGCAGGGGTAGAAAGGATGATAATTTGTATGGCTTGTATTGGAAATGTGAGGGACAAATAAAGCAAGTCAGGTAAATCACTAAATTATCTGAGATTTAGTTTCTTCTTCTGTAGAAATAGAACATGAACCCTGATTCTACATACTTTACATCTCTAAGCTCTTACTTGTACCATTTTTTACATCTTTTTCAGACGTGTAACGTTTTCCAATTTGAATTACAATTATTCGGAGACTTGAGAGAGTCAGACACTTCTTGATTCGGATCTCAATGCCTCTGCTTATTAGTTGAGTAAACCTGGTAAGTTTTAAATTTCTCTAAACTAATTCACATCCCAAAACAGAGGTATAACAATAATCACCCCATAAAGTTGTTATGAAATTAGATAAGAAAATATCTGTAAAATGTTTCACATAGTGCCTCATAGAGAATAATCAATCAATAAGTGGTAACTATTTTTTTGCCTTACTTGATACAATGATTCCACGCAGTGCTTCCTCCCCCACTCATGTCTACTACAATGATTTGCGCATATTAAGAGCTCAAAGATGATAAGTGGAGGAAAGGATATAAGGTAATTTATCTGAAAGGGCTGTGAAATTGACAAGGTATTGTACAGTTTTAGGAGGTTAGTATTAATAGTAATAATTAATAAGTAATAATAGGTAACACCTTGAGTCTTTGATTCTGGCTCAGCTTTGGAGAACTGCTCTGCAAGAAATGTTTGATGCTTAACCTTTTTCATCTAAAACTTCAGTTGGCAGAGACACTGTCTAAACAACAGCAACATCTACTGATCAATGGAAAATGGTTTATTCATTTTGTTTTGCTCAATAAGAATTCTCATTCTTCCTTCAAAGACTTTTACTGTATTTCTTTCACTATACCTGTATAGTCTTGGCTAAACTGGACAGAGACCACGCTTCCCCCTCAAAAATGGTATTCATTTGTCTCTCCTGTATCAGAATGCAGAATTCAGCAGGCCGCAGCCAATGTGCTGTCCCCACAGTCAATCAGGGATGCAAGTTCCAACATGCCTGCACTGCCTCTTAGTTGATGATGTCTGTTAGGACTCCAGTAATCCCTCCTTTATGTACTGGAGGTAGAGGGAAAATAATAAAGGGCAAAAAGGTAAAAAGTGAGCCCCTCCAGGTGAATCAGTCTTCTTTAAAGAACCTTTCCAAAGCTCTACCAGATGCATTTCACCTACTCTGTGTGACAGGAGTAGCTGGGAAACGCCACTTCTAGCAGGACGCATTGCTGCCTGAATACGATTAAGTTCTGTTACTCAAGAGAAAGATGGATATTAGGCAAATAACAAGCAGTGTTTGCCATTGACTTCTTCACTTTTCCCTTTCAGCTTCATCTTCTAAGTCTTGATTTGCTATCAGATCGGCACATTGAAAATTCTGTAACCTGAGTAATTTTCTCCTCTCTTTCTGTATGTCGTTTTCATTAACTCACAAATCTACTGCCGCCTTTTTTATCCATGCGGTCTTTTTCCTGTTCTTATACTAGTTAGTTAATCATCCCAAAGTTCTTCATATATTTCATTTTCATTCAATTCTAAACTGCTCATGCTATCCCCTGTTCTCTCTCAATGCTGCCCAACTCTGCTCTTTGACTCTACAATCATTGACTTTTACGGTTTTCCACCTTTAATCCAGATGCTTTCAGGGTCTTTGGTCCCTTGTGATCTAGAAAACATTAGCCTCTGATATGATATTGGTATTTGTTTCAAAATAATCCAGTGTTGGGAGGGAGGAAAAGTCAGTGGTGTACCAATGAAACAAGATTAGCCATGTGTTGAAATTATTGAAATCCAGTGATGGATTTGTAGGGGGTTCATTATATCATTACTTCTAATCTTGTGAATGTTTTAAAAATTATATAATAAAAAGGAAAGAAAGAAATGATTGTTTGAATCTCTATTTGCAGACTATTGAGGTATGATGTCCTCCCCAAAATTTATTCAGAAAACTCTGGGGGGCTTATATTGTGTTGGTCATCTACACTTCTGGGATCTTCTCTCATATTTGTGTCACTCTGCCATCCACATCTTCCCATGTATGGCTGTCAGTCTTTTCACCAAATACACACACGTACACATACATACAAAGTAATCTGAATAAGGTAGTCTTTAAGAAGAGCTATTGGCAGGTATGCGGTCTTCACATAACATATTGCATAGCAATATAAAACACTACATTTCTCTTCATTCCTTGGGGCTATGTGTGGCCTTTGTCTTTTTCTTCCTCTGTCCCCGCCCCCCGCCCCCAAACTGAAATACAGACCTGAATTTCGGGGGCTGACCAGCCATCATGGACCGTGAGTCAATGCCTTTAGATGGCAGAGCATAAGAATACAGGAGTCTGAGTCCCAGAAAACCAGAGGCTACCATATCGGCTCTGGACTGTCTTCCTTTGGTTTTGTTTATGAACGCAAGAGAAATAAACATCTATCTTATTTAAGCCACCGTTATTATGTTGTATATGTTTTTCTATTACATGCTGCCAAACCTAATCCTACCTGATATACTTACCTAAGGATTTTCTTTTTTCTAAACAAGTGCAATTCTGAGGCTAAGAGAAATTCTATTGCCAGAAATCAATAACTTAATGTTTTCTCTACCTCATTACACCGAATTCCTGTATCCATTCCCAGGTCCAGTTATACACCCTCTCTTGTGTCCTTGACTTGCTATTGTCTGAACCAGTGTAATAAATCTATTGCAAAGATCAAATCTAAACAACTTAAATATCATATTAAAAGAATAAATAAATTATTTCAATTATCTATTGTTGCTAACAAATCACTCCAAAATTTAGTAGCTGAAAATAGCAGTGTTTTATTATTTCTCACAGTTCTGTGGATTTACTGGGATCAATTGGATGGTTCTTCTGTTCCACATGGTGTGGCTGAGGTCGTTCAAATGGGTATACTCAGCTGGAAGATATGCTGTGGCTGGAACATCTACCGTGGCCCCTCACCCTCTAGAGCCTCCCTTCTTCTGGCCTTTTATTATTTTGTTGTCTAGCCTGGACGTCTTTGCAGCAAGATGGCTGGCTCCTAAGAAAGGCTGTTCCAAGAGGACAAGCCCTAATATGCAAAAACTTATTAAGCCTCTCCTTGCATTAGGCTTGCTAGTTTCCAGTTAGTCCAAACCTACAGATGAGGAGACTGTCCACAAGGAGTTTTAGTAAATTATCCAGAGTCATAGATTTAGAAAGTAGTAGAACCAAGATTTAAAACTACTTAGGCCGACTCCACATCATAAGAATGTGATTATAGCTGGACCTACAGAGTTTGGAACTTCATTATTATCTATTTAACATATGTAAGCTTCGGCTTTCCAATTATTTCCAATTAAAAAAACAAAAGGCAGCATATTGTATAGCTTTTCTGGGTAAAACGATGAGTATGTCGTGCAATTTATAAGACATAATACAAATGCTAAAAATGTGAGAGCTGCCTTATTTTAGTGTATCCTCCACAGTGCTGGGCAGAAACGCACTGTGCCACACAATAGCTGCACACGCTATGACTGGATGCTGTGTGCCCTGGAGCTAGGCTGAAGCATGGCTGTTACCGGAAGGATGGGGGATTGGGAGGAAGTCTGTGTCCTCATGTTGAATTTCCAGGCATAACTGCCTCCCTGAGAGTTGAAACTCACTCTTCTTGCAACGAATGCAGGAGATGGATAGAGACATTCAGGTTGCTGGTTGAGTTTGCATGAAATCATTACCTCATTTCAGCACCACCAGAGAAGCCTGAAGGGTGTGCATGAGGTACTTTAGCATTTTTAATCCATTTCAGTTCACATCATTATGCCAAGGACACAGTGGACTCAAATCAGTTGTTTTAGGTCGTAAATGGAGCCCAGAATGCACTGTAATATAATTTATTTTGCAGAAATATCAAAAAATACTTCACAAGTAATTATGTTTGATGTCAAAAAACACAAACCCTGAATGTGAAAATTTGTTACGTAGGTTGCATTTAGAAAAGTGTTGAATAGGGTTAAGGCAGTTTGCAAAGACTAGGGAGATAAAAATTTCACAAATAGGACTCTTGTTTAATTAAAAGAGTGATGAGGAAAAACTTTTAAGGGCTTAAGAGTGAGAGAGGATTCCTGTAGGAAATTGGTTCCTATTGTCCTTTGGTCTAAAACCTACTAAATACACTTAATTAAATTACATATACTAACGACACTAACATTTAATATCTATCTTTTTTGTGTGTATACCATTTTGGTTGTCTGTACAAAGTGACACGCCCTAAATCATCTGCCCCTCCCCTCCTCTGCTGTCTCCTCTGTCTCCTACTATTGCTCTCTTTCTTGTTCCCTCTGCTCAGCCACACTGGCATCCTTGCTGTTGCTCAAACACAACTATTCCTTATGCCTGGAAAATCTTTCTCTCAGCTGTATGTATGGCTACCTCTCTTACCTCTTTCAAATATTTGATTACATTTCACCTTTTCCATAAGGCCCTATCTAAAATGGTAGCCCACCACCATCCTCAGCATTCCCAGTCTCCTTCCTCTGCTATTTTTAGAGCAAAACCCACTTTCTAATATACAACATAACTTACTGTCCTCTTTATTATTTGTCTCTGCCTCAACTGTGTCCAACTGGAAAGCTCAACAGCGGCCTGAATCCTTTTCACTTTTTGTTTAATGACGTATCTCAAGAGCCTAGCACATTGCCTAGCACATGGAAGATAATTAATATTTGCTGAATAAATAATAAAGCTCTCAATTGTGCAATGTCTATTCTTAAAGAAGACTTCCATGGCTACACTGATGTTTAGCTTTTGCATTGCCATGTGGGTATAATAGAGCATCATACTTGATAGTATGAGAAGTGAAGGCTGAATTGTATGGAAAAAAAAAATGGAGAAAGGATGTGCACTCCCCCAAAAAAGGAATGTGTTGTTCTGAGATAATGTAGGTAGAGTAAAATGTTCTTATGCCACAGTTCTAGTTCAAGATCTCCAAATAACGGTTGTAAAAATTGTCTGAGCTGGAAGAGGCATAGGGCTAAGAACATTTTAACTTGCCTCACTTTCAAATTAATCCCTATTTAAAAATTCCAGCATCCAAAATTGTTATTCAAGGGGATTCTTACAAATATGGATCTACTAAGTTTTAAATTTTAGTTGGCAATAAGTTTACTCACTTTGAAACAAGAATTTTTCAAGTAGGTCTCATATTAAAAAGCTTCAGGTGGCTAGTACAAACTAGAATGCTATGATGAAAGCGACTCCTGGCCTATATCCAGTATTAAAATAAGTGGGCGTTAAGATTGATTGCCAGTGTCTGCCATGGGCGTGGGAGGTATGAGTGTGACATTGGTACCTGTATTTACCATCCTGAGCCTAAAAGATCTCTAAGGTCCCTGTCAGTTTTATCATTCTCTGTGAAAGAGTATTAAGTGTCAGCAGAAATTATGAGAGGGGAAATATCGAGTGAATATAAAGGATCATAACTGGTTGAAAGGCAAGCAATGGAAATAAAGCATCACTGAAGATAAAATTTAAGTTAGAACTTCCATGGTAACATATGGGCTTACTCATATATATTACTTAATACAATATGTGAGGTCTCTTCCCACCTCATTAAAATACACCTTAAAAACAACCAAAAGACAGGAGGGGTGTTTGTGTTTGTGTGTGTGTTCCTTTTTCACTTGTTTATTATTTGTTTCCCTAACTAGGCTGTATGTTTCATAATGGCAGGACCCATATCTGATTTGTTCATGAGTCCCTAAACGTAATAGGAAATCATTAAATATATTTTAAATGTGTGAGTTGAAAGAAGACTGGTGCTTTTGCAACATGTTCTAAAGGAGGATGTCATAACATTTTGTTGAGAAAATAGCAAGAAAATCATCACTTTGCTTCAATTTTTTTTCCTAAGAATTCTATCAGAGTTGCAATTATAATAAATATTTCTATTAACACGGCATAGACCTATTTTCATAGTAAATAGTTACAATTTTCAATTTTTTACTAATACGTACTAGCCATTCATTATGCTGTGCCCTACTCCTATGGTGTACAGCATCACTTGGGTCTCAGTTTAAATACATTTATTTTAAATGCATATTTCTAAGCAATTAGCTTCAAAAAATAAAAAAGTCATTAAAACATTTGAAAAACTTAAGGACAACTTCCAGGAAACTAAAAATAAGAATTCTACCTAGCCAAAAAAAAGAAAAAAAAAAGCAAATTAAATGAAGTCTACAAAATGAAATGCAGAAATAAAAGGTAGCTAGTAAGCAAAAAAATAGAGAAGGTATAAAATTAGAAAATAAAACGATTAAATATATTGATCATGACATTTATATGTGAGTTAAATTCCTCTATTAGCAGCAGATGCAAAAAAGAAAGAGATGGAAGTAGAAGTCACAATAATAATATCAAACTGGAACTCAAGGGGAAAAATATATTGAATAGAACAGTGGGAAATTCTATTGATAAAATCTATTATGAAAGGATAACAGTAATAAATCTCCATGAACACAAAATATAGCAAAAAATATTAGGAATAATTTGACATAAAAAACAATTATAGTGAAATGCCTTAACTTAGTATTATCACGCTGTGACTAATCAAGGCACAAAGTGATTAAGCACAGATATTTATGAACAATATAAATATATACTCACAAATAGAATAAATATATTTTGTCAAATGCCTGAGGAATGGTTATAAAATTTAATCAGATCTAAAGCCATGCAAAAAACTTCTGCTTTTTAAAAAATGGAAACTGGATGGGCAAGGTTACATCTTTTGTCCAAGAATAAACAAAACTAAAAATTAATTAAGATTCCATTAAATATCAATTTAGTTAAAGAGGGAATAAAAATGTCATTAAAAAGTGTTTAGAACATAATTGAACTGAGAATAGTATGTATGAAAATTTCTGGAATAGTTTAAAATACATACTCAAAGGTAAACATATATCCTTACGGGCTGTCATTTAAGAAAGACAAAATAAATGACATAAGTATTTTATTTAAGAGGTTAGAAAGTTTTAAAGAAAGCAGCCCCAAGGAAAGCAGGAAAAAGGAAAATTATGAATTAGTAAATAGAAAAAAATATGGATAGAAATATGCAGAGATTTTTCTTAAATGGAAATCTCTGGAAAATATAGTTATTAAAAAGAAAATTATTTAAAAAATAAAGTAAGTATAAAAACACATAAGGGAGAGATTTTAACTTTACACAACAATTAAATGCATAGTTGCATACATATATACTGGGAAGTCCTAATTTTGTGTAAAAAAAAATTAATCAGAGTAGAAAAAATTGAAATGCTTATTATATATAGCTATAAAGAGTCCTTGGTTAAGAAAGTTTTACAAGCAAGTTCTTTTGAGTTTGCAAAGAACAGGTAACTAAGGTGTTACATGAAAAGTTCCAGGGCCTTAAAAGTACATAGAAAACAAATCAAATAATTTTAGTTATCTTCAGATTGAAAGAAAAAGAAAGTATACCCTTCTGTATACCCCGTTTTTTCTTATGAGTATATATTACTTTTATAATCAGAAAAAAATAAGGCCAAATTTAAAACATCAATGGGCATAAAGTTGATTCAATTATAATAATTTGGTTTATAAATTTGAGGGTGGTATTTTGCATAATATAAGATGTGCTTATTTATAGCTTTTTTTTCTGTTAAGAAAACTGAAAAGAACTTACTTCTTAGGATTGAGTAATCATGAATGGCCCTTGAAGCTTGATTTAATAGACATCACTCACTTGTATAACAAAACATTAATTAAATAATTATATTCTGATTAGATTTATTGTGTATGCTAATACACTAATACAATAACATTCCTATGTGCGTCTTTATTTCTTTATCAAATAAAGAGATTGTATTTTAGTCAATCTATTCAGTTAAGTCAGCATAAAATTCTCATCACAGTTCTGTTGGGTTTGATATGCAATCAGACTGCTTTTTAGTGGATAGCCCTAGGAAAATTCCAGGATACATGAAAGAGTATGAAGCCTGCAGTTAGCATTTATATGATTGTGATGATATAAAGCTAAATGATAAATCTGTAATGGGTTGGGTATGTGCAAGAGTAGTAAAGCCCATTAAAACCTTATTACCTTTATTCTTGGGGCTTCTCTGCCTCCACTCCAGTGGATTCTGCTTGGGTATTATCACTGGGTTGTTATCACCAAAAATAATTATTATAAAAAGCCTAGGGCTCAGATTTTGATGAAAATAGTTAAAAGAAATGAAGTTTTTTGTTGGGAATATTTTCTTATGTAGGTATCCAAGTGAGTACCCATTTTTTATTGGGTTAGTTGACTTTTTATTAGTGCATTATAGTGATTCTTTATATGATTTGGATATAAGTCTTTTGTCAGATAAATGTATCACAAATATTTTTTCTCAATGGATTGCCTTTTCATTTTCTTGATAATGTCATTTGAAGATAAGAAGATATTAATGTTGGTAAAGGCTGTTATCTGTCTTTTTTATTTTATGGTCAGTGCTTTTTATGTCTTATCTCATGAATCTTTGCTTACGCCAGGGATATGAAGTTTTACTTTGTGTTCTCTTTTGGAAAGTTTAGAGTCTTAGCGTTTATATCTAGGCCTATTGTTCATTTCAAATTAAATTTTGTATGTATTGTGATATTGGGTTGAAGTTCATTAATTTCCATAGGATATCCAGTTGTTTTAGCACATATGTTGGAGAGACTTTTTCCTTCATGTAATTGAATTGATGTCTCTGTCAAAAATTATTTGACCATGTATGTATGGTCTATTTATGGAATCTCTATTCTGTTTCCATTGGTATGTAGGCTTACCTTTATATCAGTACAATGCTATCATGATTACTGTGGCTATATTCTAAGTCTTGAAACCAGGTAGTGTAAATCCTCCAACTTTGTTCTTTTTCAAGATTGTTTTGACTATTCTAAATCCTTTGCTTCTCCATATGAAATTTAGAATCAGTTCATCAACAACAACAACAAAAATATGCTGTAAATTTAATTGAGATTTCATTGAATACATTTATCAATTTGTGTAAAATTAATATTTTAACAGTTTTGAATCTTCCAGTTCTGGAAAATGGTTTATTTCTGTTTATTTAAATAGTCTGTCAATGTCTCTCAATCTCTTCAATTTTAAATATAGAGTTCTTACACCTTTTTTGTTAATTTTCTTCCTCATTTATATTTTTGATTCTGTTATAAATAACCTTTGTTTTAATTTAATTTCTAATTTGTTGTTAACATATAGAAATACAAAAATACAATTAATTTTACCATATTGATCTTGTATCCTGCAACTTTGCTAAATTCACTTATTTCTCTAGCAGAGTTCTTTTTAATACTCTAGTATTTTCATCGTAGATAATAATGGGATCAGAATTTGCCTCCCCAAAATATGCATTTTAGGCATAAGAATTATTTTAGCCTGATTATTTTTCAAAAGCTGCAGACATAGGAGAATCTCTGAAAATAGAGTAGAAGTTGCCCTTTTTTTAAGAGATGTTTACATTTATAAGGGAAATCTCCACTTACAAGGGTACCTCCCTTTCTCCACCAGGAAGAGATGGATGACTAAATCTATAGGAACTCAAATCAGTGGAGAAGGCAACAGCTTAGATCTGCATAACAGCCGTACCATTGTTACTTGTTCCAGTGTTTTTCCTTGTAACCTCCCACAAACATGCCTTCCCCCACCCCCTCAACATCTTTATTTTGTGGTTGACTGAAGATGGTATTTAAGGTTATGGCTTGGACCATTTTGGGAAGTTACTCAGTTTTCCTGGGTATCTCCCATGTATACAGAAGATATACATGTTATTAAACTTCTATTTGTCTTTCTGATGTTAATCTGTATTTTATTATAGGGGGTCTTAGCCAAGAACCTAGAAAGATAAAGGGGAAATTATTTTTCCTCTCCCACAACAATCATATAATTTATGGATAAGGAAAATTCTACCTTTTGTCTTTTAAAAAAATCATTTGCAGGACTTCCCTGGTGGCTCAGTGGTTGCGAGTCCACCTGCCGATGCTGGGGACACTGGTTCGTGCCCCGGTCCGGGAAGATCCCACATGCCATGGAGCGGCTGGGCCCGTGAGCCATGGCTGCTGAGCCTGCGTGTCCGAAGCCTGTGCTCCGCAACGGGAGAGGCCGCAGCAGTGAGATGCCCGCCTACCACAAAAAAAAAAAAAAAAAAAAAAAAAATTTGCATTTTTTCTTGCCTCATTGTACTGGCTAAGAGCTGTGGTGCAGTGTTCATTAGGAGTTTTGAGAAAGACATCTTTGCCTATTTTCCTGGTCTTACGGGAAAAAAACTTCATCTTTTACCGTTTAGTATGTTAGCCCTAGATTTTTTTTTTTTTTTTTTGCAGTACGCGGGCCTCTCACATTGCGGAGCACAGGCTTCCCGAACTGGGGCACGAACCTGCGACCCCTGCATCGGCAGGCGGACTCTCAACCACTGCGCCACCAGGGAAGCCCCTAGCCCTAGATTTTGAAGATACACACACATACATGCACACACGTATTTTAACATATGAAAAAACAGATAATTTGGTCAGTGAGGTAAATGGGTTACATATTTGAACGCTTATTAATATTTTGTTGTTGTTGTTGTTTTTTGTTGGTTTTTTTTTGCGGTACGCGGGCCTCTCACTGTTGTGGCCTCTCCCGTTGCGGAGCACAGGCTCCGGACGCGCAGGCTCTGCGGCCATGGCTCATGGGCCCAGCCGCTCCGCGGCATGTGGGATGCTCCCAGACCGGGGCACGAACCCGTGTCCACTGCATCGGCAGGCGGACTCTCAACCACTGCGCCACAAGGGAAGCCCAATATGTTTAAATATTACTTTTAAAGTATTAGTATCTATCAACTCAAACATTAAATTTTGAGCCTTTAACAAATTAAGACATTTAATACTAGTATTTTGAAGAGGTGTGGCAGTATGGGTACCTGGAGGAGGTCATTCCCAAAATGTTTGTGTTATTTTTAAATTAAAAAAAAAAACTACTATAGTTCTCTAAAAGTTCAAACAGGAAAGAATAACAATTGACAAAGACACTGACTAACAAGACTATGTTTCCATGAAGCATCACTTTATTAAGGAACTTGGTAAGCTTATCTTCTAGATACACATGCCCATTATGAGATTTTGACTATCTCATTTGTTCCAGCCAGGAAAATCAAGACAATCATTATTATCCTCATGCTTCCTGTACCCCAGATCCCCATCATTACCAGTAGCCAGTGGCCCCATTAGTGTCCCCTATAAACTTGTGGGCCCTCATCTCTACTTTGAGCTTTGTTTCACAGGTCTCCAACCCCATCTCTTGGATGCTCTGATCTGATCTCATGAGGGCTACTTGAGTGATTCCTTTCCCTTTTTGCCCTTCAGTTTGTTTATGGATAAGGGAGGGGAAAGTTAGAAGCTAAACTCACACTATTTACTAAAATTATATTGGAAATACAAATTTGTCTTATATAGAATTGGTTTTAAGTTCTATAGATGCAGAACTTTAGAAACAAAGCAGGAAAAAGTTAGTACTGAAGAGTCAGAAGCATGTAAGGAATAACTCCATTATGGGGGACTCCTGACATCAAGGGAGTTGACAAGCTCAGGTACTACTTTTTTATTTGAGAACAAAGAACGTAAATCCTTTTATAAAGTTAGCAATTCCTTTATTCGCAAAATAATCACATCCTATTTTATCTGTTTGTAGGTTTGGATTTTTGTATTCTGAGTCTAGTTAAAGCCAAGCACACCCATGGTAAAAACAAAACTATACTGCTTTGTTCCACAGTACTTTTAAGCCTGCTGTTTCCTATGATCAAACTACAGAGTGGCATACAAATGCATTCAGTGTATGTAGAAACTCTTAACGTGTGTTGGGAAGATAGATTCCTTTCCAGGCTCATCTCCTGCAAAGCTACTCCCTCGCCCCAACCAGACCCCAGCACACACCCCCTAGTTTTCTTTCTGTTGTAATTATAAACAACAAACATTTTACCTCTCTGAATTGCTGTCCTCTTTCATACCTCCATGCTGTTGCATTAGCTATTTCTGCCATTTGGATTGTCCTTTCTCTCCTTTCCACTGTTTAAATCTCACCCACTTCTTAAGATCTCATGTAAAAGTTTCTCATCTCTGAAGTCTTCCCTGAATTGCTAGTCATTATTGGAATCCCCGTAGCAGTCTGTACCCATTTATATTAGGGCATTTACAAGACAAGAGCTTGGCTCTTCCTGTTGTTCATGTATGTTAACTAGACTAAGCAGGGCCATGTCTAATTAGATTTTATATTCCGAATGCTAAGGACAAAACTGATGCTTGGGAACTGCTGGCTAAGTGACTGAGTGAATGAATGAATAAATGAATGACTGAATCAATTTTTAACTTTCCTTTGTTCTGCTTTCTTGAACTCTCTTTTTTGCTCTAAATATCTTTCCATGGCACTTAACACATTCTAAAAATATTACGTACTTTTCTTATTTATTATATTTGTTGTCAGTGTCCTCCCATTAAGGAAGAGTATCTCTCTTTAGTATGTGTTAAAATTTATTTAAGGAATGGATAAAATAAATTCTACCATATGTTTTCCCTTCTAATTTCATGGCCTTGATTTTTGTGATATGAGAAGTAGGCTGAATTTAAGTATTATCCTTATTCCTAGTTGCCCTTTAGACCTGGTACCTTTGTCTAAAAGTCCTCATAATATGAAAAGGGTACTTTGTAAAAAGGCTTTGAGTCTCTGTTAAATATTTAACTATTAGCTGAACATTATCACCTTTTATCAGCCTGAACAAGTTAACCCAAATAAGTTTATCAGACTGGCCCTAGTAGAAAACAAAGCAAGGGAAAGCATTCATTCATTCACCTGATATTTCTCTGGCACTGCTTACATGCTTTTGTTCAGTAAGTTGGGCATGGTATACTCTAATAGGGCTTACATCTGCTGAGATCCTCAAATATATGGTGTTTGCAACATCATTCCAAAATGCTAGAATTTTTTGTAGATTAAAAAACTTAAAATGTTCATAATACAATCACTACCACAGTGCAAGACTGCATCTTTATAGAAGTGTCCATAATTATCACAAACTTCATTTGTCACCCCTTTAGCACCATGCCTCTGTTTTCTGAAAACTGTTTACTATCTAGACTAAGCTTTATTCTGTTCTTTTTTTTTTTAATTTATTTTTTTATTTTTGGCAGTTTGGGGTCTTCGTTGCTGTGCGTGGGCTTTCTCTAGTTGCGGTAAGCGGGGGCTACTCTTCGTTGCGGTGCGCGGGCTTCTCATTGTTGTGGCTTCTCTTGTTGCAGAGCATGGGCTCTAGGCACACGGGCTTCAGTAGTTGTGGCATGCAGGCTCAGTAGTTGTGGCTTGCGGGCTCTAGAGAGCAGGCTCAGTAGTTGTGGCGCACGGGCTTAGTTGTCCGCGGCGTGTGGGATCTTCCCGGGCCAGGGTTCGAACCTGTGTCCCTTGCATTGGCAGGCAGATTCTTAACCACTGTGCCACCAGGGAAGCCCAGCTTTATTCTGTTCTAAGGAGACAAAGTTCTCACATGACACATTAAACATTCTGCCTTTTTGTGATGTCAGCTTGGCTTCATAGTGCAGTGCGTATCTCTTGCTCCCTTGCTTGCTACACCTTTCACAAACCATTCAACAAATTGTTCTATCTTTCATAAGTCAATGTGAGAGAACTTTAGCTATAACGATACATTTTATACTTTGATCAAAATTTGGGGATACACTGACAGAATTTCTGGTTTTGGGCAATGTGCAAGTTGGCCATGGGAATGAGAAAATGAAAATGTCTGCTTGGTGGAAGGACGTGCAGCTGATGGCAGGGATGTAAGGGTTCTGTGAATTAGGTGGGCAGCATGAAGGCCCTAAGAATGGGTACCCACCAAAGGAAGAAGAATGGTGGTGTAGGGGAACAAAATTTGTCTCCCCAAAATGTGTGTCTTTGGCTTAAGGATTATTGGGGGCCGATTTTTTTTTTTTTTTAAGAAACAAAAGGCTCAGAAAGAGCTTTTACCTTAACTGCCTAAAAGAATTTAGGTAAAGGGCCTGCTCTAGGAAGAAGAACTATCATAATAGATAACTAAAGTATAATATGAACTAGGTGTGGTAGGGTTAGGGAAACTTTGCAAGGCCTACTTGATCAAAATCCTCTCTGTGTCCCATTGTCTCTGCATACCCCAGCAAACATTTGTTTACCAAACATATGTTCTTTTTCATCTTCCTGTAAATTGCTTTTCTTCTCTTTGAAGTCCCAAAACCCTACCCCCTTTTCCTTCTCTTAGATGGTATATAAGCTTCAGTTGCCTAACTTGTCCTTGGGCCCCATGTTCTTAAATTTGATTTTTTCCTTTTAATTTGTTTCACATCAATTTAATTCTTAGACCGACCAGAAGAATCTAGAAGGGAGGAAAGTTCCCCCCTACCCCCAACAGTGGTGTTGTCAGAGAAAGACACTTATATTTTACAAATGAGTCCAGGCTAGTCCAAGTTCAGGACCTTCTGGAATCTTCACAGGTACTACTGACTCACGGATATGGTAATTTTCACTCAACCTTAGGATCTAATACATTGTTATTCTGGTGTCCAACTGTATGTCCATTGTTTCACTCTGTTCCCCTGTATATGTCCGTTTTCCAGAACTAGAATATTCTTCACTATCAAGCCTTCAAGACCATTTTATGTCACCTCTTTTTCTTCTTCCTCTAGATTAGACTCTAATTCCTCCCAGTAACCATTGCTTTTTAAGTCACGTGCTATAATTTTCTTATGAACTACCTCTGTCCTTCCTTGTGGCCCTTATATAGAGAATAAATATCATTTTAATCAAGTTCTGTTTTCTCCTCCTAAATGTAGCATCATTTTATTCCTTCTCATAAGACTAGCTTTCCAATTCTAGCTGAAAGCAGTTTTTATCTTTATCTTTCTACAAGTTAACTAAACTTGTCAGTTAATGGACTATATATATGTGTGTGTATATATATATATATATATATATACACACACACACACAAATATATTAATATATATATATTGGGGGATACACAGACTGAGAATCATTATATATGTATAATTAACAAGAGGCCTGTAAAATATAAGGAATCACAAATATTTGAAAGTAAAAGGTTAGAAAAAGATATAAAAGGGATTTCTAAGCAAAAGACAACTGATTAACTATTTTCATGTACCATAGGCAAAAGAAGACATGCTCAAGAATGTTCAAAGCAGGAATGTTCATAATAAACTGGTCTGCAGGTGAATGGATAAACAAATTAGTTTATGTTCATAATGAATACCCTACATCAGAGTCAAAGAATGAGCACAGCTATATACATCAACATGGATGAATCTTAGGAATATGTTTTTTGGCAAAAGATAAAAACCACTAAGAATAAATAAGTAGCATTTAATTTATATGTAAAATGATCACTAGTGAGTAAGAATAAGAGAATATTGATTATACTGGGAAAAAAGTTGAGATAATTAACTCCAAATAATCAAATTTGTAGTTACTTATGAGTTGGGTGTGTGGAGGAAAGTTTGTGCAATAAGTGAGGGGGACACAGGGTATTCAAAGTTTTGGCCATATTCTATTTCTAGGCCTGGGTAGGGGAATATATGGATCTTCACTTGTTATTACTCTTTATACTTCAATATATTATAAATATAATGTCATATATATTTAATAATTAATAAAACCTTTAAAAATAAAAACAGAATAACACCACAATGAAAAGAAATGGGAAAATATTAAGTTGCACTCCTACTTACCATAATGGGTAGACTAAATTTCGTATATAAACAGGCTCTTCTCAAGAAATTAATAGACCTTGGCAATTTTCTTGGAGGGTATAAAATCTGTAACTAATCACAGATTTTCTGAAAATTGCCATACGGCTTTCTTGCCTCATATTCTCTTAATAATATATTAATTAAATATTAATAACAGATTCATAAATGGTTAAACACAGTTAATGGTGAAATTTGCTTAGGAACTTTTACTACAATGTATACTCACAACATTTTAAGAGGCATATTATCTTTGGTGTGTTGTGTATGTATTTGCATGTGTATGTGTGTCCAGTTTCTCTATAAGACTCAAAAAGAGATGTAGATATACACACTAACGAACGTAGTAAGGTAGATAGCTAGGGGGAAGCAGCCGCAAGGCACAGGGATATTAGCTCGGGGCTTTGGGACAGCCTGGAGGGGTGGGATGGGGAGAGTGGGAGGGAGGGAGACGCAAGAGGGAAGACATATGGGAGCATATGTATATGTATAGCTGATTCACTTTGTTATAAAGCAGAAACTAACACACCATTGTAAAGCAATTATACCCCAATAAAGATGTTAAAAAAAAAAAAAAAAGATGTAGAAATTCAGGAATCAACCATGACTTCCCTGTCTCCAAATTATTTTCACTCTGCTTCCTAGATAACATTTAAATTCATCCTCTCCTCTGCATTCTCACTGTCCTTACCTTGGCTCACTAGCCATCTCTTGTTTTCACTATTTTCATTACCTTATAACTGTTTTCCCTGCCCTATCTCTTTCTCTGCCAATTCAACTTTCACAGAACTTGTAGCCAGATTGATCTTTCTAAAACATAAATCCTGCCTTAAATTCCTAATTTCCTACAGAATAAAACCTAAACTCCTCAGAATGACATAGTCTTTTAAAAATCCAAGTACAGCCTCTTTTGCTAGTCCTAGAAAAAGTACAGCATACCTTATGCTTCAGCTTTACCAAACTATTTCTGCTTTGCCTGATGTGCCCTGAAATTTCATGCAAGACCTTCCTTCTTGGCAGTTAATTGTCATTTGTGCACTCTTAATGAAAGCATATCTAACTTTCTAAAACTTGGCTGCATTATTACCGCCTCTTCTGACCTTATCCCATTTCCCTGGCACATTTA
Organism: Phocoena phocoena; assembly: GCF_963924675.1. Classification (NCBI taxonomy): domain Eukaryota; kingdom Metazoa; phylum Chordata; class Mammalia; order Artiodactyla; family Phocoenidae; genus Phocoena; species Phocoena phocoena. Next base: position 89,784,897 of record NC_089220.1, on the reverse strand, counting down.
AGCATTTTCTTCTCTACATCCTTAATACATAGGATGTATTTCTGTGATAGAGTTTTTAATAAACTAGTGGAATCATTACTCCTTTGTTTGTCTCTTCCTCTAGGTTTTGTGCACCTTGAGAGAAGAGACTGGAGCTTATTTTTACTTGTATTTCTGGGTCTATAACATTATCTGGAAAATAGTTTTGCTAAATAAATAAGTGAATCAAGATGATGAAACCAATGAAGAGGGCAAATATGGATGCAGGATTTGGGCTGAACATGGGAAGAAAGAGACAGATCGTGAATTTCAAGCTAGGAAGTAAGGAAATTAAACAGAGAACATAGTAAAAGGTTTTGTTCCCTCAGGGTGAAGTATTCCTCATCACGTACTATCAGATTTAATTGAATAAAACACTAAGAAAAAATAATTAAACAATGACAGTGAGTCTGGACAATTGATGGTTAAAAAAAGGAAACAGAAAAGAAAGAAAAAGATTTTACTTTTGGTGCTCTCAACCTGTGTCTAGAAAATGCCAAGCAAATATTTTGGGAAGGAGAAAACCAGTGCACATAGGTGCAGAAGCTTCTTTTTGGGCAAACACAATCTATGTGATGAAATGTTTGATCAAAATGTTTATTTGAAATGGTGGTATTCTACTAGAGTGAGGAAAGATTTCTGTCCCAAACATTTGCTTTTTGTATTGTAAACGAGAGTTCAGTGAATCCAATTAACCGAGCAGAAAAGACTACTTAAGGCCAGATGCACTCCTTTATTCCTTCCCAGAGGGTTGCTATGTTGTTTAAGCTTATTTGGGTACTCCAGCATTTGTCTGGGCTTCTGGGAAGTCAGCTAGACTGTATGTACTTTTCTGGGAGGAAAAAAAATAAAGGGAGCAGCTATGGCCTGCTGTGGTCTGTGTAAACTATACAGAAGCCTAACTCTGTGGCTGCTCTCTGACAGCACCAGTAGCTACCATTTAACTTGAGCCCACCCATGCCAGGCACTGCACAAAGCACTTTACATATATTTATGATCTCATTTAACTGTCACAACAGTACTGTAAGGAACAATGTTTACCCCCATTTTGCAGAAGAGAAAACAGAGTTTCAAGTTAAATTAGTTGATTAAGGTCACATTACACAACCAGTTAAACAGTTGAGGCAAGAATTGAGCGCAGGGCTTTCTGTGTTAGTTGCAAGATTTAGCAAATAAAAATACAGGACACTCAAACATTTCATGGGGCATGCTTCACTACAAAATCTGTCATTTTTTACTTTAAATTCAAGTTCAGTTGGGTGTCCTGTATTTTTCCTAGCAACTTTGTTTTGAGTGAGTCTTCAACACCCCCTTCATGCGGTCACTCTGCTGACTGCTTTGGCAGATGATTCCAGGAGTGGCTCTGGGTGAGCAACCTGACAAAAGCACAGGCAAAAAGCATATGGATCTAGAATTGACAAAGAGTTGCGTGTCTTCCGTGTGCCAGATGCAGTCACACAGATCTCTACATGAGACAACTCATTAATTATCATCATATGTATGCCTATATTGTTCATTGCAATCCTCTGTTTAAAGTCAGGTCTCTAATGGTTTATCATCCAATGATACCTATCAATAAAAGAAAATATTCATACGTTTCACAAGTATGTCTGAATTCAGTGACTTTAATTTTATTAAATTAACCTAAATTCAAAGTATTTTTCCCTCGTAAAGTTGGGTTCAGAGAATGAGGCCTTACCCAATCTATAAACAACTCGTTCACATTAGAGGTACAAACTAGAACCATAATAAATGTGATAATTGTTGTTGCTTTTCAATTAAGAATATTAGTACTCATTCAGAAATCTGTTAATACCCTAAAAAATATATAACGAGTTACTCAATTTAAAATGACCCCAAAGCCTGTTAGTTAACACTTGTGTCTGGTGAATGAATTTTTAATCTGATATATCCAGCCACCTTTTTAAAATTTTTTCAATTGATCACAACCTAGATCCTGAAATTTGAGAATTCTTTGATTAGGTTCCCACAATTGATCACAACCTAGATCCTGAAATTTGAGAATTCTTTGATTAGGTTCCCACAATGGGCTCAAGACTCTACCTTGGTCTTCTTAGTGTCCTAATTCACATAATTTTTTTTTTTTAACATCTTTATTGGGGTATAATTGCTTTACAATAGTGTGTTAGTTTCTGCTTTATAACAAAGTGAATCAGTTATACATATACATATGTTCCCATGTCTCTTCCCTCTTGCGTCTCCCTCCCTCCCACCCTCCCTATCCCACCCCTCCAGGTGGTCACAAAGCACCAGCTGATCTCCCTGTGCTATGCGGCTGCTTCCCACTAGCTATCTACCTTATGTTTTGTAGTGTATATATGTCCATGCCTCTCTCTCGCTTTGTCACAGCTCACCCTTCCCCCTCCCCATATCCGCAAGTCCGTTCTCCAGTAGGTCTGTGTCTTTATTCCTGTCTTACCCCTAGGTTCTTCATGACATTTTTTTTTCTTAAATTCCATATATATGTGTTAGCATACGGTATTTGTCTTTCTCTTTCTGACTTACTTCACTCTGTATGACAGACTCTAGGTCTATCCACCTCATTACAAATAGCTCAATTTCATTTCTTTTTATGGCTGAGTAATATTCCATTGTTTAAAGAAATAAATTATGAAGGTAATGCCAAAAACTTTTTCTTCACATTTTGATACACATATAAATTAGGCAAAGTTTCCAGAATATTTTTCTTTCAAAATTGATGGAAAGTAGAAGCAAGGCAATGGGGTCTCTTTACCATTGCTGTTTCCAGCTATGGTTACTTTTGTTGTCATGAGTCCTGTCAGAAGTTCTGGTAGCTGCTCCAATCAGAGACCAATAGAAACCTATGCATGTTTGCTACCATGCATAGTATGCTATCAGGTTACAGAACAACATCAACTCTATAAATAATTATGTTATTGTAATCTCCTGCTTGTCTGAAAAGCACTTGAAAATATACAATATTTATACAAGTTTCCTAACAGATAGTAATTGTCATAAAAACAAATTTTAGCATCCCCTGCTACATAGCTAGATTGTGGATATTTTAATTATTTATATTTTAATTCCTCCATCCTCTAACTTATACCTTAAATCTTCAAAAAAGAGACTTATGGCTTAAATGGCATATATATAATAAGATTTTTAAAAATGATATAAATATAAAATCATAAGGAAAAGGGGGGAAGCATATTTTATAGTTAAGAAATATCGACAGTGATTTAACTTTAAATTTGGGTCTAAGTATCCTAGCAGTCAAGACAAAAGTAGAAGCACAAAATGTTCTATAGTCTTTTTTGTATAATAGAATAAAATATATTAATTATTCAAGATTGACAAACATTTCCTAGTACAAATTAATGGTAAGAATTTATTGCAAGAGATTTTAATGAAAGGAGTATAATTGAATTATTTTCAATAAGCATTTTGTAGGAAATGCCAAGGTTATCTCTAAATACTTTTATTTCCTCAATTGGCCCTCAGGTACAGTCTTGAGTTAATCATATTCCTAGTAATGGTATATGATTTTTTCACTTTTTAGCCTTCAAAATCAGGAACATATTATATCTCAATGAGGATGGTTCTAGGGAAGCATGTAGCTTTCAGATCAATAGAGGTCAAATTAATAGAGGTCTAAAGAGCAACATAGAAAAAAATCTTTCACAGATAAAATTAGTTTTACATTTGTTACTCCAGTGGTCTTCATGCTGGAATATGCTTTCCCCTGGGCGTCCATTGAGGCTGTCCACCAGGCACTTAGGCAGGAATGGTTTTAAGGAAATCCATTTCCAAATATTCAACTGCCATATGTGTAGTTTCCTAGAATTGATGTGCCTGACAGTTTGCTGGTGACCAGTGCATTGTGCTGGAAATTTCCTATTATTCTTTTTGTTTCTTTTTTCTGTTTTTCTCCCACTTTACCATAGAAAGTCAGATTTCACACAAAGGGAATCTTCATATGGTACATTACCTCTGTGTGACGGCCCAATCAAAGGGATAATTTAAGTAATACAAATGACTGGGAAATGATTTGTTTTGCCAGTCAGGTGGCTTCTAATTCTTTGCTTTCAATAAAATTGAATGAAGAATCTTATCTAGTAATTAGATCATTACATATATATTTTTAATGAGAGATCAATATGTGATTTTTGTCTTATAACTTGAAAGGAGTTCAATGAATTGAGTTTCATTGCCGTAATGAAACTCTTTGAATTCTCATCTCTTTAGAGAACAAGTTATCTCAATGAATATGTCTATTTAAAAAATAGAAACAATTGATCCTGAACTCCATTTCATTTTAAAAGAGGGTGTATAAACTAATTGAAACAAAGCAAGAGCATCCATCATGTATTTCATTAAGAAATGCATTCTAAATTACAGTTTACTTACTGTCCTTAATGATTATTTATTAAAATTGGTAGTAAATTTATTTTGCCTCTGTCAACATAGATGACTATAAAAATTATAAACAAATATATTTTTTGTATGTACTTGCTGCAATTAAGTATTATAAGATTTCTAGAAAAGATTTTCATACATTAAATTTATTTTATAAGGAATAGATTGTATGTGGAAGTGGATATAAGAACCAGATCCAAAAGGAATGATGGTAGATTTTTGAAGAATACCTTATTCATTTTTTTTTCTTTTATGGATGATGGTGGGCATCAAATCACAATGATAATTAGATTTCCTTGAAAACATTTGAAATAGTGATGTAACATTTTTTTTAAATGTTAATATTTAAAAAAACACCAGCTCTTATACATTTTAAGTACTATTTAAAATTTAAAATGACGGAAAAATTTGGATGTCAACTTAAAATATACAATATGATTCATAGTTTTTCAAAATTATTTTAGGGGATATAAATAAAATGTTAGAAAGTCACTATCTTTATCTATGGTGTGTAGATATCATCTCTTTCACCCAGACTTCTGATGAAGGTTAGAAGTGTAAGGCCCTTTTATCTCAAGAGAACCAGCAGTGTGGAATTCTGTGATCCTGGCTGACCTAGTCTATAATGCTTAAAAAGCCCAATCAGGATACAAAGTCACCATACCTTGGTGTGAGATAAGCCAATGTTTCTCCCAACAAGGCAAAGAAGCATCAAATCCTCCTAAAAACAATAGAGTTTGATCAAAAACTCATATGATTTTTGTTTTGTGTCTATGGCCTGGAGTCTTTCTTATTTTCCAATACAATGTTCTTTTTCTTTTGCACACCCACCTTATTCCCAAAAATCATAGTTTGTTTAATGTACAAATTATTTTCCTTTAAATACGTTGCCCTTGGCAAACACTATTGAAATTTCTGAACTTCAGCAATAAAGGAAGTTTTGCTGGTGCTTCCAGACTAAAACAGCAAGTAACCTCTCCAGTGTTTGCATTCCAAATGAGGGCAAATATCTGTTGTTCACTGGTTCTGTGTCCGTTGGTCCTGGTCCTGTGTGTTGCTGCATTTTTGTGGATAGCTTTGCAGGGTGCTGAGCCTTCCCTAGAACCTCGTGGTTCCCTGAAGCTGGTGTGGTAAAGCAGAAGGGAACCAAGTCCAGAGGAAAGAGATGTGAGATATTTAACAGATTTAACACTGCTGAGGTAAGTGAGCATGAATAATTTTCTGTACCACACAGAGCCTTGGTTTCCTCATCTATAACATAAATTGGACTAGATGCCATAAAATTTTCTTCAAGTCTTAAACGTTTGTGACTATGTGGGAATATTTTACGATGATGAAATGTTCTACTTCATGATGATTGTCATGGTTACGCTTTTGTATACGTTGTAAAAACTCACTGGTGAATTTTGTTGTAAAACTGACAAAAATTTGTGACTTTCAGAGATAACAGTAATAGTAACACTTATTGTTTGTTGTGTGTCAGCTACTAATTTCTTTACATATGTTGTTTCATCAACGTTAACATATGTACTCTAAGAATTTGGTACAATTTTTATCCCCATTCTAGTGAGGGATAACACTGAGATCTAAAGATGTTAGTGACTTTCCAAAGTCACACACTTAGTGAGTGGCAAAGCTAGAGCTCAAATATATTTCTGACAATTCCAAAGTCTGTGTTTAAATAATTTCTTTACTATTAGATGAAAAGCTGGAGAATGAGGCATATTTACTGAGTTACTCTCTTCCAGATCTACACATCAGGAAAAAGTTTTTGTTTTGTTTTGTTTTGTTAATCCCTACCTAGGATTAGTGAGCATTTCTAGGATCATCCCAATTTTCACAACAGGCCAGGGGATTCCATATCTTTGTGTACTCAAAAGCACCACTACTTACATGGAAAATGCAGAAAAAGGGGTATGCAAACTGAAAAAAAGTCATAACAGGAATTTATGCTTTTGTTGTTGATGCATATACATGTTTTAATTTAAGATGCATTCAATTGATTGTAAATCATCATGTACACATAGAGTCTTAAGGTAATGCTAAACTTTGCCATCTACCTAACCTGAATATTGTCATATTCCCCTATAAATCAACTCGGCAATGTGTGCTTTTGTCAGAATATGTGCTATATCAGGTGATTTTTAGAAGAAGAGAACTTCTATAATCAGCAAGGTTATTTGTAACCTTATTTTAAGTAGCAGCAAACAAACATGTCTAAAATACCTATAGATGAAGACTTGGTTAACAAAACGAAGTTTAAAATAAAAAAAGTGGCCATTGATTTTTTTTTTTTTTCACTAGAATTCCTTAAAGCAGGCCATATTGTTTTGGGTATAGTTAAATGCGTTTTTGAAGAAAGATGTAATTATAATATGTGTATTTTAATGATATATGGCATGAAGTAATGACTGAAATCCTCTCTTTACAAATCAACATGAAACCTGCCTACACTGGGAGAACTGATCGGTAGTATCCAGGGGGAACCGAAATGTGTCTACACATTAAAGATTGATACCGGGAGCCTTTAGTCTTTCCCAAGAGAACATTAACTGCATTTGAGGTCTACAAGTCATACCTTCAGTAATTTTTCCTGAGAAATTATCATTGGATTTCTTTGGGTCATTGATTTTTCTAATGTACAAGTAGTAGATGCTGTCTGCTTCAATCTTGGAGATCTAGTTGTACTCATTCTTATGAATTAAAAGTAAGTATGAATTAAAAGTAAATATTATGTCCAGAAATTCCTTAAGTATGGTTTTATATTGGGGTTTTCTGGAAGATTTAAATTGTAACATTAAAATACATTTAGAATTATTACAGGTTATCTGTTCTTGGGGTGGGAGAGAGGAAGCTATCAAGATTAAATTAAGATTAATTTACAATGTGCTGTAAAGAAAAAAAAAACTGCCTCTTATTAAATTTCTCAAAATTCGGTGTCATCTGTATTAAAACCACCCAGCAAGATTTGCAAAGTACATGTCCTACCCTAGGCTTGCTTTAAAATTGAGCCTTATTTTTGTGTGCAGAAGCAGAATGAATTATAAATGATTATAACATTTAAATTCTAGGTTTATTTTCAAGTGTAGTTGATTTGACTTAAATGGGAATTCTGTCACTATTTAGTAATTAGGAATGACAGTTGTCTGCAATTCATAATGGGACCCAAAACAGGTGTTTTCTTTCTTTTTTAAAAATTAGAAGTATTTTCAGCTTTGGCAGAATACATTTGCAAATGGCTATGAGGTAATGAAAATTTGACCGAATGTAAAAGACAGGAAGTTTGTACTTTTGTTATATTTTTAGAAAGTATTTTTATAGAACAAATCAAAGGAATCTGCATTCCTAATTAATGCATGCATCATTTGAGGTTTTGATACCATTAATAAGTTAGAGGTGATGGTTTAAATGGGCATTAAAGAATACTGATAAGAGAATTAAAAGGAAATAAACTGATACAAGTATGTATAACTTGTTATTCCAGAACATGCAAACACATACACTCATGAGGGCAAAATCGGACTATTCATGTTATGAACTTAATATTAATCTAGAAAAGTTACATCTTATTTCGCCATCAGAGTCAAAATAATGATGGATCATCATTTATTTGGGACCATTAATGACCAAATAAGTCTAACAATTATGTAATCCTAATAAGATAATAAGTTATTAATAAATGGCCCACAGCAATTTCCCAATGTAAATTGTCAATTTAAAAACAGTTTGGATGGAGTATTTCCATTTACATTCCCCAAGCAGGGTATACTTAAATGGTTTACAGACCACAAAATAGAATTGAGAGGAAGGTTATCAAAAACTAGACCTATGAAGAGGATTCTGCATCTCATTAGGGTGCACTACCTTATAATAAGACCAGCTGGCTCATGAGGCTGTTCCCAAGAATGACCACAGAAGCAAAACAGTCTGCAACAAACAATGTTACCGACTGAGATAAAGATTTCCTTCTTTAAAAGGAATGTAAAGTAAAATGTTTCTGATTTACATGAAATAATGAATTAGTAATCAACGACCTAAACTGAAGACATTTACTGGAAGATTGCAGCAATTTGTCAGATGGTAGGTCATTTCTCTTCTTATTTTGCTTTGTTATGTATCCAAATTGTCTTATGTCTAACATCCGTTTAAAATTTCCCTTTAATTAGCTACTTTGCCAGGTTTAGAATTCACCCTATTTTAAAGTTTGCTTTAGCTTTTCCTCTTTGAAAAATGAATGCAGACTCACTTGAAATATTCTAAATATGGAGTAAAACAGAAAAAAGAAAAGAAAACCCACATAGGGTCTTTTTTCTCAGTGATGAACATTTTGATGAACTGTGTGATTTAAATGACTCAGAAATCCCCTGATGTTATGACTACACTGTATAAATACAGACTTTAGTGTTATCAACTGTGTGTCCACATATACAACATAAATGACCACAGGATTAGAGAAAGGTACAGGGGCTATAGGCACTAGGTGTACAGTAAACTGAGGGGTATCACTCTGTTAAGTCATCCTATCTACTGCCAGCATCCTTAATTAAGGGGGAGATGTGGGGGCAAGAGGGAATAGGCTTTCTTAAATCCAACAATATTGCTCTTCTAGGCAAGAATGCTTTCTTAGCACACTCCTCTGTGGTTTTATTTTAATTCCTTCTTCACACGTTTTGCATTCAGATTCTAGCTAAGTGAGGACCCTTGGGCTCTACATAGAATTGTGCCTTCAACCTGGTTAGTAATGCTAATCATAGAAGAGGTCTGAATGCATTTTCAAGTAGGCGATAGGATGATCCAAGAATTAACCACATTGTAACACAGCCCTGCCATGCATTTGTTAAAATTCTATTATGATAACCCATTGGGCAAAACTTTCTTCTTCTCATTTCATTTGCCCTCTTATAAAATATCTGTTCTTTTTTGAGCATAAGAAATGTATTGATAGTAGCCTCAGAGATACCCATAATAATTCTGCTAATATTGAACATAATGACTAAGGCAAGGTTCATTCCAGATCTCCAAAAAGCCTGTCTTTCCAGACAGACACCAGGTGTATATAGTTTTGTATCAAAGAGAAGTCTTCCTGTTAGCATACTTATTATTAAAAATTAAAATGCACTGTGCGCTAATCTGTTTATATTGGGTCTTTATCAGAGTACACACCTTAGTCAATGTCAGAATATGGAAAGAAAAACATAATATTGTGTTTGAGGCCTACCACTCAAACCACTTGAGACTAAGAGTTTATACAACTTTCTAGTGATATTTTCCATGTAAAGGTTTAAGAAAGAAGAGAACAAAGGTCACTTTGACAACTTACTTGATTGAATTACTTGGCTGAACCTAGAGTATATGAACACATTGATGAATATTTTTCCATGATAGATAAAAAAGATAATCCTCAGGTTTATTTTGAAAAACAGGTCTCCATTTTTATTTCAGCTCCTAGCCAAAGAACCAGCCTATTTCTCAAGGAAATATTTTTCTTGACCTTTCTGCCTTCAATGCATCAAGCTTCCATTGATATATATTTGTGTCTGTCCTTTTAACAGCTATGTCACCTATCAAGTATCTGATTTTCTTCAAATATCTGATCTCAGATATCCTCACAGCAGGCAATTTTTATGTAAAATACTGGTATCAAAACTAATGGATCTGATGACAGTTTTAAAACCTTTCTACATTAATAACCTTTCCATTGTATTTGTGTCATGTCTCCTATATGCTGTGATGAATGTAACACTGCCGTTATAATGTCCTAAGTAACCACTCTGAATGGCACACTATCTGTTCTTCAAAATTGTAATTGCCTAATGCAATATATCGTTACAATTTATGACTTCCAGGGGGAAAAAATATTCCTTTAACTTAGATGAGTGTCTAGTTATAAATGTGTCATTATGTGGTCACTTTGCTATCGGAATATATTTAGAAAATATAGACCTTAGAGTAGGAACTGGCCCTGCTTGAATTATTAGAGTTCCATGTATTGATACTGACATGAAGTCTCCAAGTTCCTCTTTTGGGACAAAATGTGGGACAGGTGATATAGTGGTTATTAGTATATTGTCAAATATCCAGGACCAAATTTAGCTATAGAAAATAAAACAAGCAAATAAAGTTCGTTGAGTCATAACTGCCATACAATAAACTGTAAGCATTTAAATTATATAATTTTATCAGTATTGATCTATGTGTACACCCATGAAACCATCACCACAAAAGAGAGGAACATAGCCATCATCCCCCAAAGTTTACCCGTGTCCCTTTGTAAATCCTCTGTTCTACTACCCTCTTCTACCTCCACCCCATACCCTGGCAACTACTGATCTTTATGTCAGTATTGATTAACTTAAAATTTATAGAGTTTTAAATAAATAAATCATACAGAATGTACTATTTTTTGACTGGCTTCTTTCACGCAGCATAATTATTTCTAAAATCCAGATATGTTGTTGTATGTATCAATAGTTTGTTCTTTTTATTGCTGAGTAGTATTCCATGGTATAGATACCAAAATTTGTTTTCCTAGTCAACTGTTGATGGACATTTGTTTGGGTTGTTTCCATGTTTGGTTAGTACAAATAAAGCCTGCTAATACTACAAAACACTGATAAAAGAAATACAGTATCTACTACATATGCTGTGATATGAGAGATATACTGTGTTCTTGGATTGGAAGATGAGAATTAAGATGTCTCTTCTCTCCAATTTGATCTATATATTTATCTTAGTGAAAAATTCAGCAAACATTTTTATAGATATTGATAAGAAGGTTCTGAAATTTATGGAAAGCCAAAGGAACTAGAATAAATAAAATAATTTTTGCAAACAAGTATGAGGTTGGAGCACTCAAACTACCTAATTTCAAGATTACTCATAAGCTGTGGTAACTAAAAGGGTGTGGGGGTTGGTGAAAGGATGCAATGCACAGAAAATGGAACAGGTTACAGAGGCCAGAAATAGGTCCACACAAATATGTTCAATTTATTTTTGATAAAATTGCATAGGCCATTTAATGGAGAAATGGTTGTCTTTTGAACAAATGGTGCTAGAAGAACTGGCCTTACAAAAAAAAAAAAAAAAAAAAGAGGAACTTCAACGCGTATTTCACACTTTAAATGAAAACTGACCCCAAATGAATCATAGCCCTATGCTACTAGCTGTAGGTTTTTTGCAGATGCCCTTTATTAGTTAATTTGTAGTTTACTGGGAGCTTTTATTACAAATGAATGTTGAATTTTGCAGTATTTTGTCAGTGTTTTTGCAGCTATCGATATGATTGTGTGTTTTTTCTTAGTCTGATATGGCAAATTACATGTATTGATTTTTAAATGTTGAACAAGTCTTGTGTTCTTGGAATGAGTCTCAACTGATCCTAATGTAGGTGATAGTAATCACTTATCCATGATGTGGTATTCTTTCTACATACTGCTGTATTTGATATTTTTCTTTTTTATAATGTCTTTATGTGTGGTTTGGTATTGGAGTATTCCTGGCCTCATAAAAAGAGTTCTGAACTATTTCACTTTCTTCTATTTTCTGGAGGAGATTGTGAAGAATTGGAATTATTTTTTTCTGTAAATGTTTGGTAGAATTTGCCAGTGAAACTATCTGGGAATTTAGTTTTCTATTTTGGTAGATTTTAACTAGAAATTTAATTTCTTTAGATATAGAACTATTTATGTTATCTATTTCTTCTAAAGTGAGTCTTGGTAGTTTTTGTTTTTCAAGGAATTATTCCATTTTATGTAAGTTGTCAAATTTATTGGCATAGTGTTATTTAATAGTATTTCCTTACTTTCCATTTGATGTCCATGGCAGAAGTAGACCATCCCTGCTTTTATTCCTGATATTAGTCATGTGTTTTCTGTCTCTCTTTCTCTCTCTCTCTCTCATCAGCTGGATAGAGGTTTTCAATTTCATCTTATCAAAGATCCACATTTTGATTTCATTGAATTTCTCTGTTGTTTTCTGTTTCAATTCCTGCTCTGAATATTGTTCTTTCTTTTTAGTTTTGATTTTATTTACCTTCTTTCTTAAGTTTCTTAAGGTGGAAGCTTAGTTACTGATTTTCAATCTTTCTTCTCTTTTAATATAAGCATTTAATGTTATATATTTCCCTTTCAACACTGCTTTAGCAGAATCCCCAAAATTCTGATATGTTGTAATTTCATCTTTATTTAGTTTAAAATATTTTAAAATTTCCCTTGAGACTTCCTCTTTGACCCATGGATTATTTGGAAGTGTGTTTTCAAATTTCCAAATATTTAGGGATTTTTCTGGATATTATTCTGTTCACAGTGTTAGTTTAATATCTTTATGGTCAGAGAACATACTTTGTATGACTTAAATCTTTAAAAATTTCTTGAGACTTGTTTTATTTCCCGGAATAAGGTCTAACTTGATAAGCATTTTATATATGTGTATATATATATATCTTGAAATAAATATTATATCTCTGTCCTCATTTTTAAAATAACTTTTGTGAAAGTGTCACTTACCCTGAAGTGCAAAAGTTATTGTTTAAAATAAGTATTATTTAAAATAAATATATAAAAAGAGATGAAAGAAAAGAAAAAGAGGAAGTAAAATGTTAATAGATCATTCAAGCAGGAAATGGAGCTTGACTTAGAATATGAAAATTGTTTACGTTACAGTATTTTGGAGGGACCAAGGATAACTGAAATATTGCCTCTAAGAAGAATGCCTTGCCATTCCACTTCCTAAACTCAGTGGAGGTAGCTTTGGCCCTTCATTTTCACCATCTAATCATATAGGCCTAAAACTCTGAGGTCAGGTTAACAAAAGTGGCATTTACTTAATGATTGTTATTTTACTTCTAACTGTTAGTCAATAAACTCAAAAATCATGCTACATACCAGAATACGTGTAAATTTGTGAATAAATTGGGTCAAAAATTAACAATTTTTGTCAAAGACCATAATATGTCTTTCCCCCTTATTGTGTATATAATTTGCTCATGCATCTATTTCATTTCCTTAGTGAGGACATACTTTGAAATTATTGTTGGAATTCTCAGTGGTTTATTCCCTCTCATGTCATTAGAAAGGCTTCCTAGCAGTGTACCAAAAGGCATTTTAACTGAGATATAGAAGTATCTTACCCAGTTTTTGAATATGAGTTATCTTAGAAGAAAATGGTGGTGAGGTATTTCTAATTAAGTAGGCCTGACCCATGTGACTTTTTCGTTACTTTCAAAAGAAAATTGTTGCTTTCCTTCATAATACATTACATTAGAATTCTGCAAAAAATGGTTTTAAAGAATCTCTTTGAAGAGCACTTTGGAATACCTCCTAAAGTTAAAGATGAGCATGCTCTATGATATATTAATTTCTCTTAGTTTCTATTCTAGAAAAAATTTGCACATGTATACATGTACTTAGGATTTCTTTTTACAGCAATATTTTAATAGGAAAAAATGCAAACAACTTGACTTTTCAATAAGATGAGGTATATTTAATCAACTAAATATTACACTGAAATCAAAGTGATTTAACTAGCTCTACTCGGTTTTTCTCTGGGGGAGGCCTGACTGCAGAGCGGCTCTTGGGGCGGGGCTGGTGGAGGGCGTGTTCTGGGCGGACTTCAGGGACACACCACGCCTGCCCAGGACGTCGCCCCTCCCCTCCCTCGGCCATGTTTTTCCTCAAGCGGATGATATCTCCTGCAGGTACGACCTGAATCTCTGGAGCTCCTTGGATGCAACTGCGGCCGCTTCTCCATGGATGCCGGGTGCGTGCCCTGCCGCCCACGACGACGTGGTCTTCGCACCCGACGTCTCCTTACGTGTGGGCCTTGGCCCGGCGCCCTCACTGTGCGGCTTTTTAGAGTCTGAGCTCCGGGTCAGGTGAGTGGGGCGCTCAGGGACGGGAACAGGAGGGGAGTAGGTTCTGAACCTTGCGCCTTTGCCCTGGCAGTGCCTCTCCTGTAACCTCCCCGCCATTCCTAGTCTGGACACGCAGGTCTGAGCTCTCAGATGTCTTCTCCTCAGGTTGGCTCCCCAGGTTGTTTCCTCAGGCTGGCTTCTCAGGCTGTCTGCTCAGGTTGGCCCCGGTGACCTGGCCAGACTCAGACAACACTTTTTTTTTTTTTTTTTTGGCGCTACGCGGGCCTCTCACTGTTGTGGCCTCTCCCGTTGCGGAGCACAGGCTCTGGACGCGCAGGCTCAGCGGCCATGGCTCACGGGCCCAGCCGCTTCGCGGCATGTGGGATCTTCCCGGACCGGGGCACGACCTGTGTCCCCTGCATCGGCAGGCGGACTCTCAACCACTGCGCCACCAGGGAAGCCCTTTTTTTTTAATCTACGCAGATGAAACTCAAAAACATAATACTGAGTGAAAAAAGTTTTAAAAAAGAGAAATGCCATTTATGTGAATAATTCCCCCCATGTATTGTTTCAAGATACCTACATATTTAATAGAAGTACAGAAACATGAATTAAAATCATATTTCCTATCTTTAGGATAGTAGTTCCCTTTGAGAAGGAAAGAAGGGAAATGGATCCGGGGTGGGGTTTAGCTGTATCTGTACATTTTTATTCTTATAAATGAAGAGTATAATCTGAAACAAATATTGTAAACTATAAACATAGCTTAAATATGAATAGTACATTCAAGGATTTTTGTTACATAATTTGTTATATGATGAAATATTCTGTGTTTTAAAATGAAAAGTAAATTAAGTAACCTGTAACTTACATATCAATTTATTTGCATGTCCAATTGGAAGTTTCAAGATGCCTTGGTATTCCAGTTATTTTGAGAGCACAACCCTCAGAGGTCTTACAGTCCATTAATTCAATTTTTTATTGTAGTAAAATACATAAAAATGTATTTTAACCATTTTTAAGTGTACAATTCAGTGGTATTAGGTACGTTCACATTGTTGTGCAACCTTTACCACCATCCCTTTCCAGAACTCTTTTCATCTTACAAAACTGAAGCTCTGTACCATTAAACAATAACTCCCCATTCCCTCCTACCCACCGCCCCGAGCAACTACGATTCCATTTTCTGTCTGTATGATTTTGACCTTATATAAATGGACTTACATAGTATTTGTCTTCTTGTGACTGGCGTATTTTACTTAGCATAATGCCCTCAGAGTTTCTTCATGTTGTAGCATATTGCAGTATTTCCTTCCTTCTTATACCATATTTGCTTATCTGTTCATCCACCAGTGGAGACTTTAGTTGCTTCCACTTTTTAGCTATTGTGAACAATGTTGCTATGATCATGGATGTACAAATATCTCTTTGAGACCTTACTTTGAATTCTCTTCAGTATACATCCAGAAGTGAAATTGGTTGGATCGTTTGTACAGCAATTTTTTTTTTTTTTTTTTTTGTGGTACGTGGGCCTCTCACTGTTGTGGCCTCTCCCGTTGCAGAGCACAGGCTCCGGACGCGCAGGCTCAGCAGCCATGGCTCACGGGCCCAGCCGCTGTGCGGCACGTGGGATATTCCCGGACCGGGGCACAAACCCGTGTCCCCTGCATCGGCAGGTGGACTCTCAACCACTGCGCCACCAGGGAAGCCCCATACAGCAATTTTTAACTTTTTGAGGAAGGACCATACTGTTTTCCACAATCCTTATATCATTTTACATTCCCATTAACCATGCACAAGGGTTACAATTTCTCCACATCCTCACCAATGTTTGTTATTCTCTAGCTTTGTTTTTGTTTTGATAGTACCCATCCTACTGGGTGTGAGGTGGTATTGCATTGTAGTTTTGTTTTGCATTTTCCTAATGCTTAGTGATGTTGAGCATCTTTTCATGTGCTTTTTGGCAATTTGTATATCTTCTTTGGAGAAATGACTGTTCAAGTTCTTTGCCCATGTTTGAATTGGGTTGTTTTGTGTTTGTGTTTGAGTTTTAGGAGTTTTCTATATATTTTATTAATTCCTTATCAGATATGTGATTTGCAAATATTTTCTCCCATTCTCTAGGTTGCCTTTTTACTCTGCGGATAGTGTCTTCTGATACACAATTTTTAAAAAAAATCCATAAATTTGTCTATTTTTACTTTTGTTATCTGTGCCTTTGGTGTCATATACAAGAAATTGTTGCTAATCTGACATTGTGAAGCTTGGATCATGAATCTGTTTTGAGATAGTTTTTGTATATGGTGTTAGGCAAAATTCCAGCTTTCTTTTGCATGTGGATATACAGTTTTCCTGCCACCATTTGTTGAAAAGTTTATCTTTTTCTTAATGGTTTTGGCATCCTTGTTGAAAATCATTTGACTATATATGTGAGGGTTTATTTCTGGACTCTGTATTATAATCCATTTATCTATGTCTGTCTTTATAGAAGTACCATACTGTCTTGATTACTGTAGCTATGTAGTTAGTTTTGAAATCAGAAAATGTAAGTCCTCTAGCTTCATTGTTCTATGTTAGGATTTTTATGGCTGTTCAGGGTCCTTTGAGATTCCATATGAATTTTAGGATGCATTTTCTATTTCTGTAAGAAACTCATTGGGATTTTGATAGGGATTTCATTAAATCTATAAATCATTTCAGGTAGTATTGGCATTTTAATAATATTAAGTAATATTGAGTCTTCTATTCCATAAACATGAGCTGTATTTCCATTTTAAAAAATATTTTAAATTCCTTTCACCAATATTTTATACTTTTCATTGTACAAGTTTTTCAATTCCTTGGTTAAATTATTTCCTAAGTATTTTAATCTTTTTTGATACTACTGTAAGTGGAATTGTTACCCTAATTTCTTTTTAGGTTTGTTCATTGTTACTGCATAAAAATGCAACTGGGTTTTGGGTGTTGACTTTGTATCCAGTTACTTTGTTGAATTCATTTATTAGTTCTAACAGGGTTTTTGTTTGTTTTTCTTTTTCTTCTTTTTTTTTTGAATCTTTAAAGTTTTCTATATATAAGATCATATCATCTGTGAACAGGGATCATTGTACTTCTTCCTTCCTATTTGGATGCTTTTAATTTATTTTTCTTGCCTAATTTCTCTGGCCAGGAGTTTCAGTACTATGTTGAATAGAAGTGGCAAAAGCAGGTTTACTTGCTTTGTTCATGATTTTATAGGAAAAGCTTTCAGTCTTTTATAATTGAGTATGATATTTTCTGTGAGTTTTTCATATGTTGGTTTTGTTATGTTGAAGTAGTTTTTTTTCTATTCCTAGGTTTTGAATGTTTTTATCATGAAAGTGTTGAGTTTTGTCAGATGCTTTTTTTTTTCGATTGAGTTGATCATGTGGTTTTAGCCCTTTATTCTGTTAATATAGTTTGTTTCATTGACTGATTTTTATATGTTAAATCATCCTTGCATTCCAGAAATAAATCATACTTGGCCATAGCGTATAATCTTTTAATATGTGGGCAAATTCCATTTGCTAGTATTTTGTGAGGATTTTTGCATCAGTGTTCCTAAGGGATATTGATCTGTAGTTTTCTTCTAGTGTCTTTGTCTGGCTTTGGTATCAGGGTAATGCTGACCTCACAGAACTAGTTAGGAAGTCTTCTCTTCAGTTTCTGGATAAGTTTGAGAAGGGATTTTAGTTCTACTTTAAACGTTTGGTAGATATCTCCTTACTAATTATAGGTCTGTTCAGATATTCTATATCTTTCTGGTTTAGTCTTGATAGTTTTGTGTTTCTAGGAATTTGTGTATTTCATCTAGATATATAATTTATTCTTAAATAATTGCTCATAATACTCTCTTATAATCCTTTTAATTTCTATAGAATCGTCAGTAATTCTTCTGGGTTCCTGGACCCAGTCCCAGTGTTTGTGTGGGGGGCGTCCCACACAACACCAAGCAGTTCTCAGACATCAGCAGGGTATCTGAGAATTCAACTCAGTTCAGCTCAATTCTGACACTGTCTGCCTGGAGATAGCATCAGATTCCACAGGTTGAGGGCTCAGCCCCACAAGACTCTCCCCCCCACAGCCCCTCTTTAGACAACAGTCACAAGCCCAGGTTATCACCTGTGTTTCTGACCCATTGGCTATAGATTGGAGGTTCCAACAACACCCTTCTTGGACTTCAGATACCAGTCACAGGTCCAGGTTGGTACCTGTATTTCTGACTGTAATTTGGAAGTTCCCATGATTTCCTCCTTGGGTTTGACTAATTTGCTAGAGTGGCTTACAGAACTCAGAGAAACATTTTACTTACTAGATCACTGATTTATTATAAAAGGTTATAACTCAGGAGCAGCCAGATAGAAGAGATGAAGGGGCAAGGTATGGGGGAAGGGTGTGGTGCTTCCATGCCCTCTCTAGCTGCATCACTCTCCCCAAGATTGTCATGTGTTCACCAACCTGGAGTCTCTCCAAGCACCATTATTTTGGGTTTTTATGGAGCCTTCATTACCATAGGCATGATTGATTAAGTCATTGGCCATTGGTGGTTGATTCAACCTCCAGCCCCTCTCTTCTCCCTAGAGGTTGGGAGTGGGACTGAAAGTTTCAACTCTCTTATCAAAAGATTGGCTCCACCGACAACCAGGCCCCCATCCTGTTCCAAAAGTAACCTCATTAAAATAATAAAAGACACCTTTATCACAAGAAATTCCAGGGGTTTTAGGAGTTCTGTGCCAGAAACAGGCCAAAGATCAACTATGTATTTCTTATTATATATCTCAATACCACAGTAATGTCCCCACTTTCATTTCTGATTTTAATATTTTGAGTCTTTTTCCCTCTTAGTTCATCTAGCTAAAGGTTTGTCAATTTTGTTGATCTTTTCTGAGAACCAGCTTTTGCTTTCACTGATTTTTTCTCTATTATTTTTCTATTTTCCATATTGTTTATTTCTGTCCTAATCTTTAATATTTATTATATCCTTTCTTCTGGTAGCTTTGGGTTTAGTTTGTTACTCTTTTTCTAGTTCCTTAAGTCGTAAAGTTAGGTTATTGATTTGAGATCTTGCATGTTTCTTTATGTAGCATTTATAGCTATAAATTTCCCCCTTAGCACTCCTTTCACTGTGTCCCATCAATTTTGGTATATTGTATTTTTGTTTCCATTGGTCTCTAAGTATTTTCTAATTTCCCTTTTGAGTTCTTTGATTAATTGATTGTTTTGTTTAATTTCTACTAATTTGTGAATTCTGCAGTTTTCTTTCTCTTATTGCTTTCTAACTTCACCTCATTGTGGTTGGAGACTTAATTTGTGGCCTAACATTTTCTTTTGTGGAAAATGCCCCATGTGCACTTGAGAAGAATATGTATTTTGTTATTTGGTAGAGAGTTCTGTATATATCTGTTATATCTAGTTGGTTTCTTGTGCTGTTCAAGTCCTCTATTGTCTTACTTATCTTCTGTCTGGTTGTTTTATCTATTATTGCAAGAGAGGTATTGAAGTCTTCAACTATCCTTGTAGAACTATTTATTTCTCCGTTCAGTTCTGATAAAACTTCCTGCCTTCCAGATTTCACAATTGTGAAGAAATACTCAAAATTTGGATAAAAAGTTGCCAATTTTTAATGCTTTTTTAAAGCCATGTTTTCATAGTTTGGTTAAATTTGATGGCTTCTATATTAAAATAATTATTTAGTGTTAAATTATATATAAAGCTTCCTTGTTTTTTGTTATATAGTATGTAGTAATAATTATTTTGGTAATTATCTAAAATTTTTAATCAATTACCCTAGAATTGCTTTAATTTTGTTTAAATATATAACAATCATTTTTATTCTTAACAAATTGATTTGTTAAGAATAAAATTCTTAACAATTGATTCTTAACAAATCAGTTTTCAAAGATTTTGAAAAATAAAGCTAAAGAAATAGAAAGCTACCTCATTTTAAAGCTCATATTTTCAACATTTACTTTACAATTTGTTAGCTTGCAGACAATGGACATTTTTGTTGAGAAAAGAAAGTAATAACAATTTCATATATATATATATATAATCAATATTCCAAAATTTTGCTATCTTTCCATGACCCCTGACAACTTTGCCAATTACTCTGTAGAAGCTTAAAAACAGGAAATGCAGCATCTCTGGTGTCAATCATCAAAATTAGGATTCAACTCCATAAGCGGCCCATGTGAGAACCTATAGAACAGGAGACACAGTAGAGAGATGGAGACAGAAATGATTATTCTACTTTAATTATCCTCAGGAGACTAAAGGCAGCAACAGAACAATCCACTTGACTAATGCAGAGATGGGAGAGGGAGAACCTAGTGTATCTTCCTAAAGCTGAGAAGAAATCTCCAATATGGTCTGGTAGGCCCTAGGGTAGCGCTGTCTAAAAGTACAGACTGTTCATTCTACCAACAAATATTAAAGTGAGATATAAGGAGTACCTCACTGAAGATCAAATTGTGGATTTGGGGACTTCATCCCCCTATATCTCCTGAATTAGTATCTGTGATATTGAGTTTCAAAAATTTATATTTCTAACTAGATAGCCAGTAGATTATTTTTTAAAGAATACTTCATGGAGATATAACTATATATAGTGAATTATGTGTGATGACCACCCTGACCAAGATATAGAACATTTTTATTATTCCAGAAAGTTCATCTTGCTCTTTTTCAGTCCATTCTCCTCAATACTCTGTGTTAGGCACAATTCTGACTTTTTTCAGCATACATTGGTTATGTCTGTCCTTGAGCCTCATCAAAATGGAACCCACAATAGATAATGTTTGCTTCTGTTTTCCTTCTCTCAGCATACTATTTTTGAAGCCAGGTAACTTTTAGGTACACTAGAATTTGAAAACCAAAGTTCTCTGAAGCAGAAATTGTCATAAGGAAGCCTGATGTTGGAACTCCTCTGTGATGGGATGGAATCTTTTCAGACTAACCCATTTTAAGGCTGTCTTGCATCTGACACAGATCTATTACATTAAATAGTCTGTTGTGCTCTTCTGCATTCATGATTTCACTCATGGAGGCCAAACTAGCTTAAGAAATCAACCACTGATTTTTGCCATCCTACTTTTCGCATTTCTAAAGTTATACTTATCTTCATTTTGAAATTCCTTAAGGAGGATTTTAATAATAGTACGACAGCTCATCAAAATTTACTAATATCTGTCTTTAAATAAAATAATCACAAGTGGCTAAATAACTCAGCATTCATCATATCTCCTCAGAGTCTTTTCAGCTTGATTTCCAGGGGATTTCACTCAAGTATTCTAAGTGGTTTCTCAGAATGGGGAGAATAACATAGCAGGAAAGCAAAGTTATAATTATCAGAGAAGCATGAAAATTATGATGGAAAACAGTTATTAGACCACCTAGGCTTCAGCCCTGCCAGGGAGATATTGGTCATTGTGGTAGGTTGCCGAGTTCAGTGCTTTAAACAATTTGGTTTCTGCTACTCTTTTGGCTGAGTCTTCTGCAATTGTATAATTGTTGCAGGATCAAAGTTTTACTGGGGATGTAACTTAACTTTTCCTTCTGAGTTGGAGAAATACACTACTGTGTTTCTCCTCTCTTCTCACACTACTACTACACTTCACTTCGGACATCAGATGTGTGGGTTTTCCACACATCAGCCAATTCTCCAATACCAGATGGGTGTCCTATAATTCAATTCAGTTCTGACACTATCTACCTGGATATAGCATCATATCCTACAAGTTAAAGGCTCAATCCCACAAGACTTCCCCAACTTCAGATACCAAGCATAAGTTCAAGTTGTACTGTACTTCTGACTGACAGGCTATATACACTAAGGTTCCTATAATCCCTTCCTTGAGTTTGATTATTTGTTAGAATGGCTCACAGAACTCAGGGGAACACTTACTTATATTTACTGGTTTATTATAAAAGATATAATAAATGATACAGGTAAACAGTGAGATGAAAAGATACATAGAGCAAGGTATGGAGGAGTCCTGAGCACAGCAGCTTCTGTCCCCCTGGAATTGGAGTGTGTCACCCTTCCAGCATGTGGATGTATTCATCAACCCAGAAGCTCTCCCAACTCTGTATTTTTTGGGTTTTTATGGAGGCTTCATCACATAGGCATGATTGATCATTAACTCAGTCTCCAGCCCCTCTCCCCTTCCCAGAGGATGAAAGGTGAGGCCACGAGTTCCAAGCTTCTAATCATGGCTTGGTCTCTAGTGATGAACCCCCATCCTGAAGCTATTCATGATCCCACCAAGAGTTGTCTCGTTAGAACAAAAGACATTATTATCACCCAGTAAATTCCAAGGAATTTAGGAGCTCTGTGTCAGAAACCAAAGTCAAGGAGACCAAATATTAGAACAAAAGATGCTCCTATTTACAAGGGATTTAGGAGCAATGTGCCAGATACAAGCAGCAGAGACCGTATTATTTATTTTCTATTATTTCACACCTTTTCTTTTCTTTTTTTTTTTTTTTTGTGGTACGTGGGTCTCTCACTGCCGTGGCCTCTCCCGTGGCGGAGCACAGGCTCCGGACACGCAGGCTCAGCGGCCATGGCTCACGGGCCCAGCCGCTCCGCGGCACGTGGAATCTTCCTGGACCAGGGCACAAACCCGCGTCTCCTGCATCGGCAGGCGGACTCCCAACCACTGCGCCACCAGGGAAGCCCTCACACCTTCTCTTACGTCTCCTCCTACATACCCAAATTATGTCAGCTTGCTTTTCATTAAATAATCACCTCTTAGCCTCTGATGTCAGAAGATTTGATGATGAAAGTTGTAAGTGAACTGTCTCACTTCCCTACTGCTATTATACCAAAAGACCTCTTTGATGAGTGGGTGGGGGAAAGCATATGAGATTAAATTAGATGAGGGATAATCTAGACAATGAGGGACATCTGCATAGCTGATGGGCAGCATGGGAACACTCATTACAAGGACTAGTGAGAGAGGGCCACTAAAGACAGTATTGACTAAAATGGATCGCATCAGGGGAATATGCTGGGGTAATTTGGAACCTTAAATACTGCCTTTTTTCACTTGCATCATTAACACTAAGAACTTTCTTTTTATAAACTTACCATCAATTTAGATTTTGTCTTGTTTAGTTTAGTTCCTTTCTTAAATTAGCTATCAGTGTGCAGAAAAATGTATAAACTATAGTTCAATTCATAGGTTTGTAAATTGTTCTTTCCTGAAGCAAATATTTATCCACACTGGATCTTTAACCCTATCATGTTCAAAACATATTAAATTTCACCAAGAGATGTATCAACTTGTGACTGTGGGACTATTAAAACGGTCAGTAAGAGGCTCACAGATTATGGTCACAGTTCTACAGTATGCTGTGGTTTCCACTCTCATTTATTGTGGGTGTAAAGGAATGAAAGCCACTATAATTATGGGTCACTCAAATGTCCTAGTAGCCCCATTACCTTCTGCTTCAAAGAAGAATAGCTCATTGAAAATGTTACTAATTCTGAGCTGAGGTCTTTTCCATCTCTTTGACCTTTGATGCTTTCCCATTGATTCAGCGTGAATTCTGTTTCATAGAGATGGAGATAAAATGCACATTTTCACTCTATGTTCCATTTTGTGCATCTCAGAGAAATGGACATTTTATAACTTTGAAGTTTCATGCTAAAAGATTAGGTATCAAAAAAAAGAAAAAAGGAGAAATATTTGATTCCCAGGAATCTTAAAATGGGTAAACTCTACAAAGTGATCTATAAAAACAGAACATTTGAATTGGGAACAAAAAAGATATGGGTCAGAATTGTGGCTTTGCTATCTGCACCTCATTTTCTTCGACTGTGAACTGGGGATAGTAATACTTGTTCTACCTGTTGCAGAGGTTTTGGCCTTTTTTGTGTGTTGGTGTGTGTGTGTGTGTGTGTATGTGTGTATGAGAAGGTCAAATGAGGTCATCTATGTGAATGCACCTTGTGTACTAAAAAGTACTACGGAAGTGTTACCTGTTGCTTTTACTGCTCCTGGTGCTGGTGCTGCTGATGATGGCAAGCATTCTGGCATACTGAGAGTCAGACAGACCGGAGTTCAAATCCAAGTTGCTCTTGTACTTATTGTGTGTCATATTTTTATGTCGTCGTTTCCTCATCTATAAAATAGCGTTAAAATTACTGTCTCTAACAAACTCACAAAAATGTAATTATTTAAATAATAGATAAAGTATATAGTTGTTAATAAATGCTAAACAGATAAGAGGTGACCAATAAGTATTACTTTTCTTTCTAATTCCTCTCCTCACCCCATGCACATATATACACACACACTCTAAACAACAAATTTGGGACTAGGGCAAGAGTCGGTAATTTATAGCCTGTGGCTAGATCTGGCCCACCGTCTATTTTAGTAAATAAAGTGTTATTTGAATACAACCACGCTCATTTGCTTACATAGTATCTATAGATGCTTCAGCAGTATAATGGTAGGTTTGACATTGCAACAGAAACTATATGGTCCACAAAGTCTAAAATATTTACAGGCCCATACAGCCTTTTACAGAAGAAATTTGCTTATCTCTGGTCTAAAGAAAGGTCTAGATCTAGTATTAAAAACATAAGAAGTGAATAGTCCTGTCACCTAGTGGTTACTTAAACTTGGGGGTGTCGATGGGCACAAACTTTTTGGTGTCAGGACCACTTTACAATTAAAAAAAACTTCTGTTTGTGTTGGCTATATGTTTATCATTCAAAATTAAAAACAATTTTAAAATTATTTGTATATTAATTTATTTAAAAATAGACAATACATTTATTACATATTAAAATAAATAACTTTTTTGAACAATAACTATTTTCCAAAGGAAAAAAATTGGGAAAAGATTAACATTGCTTTATGTTTTTGCAAATCTGTTCAATGCCTGGCTTAATTGAAGACTGTGGGAATCTTATATTGTGTCTGCATTCAATCTGTTCTAATATCACATGTATACAGCCCCTGCAAAATCCCATTGCACACTTATGGGAGAGAGAGTGCAAAAGGAAAAGAATGTCCTAGCATTATTATGAAAATAGTTTTGAGTTTGGGGACCCCCAATTGTTCCAGATTACACTTTGGGAACCATTTTTATATGGTGGTGTGTACATGAAGTTATAGTGGTGCAAAATCCAAACCAGGATAATAACCTATAACTCCTCAAAAAATAAAAATTAACTTATGCTTTTGATACCTGATCAACTTTACTCTGCTTCATAACAAATAATTTGTTCTGAATACAGATATATTTTGTTAAGCAAAAGACTGCATAAAATGTAATCATTAATCTGAAATCCCACATATAAAACCATATATTTTCTATTGATTTGCAATTAAAAAAATAAAGATAGATTCACATTTGCTAGCCTTAAAATACTTTTGCAGCTCTAATCCTGTGTCTTCCTTACTGAGGAGGTATACCATACTAGCCCAGAATCAGAGTTTTGGGAGGATCAATTTTTAAATATGGTTGCCTCTACTATTTCAAAGTCCCTGCTGTGAAAAGAAAGAAATATATAAAGTTTGATGTAAATAAAATTATCTTTAAAAATTAAGCTATAATATGTGCTCATTGTAGATGACTTAGAAGTATGCATGAACGAAACCAGAAACAAAAATATATCCTAAACCACCAGAAACAACTACCTTTTGAATTTTTCTAGTGTTATTATTTTAATTAGATACCTGTGATTCTATGTATCCAAAACTTAAAAACTGGTATTGCATTATTTTATTTTATTTTTTCCTAAGATATTCACTTTATTGAAAAACCCGCCATACTCTCTTTACAAAATCTCATTACAATAAATGTTCATTTGAAAATATTAATAATATACTACCTTTTAAAATATTTTGCTTAAAAATTATTTTGCTTAGAATCTAGAAAGATTACTTAGGAAAACATTATTTTTGCATATAAGGACAAAGTACTCCTTTTTTATTAGAGGTTAGAAAAATAAATGAAATTCTCCTTAAGATTTAAATAAGGTCAAATAAACTGGTATAAAATGCATAATTGCAATAAGTTGAATTTGACATTATTTCAGGCAGGAAAGACAGATAATGAAATGAACAATGTTGGGATTCTGATCAGCTGAACAGTGAAAATTTACTTTTTCAAAAATAGAGTGACTAATGGTAAAAAAAAGAAATAGAAAAGAGGATTTGACTTATAGCTGTTAAAGTCCCTCAGTCATCATACTTAGGATAATTAAGCTTAAAAATGACAGTGAACTCAGGAATTTTTACAAGATGCTATGACACATGATATGTATTACTGTATTATATATTATATGTACAATTTCATTATATGAAATTGTATGTACAGTTTTGAAAGTCTGCAGTTTCATAGTATCTCTAATTTTATCAGTATAGTCAACACATAGCAAAGTAATTATAATTATAGCATATGTTAATGAAAGCATATATTTACTGAATAAGTATGTTTCAGGAAAAACAGTCTTATTTCAAGAAAGCATATAGTTTATCTTATAAAATATTTTCTTTTCTGCCAGCTATGTATATCTTTTATAAAACGCATACAATAGCAGTAATGAATTAATAGTCCATCCTCATTAGTATCAACAAAAGTTAATTATCAAAGGAATATGAATTAATATAAATTTCTCAATGAAATTCCAAAGACTCTTTTTGCCTAAAAGACCATCCATTTTGTAACTGGACTAGATTTTGTGCTTCTACTGCGTATTGGAGCTATAAATATGAAAAAGAGAAGGAGGAACACATTTCAGAAGGAGGAACTCAAAAGAGTCAAATGTAAAGTGCAGGGAGCACTATTTCAACATAGATGGAATAGGATAGCCTAAACAAGTTGTGGTATGTGGAAGAGAATCTTTTCACACATGGATCTACTGATGCAAGTAAGCTTCCATCAAAAAGTGGCTTCCTTCTATGTATTTCACATGATGTAAATGTTATCATTTTTCCTTTCTTGTCCTACAAATCAGCTTTTCTTCCAGAGTTTTCTCTTTTCTGGAGAAGGAAAGTCCAGGAGAAGACATGTTTAATTGTTATAGTCATAAAAGTTATGTTCATTTGCTAAGGCTGCACCACGGTAAGAGACAAAGCCCTACCTTTTAGCAGTACGTCCACCAACTTCTTTTTCTCTCTGAAGAAATCATAGAGGAATGAAAGTGAGTGGTGGTATTCTGGGGGAAAACTTGAATCCTCTTTAATTCATGAAAGACTCAATTATTTGTAATTATGAGACTTTATTATCAGTAATACATTACTTGTGACACTTTTATCAGTGTGCCTCAACTCTGAAGGTTGAGACTTTCTGTTAAAAATGATACCATATTATTCCCATTCACTATGATTCATAATCCTCATAGACATTTATGGTTTCTCATTGTCCCATGCCTTGCACAACTAATTGTCAAGTCTAGCCAGTTCTTATTCTTTTGCAACGTATTTAGTATCTATCCTTTCATTATCATTTCCATTGCCACATCTTAATACAGATTTTTGCTATTTGTCATCTGGAAAAATCACAAAGTTTTCAAGCTATGACACATTGGGAGCTGAGCATATCTGTATGGATATTTTCCATTTTTATTGCAGTTGAATATCAATGTATCTCACAATGAGATCGCTCTTATTCTGTTACATAAAGGTTATATTTCAATCTGGACACTCTATTAAAGGAAAGTAATATAAAAATTGGAATAAATATTATAAAATTATTGAACAAAACTCAAGATTGATTTCTGATTAAAAACAAAACAAAAAAATTGCTTGAAAAGTAGAAATACCAGTATCCTTAATTAATATATCAAGCATTCCAATGAAATTTCTAAACAATGTCATATTTACTAAATTCATTACTATTAAATGAGCAGTAAACTAAGAATTAGTAATTAGCATTTGACACATTTCTGAGAATTCTGATCAATGCAGTCAAATTTAAAACAGAAATAAGTAATTACAAAGAAGTGATAGCTTTTATTGCTTATAGATATTACAGATATAAGGAACCTTAAAATGATCATGACTTCTGATCATAAAGTCTACCTTAAGAAAATACTACTAAGGAAAAAGGTATCAACGACAATGTTTTTTGAGATTAATTATCTTAAAAATTTCGAAAAACCTAAATGTTCAGCTATAGGGAAATGGTTTGTGAATATGACACATTTATTTTGACCGTGCATTAAACTTAATTTTTGAGGCATTTGTATCATTCAAAGGCTGTGCCTTAAGACACTGCTGAAACAAAGAAGTTTGTAATACTAAATATATAATATTATGGGAGCTATGTAGAGAAAATCAGAGAACAAAATTGAAGGAAAAGGACAGAATCTGAGTAGTGATTATCTTTGGACAGTAGATTCTTAGTTTCTTTTACTCTTTTTACAAATTTGAAAATTGCAAATTTATTACCATGAAAATACATTATTTTTATAATTAGAAAACATAAAATGAGTGCTAAATAAATCAGTTTAGAATTCACTTCCCGCAAGAAACCTTCCTTGATTAATCCCACTGGCATTGATCATTGCTTTATACTGTGCCCCAACACTTAATGTACCATATTAATTTGCATGTTTAAAAAAATCAATTTGTGAACATAATTATTTTATTTCCACTTGTATATAGTATAGTCTCCACACAGAATTATAAACTTGAGAATACGAGGAGCCACAGTGTATTTCCTACTATATTCTACAGTAATTCATGTGATACTTTTCACAGAGTGAATGTTAACTTACTGAAAACCTGATGAACTATTGGAAATGTAGTAATGTCTGACAAGAGGAATAAACATGCAATCCAATCCAACATTCTCTACAGTCTTCATTGCCACTAAACCCTAGTTGTTGAATTTTTAAAAATACATACACAAGATTTGAATATTATACTTTGTTAGCTGTATATTATCATTTCAAATCAAAATTATAAAAAGCTTATCCAACAATACTGTCCTTGTAAAAATTTTTAAGCTCTCATTTTCTGCCATTGCTATATTTCCTTTGCATTCATATATTTCTTAGTTCTGAGTTTTCATCAGAATTCATCTAAAGCATTTTAATATAAAATTAGATATTAAAGAGAAAATGGGTAACTGCTTCTAGTTTAGGTAGAAGTCATTACCAGTGCATTGCCTATTAACATATATGCACTGTTTCTTTGTGTCCCAGATGTTCAGGCATATGGGAATGAGAAACATCAATGAATTGGAGTCTCTTGATTCAGTTATTCTGGTGACAAACAATCTGTATTGCTCATTGATGACTGTGTTACCCTTGACAAAGTGACTGCAATTGTTACTTGCAGGTGTAGCTACACTTAATTTCTTTTTTTCACTTCTCACCCCATTGTATTTGTTATTCTGGATTAGAGAAGAAGCTAAGAAATATGCCACTAACTGCATGCACTCCCTACACTGTTTAGCTAAGGAATACTATTTGTGTTTCCTATTGAATACAGATGAAAAAACATGACACATTAAATGCAATAATTTAGTGAAGATCTGTACTCATTTCAGGGAACAGGGCTTTGATCAATAATTGTGAAGAACTCTTGAAAAAGGATAAGAAAACAGGCTCCAATGAAAGTAATATTTTCCCAGAAGCAAAGGAAAAAATGTAGATATATAATTTCAAATAGTATTTTAAGATTAGGCAATAGTAGATATGGAATTATTGTGAGTGATTGAAATCAGATTGATGTGAAAGTGAACAATGACCCAGAAATTCAGAAAATAAAAAGGAAAATAAGATAGGTGAATAATGGTTGCAATGCTAATTAAATTATGTTATTATCAGCTAGCTCAATCCAAAATTTGGAAGTAGTAGTTAGAGTGTACAGGTGACAATATAAAGGTACAGGTGACAATATAAAGGCAAATGTTTGGATACAGTTAAAAAAAAGAAACTAGTGAAAGCAGAGAATGAAAAATAGAATTGAACTTGCCTGGCTTGTTGTTATGAAAATTTTCTATATCTAGCACATATGCTCAAAAACAAAATATTAGGAATAGAGAGCAAATCTTGGTCATTCTAAATGTCAGTCAGCTATTAACTCTTTGGCTTTAGGCTATATTTCTACAAGCAGATTTTTGCTAAAATATGTGATTCACTACAAATACTATTTGTTTTTCAAAAATGTTTCTAGCCCAAAGGTTGAAAGTTTGAGGTACCTATCTCAAACACATCTGAAAAGAGCAGAAGAAAGCTTAGAATGATAAATGGATTACATTAGCAGAGGCAAATTCTAACAACAAAATGGAAAAGAATGCAAACAGAAAATCACAAAGAGGAACATTTAATTTTAACATTGAGGAAAAACTTTGAACATGAGTTCTGTTCAATTACACAGTAGTTCAATAAACATAGCAACACATATTTTTTTTCAACTGAGATAAAACGTCTCTCATTTGGATGTAATACCAGGAGAAGGATTAATATTTTGGAGGCATTGCAATAAATTAAAGCGTTTATTGGGTTCTGTTTGCAGTTGCTATGCATTGTTTTTGAAATGTGTATGATATGTGTATTTGGGCAAGATTTAGATGTCTAGTGTGAGGCTTGCGTATGATTTTTCAGCAATTGTTGCCAATACATAACTGGGAGAAAAAATGGTCTGCTGTCCTAGGTGAGCATGGGCACGTGGTATTTATGCAAATTAAGGAATTTGGACCATTTATATGTTCAGTTCAATTTAATTAGCATTTATTAACAATGTACTAATCTTGGGGAGGAGTGAAGTTAAGGGTGGATGATAGAGATAGATTTAAGTTTGGAAAGCCATACTGCTGACTATAAGGGCTGACAACACAAGTCAGAAAGACAAAGAATTTATTGAAATGCAAGGAAAATTTCTTGGAGAATTTGCATCAATTTTGAGTGGTACTTAGGGAGAGACAGGTTATTCTAGGAAGAAGAGGTAGCAAGGCATAGAGTAATTTCCTTCTTGCACAATATCAGGGAATCCTACAGTTTTATCAGCAGAAGCTACTTTTAATTTCCTTGCATCCTTGAGATCATCTGGGAGGATGTTGGTGGTAAGTAAGGCTGCTGCTGAGTGAAGACTTTGGCAGAGAAAGGAATTATCCATTCCAATAGATTATAATTATGCTACCTTTCCATTTGAAATGAGAATGATATTAACTCCAGGTCAGGTTTTCCAAGGGTTGAATCCTGCTTCTCCTGGCCTCTTACAGCTCCAGGTAGACACCTGTACACTCAACTACCTTCAGCATTAAGCTAGTCCCTGCCAAAGGCTGGAAGTGTTTGAGAAAACTGAACCAGACTTCAGGCAGATCTGGAAATAGGATTTCTGCTTTAAGTCCAGTATCAAAGTTCACAACGAATCATAGATTTCTCATGAACCAATTCCAGTGGATTTTCCCATTAATTATAATTAATTTTGCCTTGATTCCATATCAATACAATTCCCCTGCTTGATTTATATTACTGTCCCAAATGTTTTTGACTGATATGCTGATAAGTTGCCTCGTGCCTTTTGGTTACATATTCCAGTAGCTGGAGTCTGCCCTAAAATAAAATCACTTACATGGCCATGCTTGTCTGATACTATCTCTACATATCAAATAAATGTTTCAGTATCAATACCAGCTCAGTTCAAGCTTGAATTTGTTTTGCTTTGGATGACAGATCTGTAACGAAGTTGAATTCACCTTTCCTCAGTCTGGTTCAATGCTATCTTCTTTCTCTTACAGTTATCAAGATGCCAGTTTTCCTTGAGGCTAAGTCTGTTAGTATCACACTTGAAAACCTCATAAACTATATCTTAGTTTCTCCTTTCATAATATTCTTCGTTATGAAGAAATACATTCTAAACATTATTCCCATTCTAAGAACCTCAGCTGTGTCTTTGCAACAAAAATGAAGTGGAAACTTGCCAAGTGCTGTGATAGAAAAAGAAGGCAAAATCATTGCTCTGAATTATTCATAAAATCACAAAATTTAGGGATGAACACTAAACTAGAAAGCATTACTCAGTGCCCTGAAACTGAGAGATTTTTTTCTAGTTTCTCATGTAATTTGATATGTACTGCAATTCACATTCTTACTATTATAAATGTATGGATGGTTCTCTTTTAGTGAAAAGCACCCAATAGAATTATTAGACAAATAAGATGAGTTTTTCTCCTCTTCCCATCTCTGAAAGCAATTTTCACACTGACATGTCTACAAATGTGTGTTTTAATAGACCTAATCTCTCCACGATGCCATTTTCCCCCTGAATACCAGAATATATATTTATTCCTCTAGAATTATTTAGCTCTTACGTGCTGAGTACTATTTCCCTGGAGTTGCATTGCCCAAAGTAATGTGGACATTTTTCTCATATTAACTCTCACCTCATATGGTCCCTTGGTTTGCAACATTTTGCAGCTGTTTTTATTTCTTTTCCTCTCCTTGGAAATTCTTTGCAGTCAGGAGAAAAGGTGTTGATGTTTTTTCCTTATTCAGAAATTATGGTGGATGAAAAAATCTGATCAGGTGACTCCATTGCAGTCTGTCCCAACTTTTTACTAAGATAAACATGAGGGAACTGAAAAGGTGAGAGAACCCAGGCCATTGAAAATTTAGAATGTAAGACTACAACATGCCACAATTTGAGGAAAAGCATCAATAATTTAGTGAGAGACGTGGTGAATTTATGAAAAGCAGAAGTTAGAAGCAAAAATGCCTTGACTTCTTTTTGTGACAAAGAAAATACATCCTGAAAATAAATAGGAAAACTCTTTTATTTCACTTACAATTGTTTCTATGCCAGTAGGAAAACTGTATACATATATCTCTCTATTCTTTTGGTGCTGGTGTTGACATAGGAGAGGAACTTTCCCTCTTCACTAGTCCTCTAACCTCCATTTAACTGTACTCCACATTACTATATCAAGTAAAATCAAAACATTTTAACTGGAATAGACTGCTGACTCTCTAACCAGGATCTTGATCTAAGATGTAACAGAAGTAAAAGGATTATGTTTGCACCTGAGAAATGAATGTAAGAACTGTGAAGAAACCCTGGAGAGTCTGAAAGTCTTTGAGCCTAATGTCTAGAAGAAATGGCAGCTGGAGGCTGATGACCTCTCATCACCTTTACTATTTCTCACCTAACAATATTGCAATAAGCACCTAACTGGTCTCTCTGCTTCTAGCTTTGCACTACAGTTTCTACTCCTTAAAATAGGTAGAATAATCCTTTTAAAATATAAGGCAGATCATTTCACTCTTCTGCTTAAAAAAACTCTTCTTTCAATGGTTTCCCATTTTATCCAGAATAAAGTTCAAAGTCCTTGCCAAGCCTACAGATGCCTATAGGGTCCTGTCCTTCAGCTATCTCTCTGACAAAATTACCAGTCTCCCCACTGATCATCCTGTCAGTCACACCAGTGTCCTTGGTGTTATTTTGACACAAGCCAAGCATGATTTCACTTCAGAGTCTTTATCCTTACTGTTTTCTCTGTACATCTTACTGGATGCCTTGGGCATTCCATGTGGTTTACCTCCTTACTCCCCAGTTCTTTGCTGATATGCATTTTAATACAGAAATATTTACTAACTAAAATTGTACTCATTCTTAATTCCTCTTCTTTTTGGTATCCTTGCAGCATTTACCACTACTATTTACTAGTTTATTTGTCCTTTCCCACTAAAATGTAAGTTCAATACAATTTTTTTTATAGTGGTAAGAAACACATAGCATGAAATCTATCCTCTTAACAATTTTTTTTTTTTTTTTTTTTTGCGGTACGCGGGCCTCTCACTGTTGTGGCCTCTCCCGTTGCGGAGCACAGGCTCCGGACGCGCAGGCTCAGCGGCCATGTCTCACGGGCCCAGCCGCTCCGCGGCACGTGGGATCTTCCCGGACCGGGGCACGAACCCGTGTCCCCTGCATCGGCAGGCAGACTCTCAACCACTGCGCCACCAGGGAAGCCCTTAACAATTTTTAAGTGTACAAAACAGTATTGTCAACTATATGCACATTATTTTACAGCAGATCTCTAAAACTTTTTCATCTTCTTAAGTAAAACTAATTGAAAAGCAACTCCCCATTTCTCCTGCCTTCCCCTGGCAAATTTCATTTACTTTCTGCTTCTACGATTTGACTAACTTATATACCTCATATAAGTTGAATTGTGTAGAGTATGAAAGGATTTCCTTTGTCTGAATAATACTCCATTGTACAAATATAGCACATTTTCTTTATCCACTTCTGTCAATGGACATTTACGTTGTTTCTACCTCTTGGCTATTGTGAATAATGCTGCAATGAACATGGGAGTGTGAATATCTCTTTGAGATCCTATTTTCAATACTTGTGGTTACAGTTTTACATATTCTCATTAACATTTGTTATTTTCTGTTTCTCTGATAATGGCCATCCTCATAGGTTTTGATTTGCATTTCTCTGATGATTAGCGATGTTGAGCATCTTCATATATCTATGGTCGTTTGCAAGTCTTCTTTGGGAAGGTGTCTATTCAAGTTCTTTGTCTATGTTTAATTGTGTTACTTTTTAAAATTGATTTGTAGGAGTTCTTTATATATGTTGGATATTAACCTTTATATATGTTGGATATTAACCCCTTATCATATATGTGGTTTGCAAATATTTTCTCACATGCTCACATTTTCACTTTGTTGATTATTTACTTTTTGTTATACAGTAGCTTTTTATTTTGATATGTTATAGTAACATTTGTCTATTTTTGTTTTGTTGTTTGTACTTTTGATGTCATATCCAGAAATCTTTGTCAGGATCAATATTATGGAGCTTTTCGTCTGTTTTCATCTAGGTGTTTTATAGTTTCAGGTCCTATGTTTAGGTCATCAATCCATTTTGAATTGATTTTTATGTATGGTGTAAAATAAGTGTCCAATTTTTTTGTTTTGCATGTGAATATACAGTTTTCACAAACACCATTTGTTGAAAAAACTATCGTTTCTCCATTGTGTAGTCTTGGCACCCTCACTGAAGATCAGTTGACCATATATGAATGGGTTTATGTCTGAGCTCTCTATTCAGTTCCTTTGGTCTATATGTCTGTTTTTATGCAGCTAACATACTTCTTTGGTTACTGTAGTTTTGTAATATGTTCTCAAGTCAGTAAGTATGAGACCCCCAGATTTGTTCTTTCTCAGGAATATTTTGACTATTTAGGGTCCTTTGTGGTTCCATACGAATTTTATGATGAGTTTTCCTATTTCTGCAATAAATGCCATTGGAGTTTTGATAGGGATTGCATTGAATCTATAGATTGATTTAAATAGTATAGACATTTTAATGATAGTAAGTCTTCCAATCCGTGAAATGGGATGTCATTTCATTTATTTGTTTCTTCTTTAATTTCTTTCAGCAATGTTTTATGGGTTTCATTGTAAAAATCTTTCACCTCCTTGGTTAAGTTTATTATTGTGTTCTTTTTGATGCTACTGTAAATGAAATCATTTTCTTAATTTTCTTTTCCGATCATTCATTGTTAGTGTGTAGAAATGCAACTGGTTTTTGTATGTTGATTTTCTATTGTGTGACTTTGCTGAATTTGTTTGTTAGTTTTAACTTTTTTTGTGGAATCTCAGAGTTATCTACATATTAGATTATGTCATCTGCAAACAAAGATACTTTTACCTCTCCCTTTCTGATTTGGATGCCTTTTATTCCTTTTTCTTGCCCAATTGCTCTGGCTAGGACTTTCATTACTATGAGGAAGAGAAGTGGTGAAAGTGGGCATCCTTGTTTTGTTCCAGATTGTAGAGAAAACATTTTTAGTTTTTCTTGTTAGTATGATGTTACCTATTTGCTTTTCATATATAGAAAATTAAATTTATTATTTTGAGGTGATTTCCTTCTATTCCTACATTTTTTTTAAGTTTTTTTTTTTTTTTAAATCATGAAAGGGTCTTGAATTTTGTCAAATGCTTTTTCTGTGTCTTTTGAGATGGTCATCTGATTTTTATCCTTTATTCTGTTATTGTGGTGTATCACACTGATTTATTTTCATATGTTAGACCATTCTACAGCTTAAGGAAGAACCCTCCTTAGTTATGGCGTATGGTCCTTTTAATGTTCTGTCAAATTCAGTTTGCTAGTATTTTGTTGAGGATTTTACATCTATATCCATCAGGTATATTGGCTTTTAGTTTTATTTTCTTGTAGGATCTTTTACTTTGGTTTCAGGGTAATGCTTGCCTCATAAAATTAGCTTGGAACTGTTTTCTCCTCTTCAGTTTTTTTTGGAAAGAGATTGAGGAGAAATATCATTGATTCTTCTTTATTTCACAGATTTCTACAGTGAAACCATCTGGTTCTAGGGTTTTCTTTGTTGGGAGATTTCGGATTACTGATTCAATCTCCTTATTAGTTATAGATCTGTTAAGATGTTTTGTTTCTTCTTGGTTCAGTTTTGGTAGGTGATATGCTTCTAGGAATTCATCCATTTCTTCTATTCAATTTTTTGATGTATAATTGTTCATAGCAGTCTCATAACTTTTTATTTGTATTTTTATTCTTGTGGCATTAGTTGTAATGCCTTATCTTTCATTTCCAGTTTCATTTCTAGTTGAGTCTTCTCTCTTTTGTTCTTAGTCTACCTGAAAGTTTGTTAATTTTGTTGATCTTTTAGGAAAACATACTCTTTGTTTTCTTTGTTCTATTCTCTATTTCCTTTATTTCTTCTCTAATCTTTATTATATCCTTCTTTTTGCTAACATAGGCTTAGTTTGTTTTTGTTTCCTACTTACTTGAAGTGTAAACTTAGATTGTTTATTTGAGAGCTCTTTCTTTTATAATTTAGGTATTTATCACTATCAGCTTACCTCTTAGTACTGCTTTTGCTGCATCCCATAGACTTTGGAATACTGTTTTCATTTTCATTTTTCTCAGTATATTTTCTAATTTCCCTTTTGATTTCTTCTTTGATCCATTGAATGTTCAGGACTTTGTTGTTTATTTTCCATATATTAGTGAGTTTTCTAGTTTTTCTACTGCTGCTGAGTTTTAGTCTCATTCCATTGTGGTTGGAAAAGTTCTTGTTATATTTTGAATATTCTTAAATTTGTTAAGACTTGTTTTGTGACCTAAAATGTGATCTATCCTGGAGGATGTTCCCTGGACACTTGAAAGAATGTGTATTCTGCAACTGTTAGGTGGAATGTTTGTATATGTCTGTTAGGTTCTATATGTCTATTATAGTATTGTTCATGTCCTTTAGCTTCCTTATTCTTCTGTCTAAATGCTCTATACATTTTGAAAGTGGGTTTTTGAAATCTCCTATTATTACTGTGCTGCTGTCTGTCTCCCTTCTGTTCTGCCAAGGTTTCTTTAATATATTTGAGTGTACTAATGTTGGGTACATATATATTTATAATCTTTATATCTTCCTGGTTAATTGACCCTTTTATATCATATAATGTTCTTCTTTGTGTCTTGTGACAGTTTTTAGCTTAAAGTCTATTTTGTCTGATAAATATGGTTATCCCTGCTGTCTTTTGGTTACCATTTGCATAGAATATCTTTTCCATCTGTCTCCTTTCAGCCTATGTGTGTCCTTAAACCTATAATGAGTCCCTTGTAGACAGCACATAGTTGGATTTTTAAAAATTCATTATTCTTTGTCTTTAATTGGGGAGTTCATTCCATTTACTTTTAATGTGTTTACTGATAGAAAAGGACTTATTATTGTTATTTTGTTAATTGTTTTCTATCTTGTAGCCTTTTGTCCTCTTTTCCTTTCTTGCTGTCTTTCTTTGTGGCTCATTTATTTTTTTTGTAGTGACATGCTTTGATTTATTTCTTATTTTATTTTCTATAGGTATTTTCCTTGTGCTTAATGTGCAGTTTACATAAAACATCTTCGAGTTATAAAAGTCTATTTTAAGCTGATAACTTCGATTGCATACAAAAGGTCTGTTCTTCTACCTCTCCCCTCCTCACCCACTTTATGTTACTGATGTCACAAACTACATCTTCTTATTATGTGTATTTATTGATATATCTTTATAGCTATTTTTATACTTTTGTCTCTTTTCATAACAGAATGAAAAGTTATTTATATACCACTGTTACTGTATTAAAATATTTTGTATTTATTTATATATTTACCTTTAACAGTGAGCTTTATACTTTCATAAGCTTTCTCATGTTGATGTTAAGTGTTCTTTTGTTTCAACATAAAGGTCTCCCTTTAACATTTTTTGTAAGATTGGTCGAGTGGTGATTAACTCGTTCAACTTTTTTTTTTTATGAAAGTCTTTATTTTTCTTTTCTTTTCAAAGAGCAGGTTTTGCCTGATATGGTATTCTTGGCAGTTTTTTCCCCCTTATAACTTTGAATATATTATACAACTCCTTTCTGGCCAGCAAGCTTTTTGCTGAGAAATCCACTGTCTTGTGGAAGATTCCTGATATGTGGCAAGACACTTTTCTCCTGCTCCTTTAAAAATTCTTTTGTTTTTGACTTTGA
This sequence comes from Phocoena phocoena, assembly GCF_963924675.1. Taxonomy (NCBI): domain Eukaryota; kingdom Metazoa; phylum Chordata; class Mammalia; order Artiodactyla; family Phocoenidae; genus Phocoena; species Phocoena phocoena. Next base: position 89,746,146 of record NC_089220.1, on the reverse strand, counting down.
CAATTTGATCATAATGTATCTCTGGATTTCTTTGTTTTTTTCTTAATTGGATGTGTAGGACTTCTTGAGTCCGGATATTCATTTCCTTCTCCAGATTTGAGAATTTTTCAGCTGTTATTTCTTTAAATAAACTTTTTGCACCTTTCTTTTTCTCTTATTTTATGTGACTACCTTAATACATTTATTAGTCTGCTTGTAGTATCCTGTACATCCGTTAGTCTTTCTTCTCTCTTTTTCATTCTGTTTTCTTTTTGCTCCTCTGACTGGATAATTTCAAATGATCTATCTTTGAGTTTGCTGATTCTTTCTTCTGCTTGATTAAATCTGATGTCGAACCTTCTAATGAATTTTTTTCAATTCAGTTGCTATATTCTTCAGCTTCAAAATATATGTTTGGTTCTTTTTTATATTTTCTATCTGTATTGATATTCTCATTTTGTTTGTGCTTCATTTTCCTGAGTTCATTGAACACCTTTGTGACAGTTACTTTGAAATCTTTGTCAGATAATTCTTATACTCCGTTTCTTTAGGGTTAGTTTCTGGAGATACATTTTGTTCCTTTGGTTGGGTCCTATTTCCCTATTTCTTCAAGTGCCTTGCAACTTTGTGTTGGGATCAGACCATTTGAAACATCTGCCACTTCTTCAAGTCTTCATAGATTGTCTTTGTGTAAGACTTTCAACAGTCATCCTGGGTATAGATTCGGGGGAGCACGCAAACCGTTTCTGTGGATGCAATCTCTCTGTATTTGTGCATTTTAATTACAGATTAGAGAGATTTTCTGATTCATTTTGTCAGGGTCTTACAATCTCTTGCTTTCTCTGGTGTCTTTCCTGTATTACTGCAAGTTCTCTGGAGCTACTCTAAACTTCCTGGATTTCTTTTGTTCTCAGTGGCCCTTAGGCTTGTACAGTAGGCTGCATTGCATCAGTGCTCCTAGTTGGGTGTGACAGAAAGCAGTCCCTGGAGCAGCTCCCTAAAAAGCCTGAACATTGATTAAATTCATGCTCCATTATTCTCTTTCTCCCTTGAGGAATAAGCTGCTGACCTGTATCATCCTCTGTTTGCTGTACTATGGCCCTCTGGAGCAGTATAAAGCCATCCAACTCTTTTTTGTTTCCAGTGGCTGACAGGTATCTAGAGTATATCAGGTCTCATCAGTGCTCTTAGGCAAGACAGAAACCAGTCCCTGGGGTAGCTACTGGAAAAGCTGGGACAGTGGACACACAACCAACTTCCACTCAGAGAGAACCCAAGAGTTGGGAGTTTGTTTCCACTCATTCCACATTGAGTTGGTGGGGAGGGACCATGGAGAGTGAATTTTCCAAACTATCACCTTTATTCTCAGCAGCCCTCAACCTGATGCCCTTTCCTGTCAGTGTTCAGATTCAGACAAGACAGAAGCCGATCCCTTGGGTAGTCCCTCCAAAAATTCAGAATGCTGATTTAAGATCCACATTTCTCTTTCTCTACCCAAGGAGAAGCTGAGAGTTGGGAGTTTCCTCCCAGTTGTATTGCATCTTGCTGGGGGAAGGGACTATGGAAAATGGGTACGATAATTTTTCCTACCAACTTTGATATAGCTGGTTTTGCACTTACATGGGGTGCAGGATTGTCATAACTGGTTTCTGGATTTTTCACTAAGGGAATTGGTTAGTGTACTGTTGTCTCTGTGGAAGAAAGAAGGTCTGGGGTTTCTTATTCCTATTCCTATTTCCATTTTGCTGATGACTGGGACAGAATTTTTAACCTAGCCCTCCTCCAACTGTGGTTGGAGAACAGACTCTGACAGATAATAGGCGCCATGAAATATTTGTTGGGTGAATTCTTATTTATTATTGATTTTCTATCATTTAAAGTTTTTGTTATGGGAATTTTTTGATCACTATTGAATGCTCTTAAAACATCAATTCATCACTTTGTAAAGGAAGGAAATCAAGCATGTATTTTTGTTTTCCTGTTCAAACTGTATTTTGGGGTAACCAACAAACATTGGGAAGAAAATGTTCTTTTATGAATTATTTCCACTAATAAATGAAGAATAAATGAGAGAATTTACTATCCTTTTGTAATATCTTATAAAATAGTAGCTTAGGCAAGTTTCACACAAAAAAGCTTAAGCGATTAGGTAAGAGGTTGGAGAAATTTATTATGATGGAATATTACTGACATTAATTTCTTACTGAATGCGATTTTTGAAACTTTAGGACACTTGAATTTAAAAGGGATTGTAGTGTAATTTTTTCTCTTTTACAACATGTAAATAAAGATTCATGTAAAAACCAACTACTTACTGATTGGCTGTATGTTCTTTTGGTGAAAGACTATAAATTCTGCTTTTTGTATAAGATCTTCCCTACACTGTCAGAAGAAATCTTATTTCAGATAAATTCCATCTTTCAATTTTGACTTTGAACATCTTTCTTCATCATTTGTTTTATCAGGACCTTGTATATTTTTAATTTAAAATACATTGAATATCTACAGTCACTGGGTTAACTCAGGGACCTGGCTTATCCAGAAATACAACAGTTTCCTGGGTGAATGTAAGTTATACTTTCCTTTTTACCTCTAATATATAAATTCTAAAAATAAAGTTTGGGCAATTTGCTTGATTCCTGAATTTATGCAATGAATAATTTTACCAAAGTTAGCAGACATTCTTGGAACGTTTTAATATAATCAATAACTGGAGAAAGCTTTTAATATAATGTTAGCAATTTATTTAAACAAAGAGAATCTACCAAAATTATTACATTCTTTTTATGACTATATTTCACATTAAAGTCACTTAGTACTCTTCATTTGCAGCATTTTAGAAAATCTCTGTTAGTTTCTGATTTTCTATGTACATGAGTATTTATGTACATGATGTATAGGACACTGTAGTATTATGTAGACATGATAATTCAATATCTATTATCATACTTTATAACAATGAGCTTTTAAAAAATCTTTTTAATTTTTATCAAACTATACATTGGAAAAGTTAAAACATCTCAATTTACATTTTCATGATGATATACAAGTCTTTTCTTTCTTCCCCAGAATAACATGGGCAAAATCTGTACCTCATACATTGTGATTTTAATTGCTTAGGGCTCTTTCCATTTTGTGATGAATTTTAATTCTCTTTTGCTGAGCCTCATTTCAGTAACTTTTAAGCATTGTTTCCACCCAATTTTGTGCACTGTAGGACATACAATAACCTCCTGTCATAATAGTTTCTACTTTCTTTGAGGGACTAGCTCTGTTATGAAAATAAAATAGTCACATATTCTTTAAACTAAAGAAGAATTTTACAATCATTTTCAGTGTAGAGACTGAAAATGTAAGTTAATTCTAAGGGAAAGATTCCAGTTAGAAGGGAACCATTTGAAGATGGATATTTCAGGGTACAGCTATTATGTTGAAGTTGAATCTGGCTATGGCCCACATTAATTATGCCCCTTGAGTTTAAACAGAGTAACAGATCATACCTTTCAGAAAGGAAATCAAATCTGAAACATGATGGTGAAGTGTAGTCCTTAACCAAGATAATTTTGTGGAAGACACAGATTAATCTATAACAAATATTACTTGAAGTAATAAAATACCCTATTTTACTCTTCCAGAAAACATGCAATTAAGAAGTCTTCTGAATTTATACATACATACTTTTGTGTAAATCATATACAGAAAGTATCTGATTAACTTAGATATGTAAATTCTTTAAGTTCTAAAGTAGAATTATATTCACTTAAGAGAGAAGCTTGTGGTTAGTTTTTCTGACTTTTATTCTTTCCAGTTCATCATTAATTCTGTGGGTAGAATAATTTATAATGTGACTTCAATCATTGCATCCTTTGATCAGAAGCCTACAAATATTCTCAATTTTCTTCTTTTTATATTTAAATTCTTCTTCATTGCTTTAATCTTTCTCCTTTCCTTGGTCCCACAGTACTTAACTAAGTTTGGGTTTTTTGTTTTTGTTTTTTTTCTCACTTTTTCATCTCAGCTCCTAAGTGCATTGAATATTCTTTTCTTTCCTTCTTATTTGTTCTCCTTATGTCAAACCCGTGACTTCCCTGTTGTGTTCTCCTGGCCAAGAATGTTCTTTCTTCTCCATCCTGCCATATAACTATTAGTCATCCTTCATTGACTGGGTGAATTTTTTTTTCCCATTCTCATCTATTCCCTCCCTGATCACTATCCTTTCTGAATTTCTTCCGTACTTATAAACAGTCCCCTAAAAGGCAGCACTTAATGGTATACTCTTGTGATGTTACTTTAATATTTGTTTTTGTTTAAATTTTAGAATAAAAGTGAATAGGTAGGAATAAGCAGGCCATCAACAGCATTCTTTATTTGCCAGAAATTATTCTGAGTCACACTTAGCTTGTATTATTGCTGTAACTACATGATCTCAAAAGGCACTGAACATATCACTGAAGCACAGTTTTCCTTAGCATACCTAATGTACCTTTTTTCTTACCTAACATAATATTTTCACCACCAAAAAAACGTCCTTTGACAAAAGTCTGTTTCACTAGTATATATAGAAACTTGGCTTCCTCAGGAAGTGGGGAAACCAGGACACATAGATGGGTAATCCTCCTTTTGTTTATTCTTATATCCTCACTGCACAAAGTGTAGAATCTGCCTCTTTCCCTAATAGGTACCCATTACCACAACATGAAGGCAGGAAATAGTCATATGAATACAATAATGGCTGCAGTTTTTACCTGGTATTCCCCTTTTTTTTTTCTTTTTTAAATTGAAATAATATTTTATAAGTGATCATTATAAAAACTCAAACAGTCCAGAAATGGATTAAGTGTATAATAAAATATCCTTTTCTCCATAATTCCACATGCCACATTTGTTTCTCTATCTCTTAGAAATCACTGGTAAAGATTTAGATTATATCATATATACGTGTGTGTGTGAGTATATGTATATATATATAAATACCATTTATGATTTGTAGTTCCTGATATTTCATTCAAAAATGCATTGAACATCTTACCATTATTTAAAAATGTCTGTAAAGTGTTATTTTTTACCTGTATTTAAATAAGTCATAATTGGTTAAAATTTAGGGCATTTCCATTTTTTCCATTTTATAAACATATTGGTTTTCATACTTGTTCAATTATTTAATAGGATCCAAAATGAGAAGGGGAGTTGAGAATTTTCAGATGTTTCTCAGGACCACTCCTTTAGCATGCTTTTGGAAATGTAGGTCCTCTTAGGTTTAATCAATGACAGGGACATGACTAGCGTTTATTAAGTAGAGCTTAGAGATGCTATGCATCCTGCATTGGGCCAGACAGTCCTAGACAAGGAAGAATTATTTAGTCTGAAGATGCAGGTGTAACCCTTGGAGAAACATGGCAGCAGGAAGTATTTCACTATCTGCTTTAAGAAATTTTTCAATAAATATATATTACTCATAATCTGCAAAACAATATATTCCCATTTAAAATATTTAATTATCTCCCACACCAACCAATAAAATTTTAATGCAAATAAAAGGAGGGTGTTTTTTTGAAAAGTAAATACATTAGACCCCCCCCAAAAAAGAGAAAGAATATAAATATATAGATCAAGAAGAAAGAGAAACTGGATGATTTGAACTGTTCCAAACAATACCGTATATAAATATTGGCCAACATATTGAAAGTGTATATGAAGAGGTTAAATTTTAGAAAAACTGTAAAAAAAAGCTGAATCGAGAGGAATGAAAATATTTTGAATATACCAACAAAATAGGAGAAATGGAAAAGATGTAAAGTCATACCACCCAAAAAGCTTAAGGCCCACATGATTTCTCAAGCAGGCCCTATTAAAATTAATGGAAAAGTTAATTCCTGTGTTGTTTAAGATGTTCTTCCTATTAAGTGAGAGCACAGGAAATATAGCTCTGCCTTTCATTGTGTGTGTGTGTGTGTGTGTGTGTGTGTGTGTGTGTGTGTGTGTGTATTCTAAAATTGATTTCTTTTTTATTTGATTTTCATAGAAATATGCATAGCTAATTGGAGAAAATGTTTCCCTTTAATTTGATTACAGGATCTCACAAATTCCCTTTATATTCTTTTTTCTTTCTTTCTTTCTTTCTTTTTCTTTCTTTCTTTCTTTCCTTCTTTCTTTCTTTCCTTCTTTCTTTCTTCCTTTCTTTCTTTCTTTCTTTCTTTCTTTCTTTCTTTCTTTCTTTCTTTCTTTCTTTCTTTCTTTCCTTTCTTTCCTTTCTTTCTTTCTTATTTTTTTGCAGTACGTGGGCCTCTCACTGTTGTGGCCTCTCCTGTTGCGGAGCACAGGCTCCGGACGCGCAGGCTCAGCGGCCATGGCTCACGGGCCTAGCTGCTCCGTGGCATGTCAGATCTTCCCAGACTGGGGCACGAACCCGTGTCCCCTGCATTGGCAGGTGGACTCTCAACCACTGCGCCACCAGGGAGGCCCCATATTTTCTTTTTTATTTTTAATTAAAAAAAATTTTTTTAAAACTTTAACACATTTCTGTCACCTTTCACCCCTTGCCTCTGATAACAAGCTATCTGTTACTTTTATCTGTATCTATAGGTTTGTCATTTTTGTTTGTGTGTCTTTTTTTTTTAAGATTTCACATATAGGAGAGATCATACTGTATTTGTCTTTCTGTGTCTGACTTATTTCATTTAGCATAATGCCCTCAAAGTCCATCCATGTTATCTATATTACAAGATTTCATTCTTTTTTATGGGTCAATAATACTCATATATTTAATACTGTTGAACAATATTATATCCTGAATAATATTCCTGAATAGGCTGAAATGTATATATTTCAATTAGGTTATTTCCATATCTGGGCTATTGTAAATAATGCTGCAGTGAACAAGGGGATGCGTATGTCTTTTTTAGTCTTTTTTTTTCAACATCTTTACTGGAGTATAATTGCTCTACAATGGTGCATTACCTTCTGCTGTATAACAAAGTGAATCAGATATACATATACATATATCCCCATATCACCTCCCTCTTGCGTCTCCCTCCCACCCTCCCCATTCCACCCCTCTAGGTGGTCACAAAGCTCTAGGCTGAACTCCCGGTGCTATGCGGCTGCTAACCACCAGCCATCCACTCTACATTTGGTAGTGTACATATGTCCATGCCACTCTCTCACCTTGTCCCACCCCACACCTCCCCCTCCCCGTGTCCTCAAGTCCATTCTCCGTGTCTATGTATTTTTCCTGTCCTGCCCCTAGGTTCTTCAGAACTTTTTTTGGTTGTGTTTTAAATTCCATATATATGTGTAAGCATATGGTATTTGTTTTTCTCTTTCTGACTTACTTCACTCTGTATGACAGACTCTAGGTCCATCCACCTCACTACAAATAACTCAATTTCATTTCTTTTTATGACTAATATTCCATTGTGTATATGTGCCACAACTGTATCCAGTCATCTGTTGATAGACAGATGGACAGGTTGCTTCCATGTCCTGGCTATTGTAAATAGAGCTGCAGTGAATATTGTGGTACGTGACTCTTTTTGAATTATGGTTTTCCCCGAGTATATACACAATAGTGGGATTACAGGGTTGTACGGTAGTTCTATTTTTAGTTTTTTAAGGAACCTCCATACTGTTCTCCGTAGTGGCTGTCTCAATTTACATGCCCACCAACAGTGTGAGGGGGTTCCCTTTCTCCACACCCACCCCAGCATTTACTGTTCGTAGACTTTTTGAGGAAGGCCGTTCTGATCAGTGTGAGGTGATACCTAACTGTAGTTTTGATTTGCATTTCTCTAATGATTAGTGATGTTGAGTATACTTTCATGTGTTTTTTGGCAATCTGTATATCTTCCTTGGAGAAATGTCTATTTAGATCTTCTGCCCATTTTTGGATTGGGTTGTTTGTTTTTTTGATATTGAGCTGCTTGTAAAATTTGGAGACTAATCCTTTGTCAGTTGCTTCATTTGCAGATATTTTCTGTAGCTTTGTAGTATAGTCTGAAGTCAGGGAGCCTGATTCCTACAGCTCCGTTTTTCGTTCTCAAGATTGCTTTGGCTATTCGGGGTCTTTTGTGTTTCCATACAAATTGTGAAATTTTTTGTTCTAGTTCTGTGAAAAATGCCATTGGTAGTTTGATAGGGATTGCATTGAATCTGTAGATTGCTTTGGGTACTATAGTCATTTTCACAATGTTGATTCTTCCAATCCAAGAACATGGTATATCTCTACATCTGTTTGTATCATCTTAATTTCTTTCATCAGTGTCTTATAGTTTTCTGCATACAGGTCTTTTGTCTCCTTAGGTAGGTTTATTCTTAGGTATTTTATTCTTTTTGTTGCAGTGGTAAATGGGAGTGTTTCCTTAATTTTTCTTTCAGATTTTTCTTCATTAGTGTATAGGAATGCAAGAGATATCCATGCCTTAATTTTGTATCCTGCCGCTTTGCCAAATTCATTGATTAGGTCTAGTAGTTTTCTGGTAGCATCTTTAGAATTTTCTATGTATAGTATCATCTCATCTGCAAACAGTGACAGCTTTACTTCTTTTCTGATTTGGATTCCTTCTATCTCTTTTTCATCTCTGATTGCTGTGGCTAAAACTTCCAAAACTATGCCGAATAATAGTGGTGAGACTGGGCAACCTTGTCTTTTTCCTGATCTTAGTGGAAATGGTTTCAGTTGTTCACATTGAGAATGATGTTCACTGTGGGTTTGTATATATGGCCTTTATTTATTGAGGTAAGTTCCCTCTGTGCTTACTTTCTGAGGGTTTTTATCATAAACGGGTGTTGAATTTTGTTGAAAGCTTTTTCTGCATCTATTGAGATGATCATATGGTTTTTATCCTTCAGTTTGTTAATATGGTGTATCACATTGATTGATTTGCGTATATTGAAGAATCCTTGCATTCTAGGGATAAAACTCACTTGATCATGGTTTATCATCCTTTTAACGTGCTATTGGATTCTGTTTGCTCGTATTTTGCTGAGGATTTTCACATCTATGTTCATCAGTGATATTGGCTTGTGTTTTTCTTTTATTGTGACATCTTTGTCTGGTTTTGATATCAGGGTGATGGTGGCTTTGTAGAATGAGTTTGGAGTGTTCCTCCCTCTGCAATATTTTAGAAGAGTTTGATAAGGATAGGTGTTAGCTCTTCTCTAAATGTTTTATAGAATTCACCTGTGAAGCCATCTGGTCCTGAGCTTTTGTTTGTTGGAAGATTTTTAGTCACAGTTTCAACTTCAGTGCTTGTGACTGATCTCTTTATATTTTCTACTTCTTCGTGGTTCAGGTTCCGGAGGTTGTGCTTTTCTAAGAATTTGTCCATTTCTTTCAGGTTGTCCATTTTATTGGCATATAGTTGCCAGCAGTAATCTCTCATGATCCTTTGTATATCTGCAGTGCCAGTTGTTACTTCTCCTTTTTCATTTCTAATTCTATTGATTTGAGTCTTTACCTTTTTCTCTTGATGAGTCTGCCTAATGGTTTATCAATTTTGTTTATCTTCTCAAAGAACCAGCTTTTAGTTTTGATCTTTGCTATCGCTTCTTTCATTTCTTTTTCATTTATTTCTGATCTGATCTTTTATGATTTCTTTCCTTCTGCTAAACTTGGGGCTTTTTTGTTCTTATTTCTCTAATAGCTTTAGGTGTAAGGTTGGATTGTTTATTTGAGGTGTTTCTTGTTTCTTGAGGTAGGATAGTATTGCTATAGACTTCCCTCTTAGAATTGCTTTTGCTGCATCCCATAGGTTTTGGGTCATCATGTTTTCTTTGTCATTTGTTTCTAGGTATTTTTTTATTTCCTCTTTGATTTCTTCAGTGATCCATTGGTTATTTAGTATCATGTTGTTTAACCTCCATGGGTCTGTATTTTTTACAGCTGTTTTTTTTTTTCTTGTAATTGATATCTAGTCTTATAGCATTGTGGTCAGAAAGATACTTTATATGATTTCAATTTTCTTAAATTTACCAAGGCTTGATTTGTGACCCAAGATATGATCTATCCTGGAGAATGTTCCATGAGCACTTAAGAAGAAAATGTATTCTGTTGTTTTTGGATGTGATGTCCTATAAATATCAGTTAAGTCCATCTTGCTTAGTGTGTCATTTAAAGTTTGTGTTTCCTTATTTATTTTCATTTTGGATGATCTGTCCATTCGTGAAAATAAGTCCCCTTCTATTATGGTGTTACTGTCAATTTCCCTTTTTACAGCTGTTAGCATTTGCCTTATGTATTGAGGTGCTCCTATGTTGGGTGCATAAATGTTTACAATTGTTATATCTTCTTCTTGGATTGATCCCTTGATCATTATGTAGTGTCCTTCTTTGTCTTTTGTAATAGACTTCATTTTAAAGTATATTTTGTCTGATATGAGAATTGCTACTCTAGCTTCCTTTGATTTCCATTTGCATGAAATATCTTTTTCTATCCCCTCACTTTCAGTCTGTATGCCTCCCTAAGTCTGAAGTGCATCTCTTGTAGACAGCATATATATGGGCTTTGTTTTTGTATCCATTCAGCCAGTCTGTGTCTTTTGGTTGGACCATTTAATCCATTTACATTTAAGGTAATTATTGATATGTATGTCCCTATTACCATTTTCTAAATTGTTTTGGGTTTGTTATTGTAGGGCTTTTCCTTCTCTTGTGTTTCCTGCCTAGAGAAGTTCCTTTAGCATTTGTTGTAAAGCCGGTTTGGTGGTGCTGAATTCTCTTAGCTTTTGCTTGTCTGTAAAGGGTTTAATTTCTCCATGGAATCTGAATGAGATCCTTGCTGGGTAGAGTAAACTTGGTTGTAGGTTTTCCCCTTTCATCACTTTAAATATGTCCTGCCACACCCTGCTGGCTTACAGTGTTTCTGCTGAAAGATCAGCTGTTAACCTTATGTGGATTCCCTTGTATTTTATTTGTTGTTTTTCCCTTGCTGCTTTTAATATTTTTTCTTTGTATGTAATATTTGATAGTTTGATTAATATGTGCCATGGAGTGTTTTTCTTTGGTTTTATCCTGTATGGGACTCTGTGCTTCCTGGACTTGGTCGACTATTTCCTTTCCCATATTAGGGAAGTTTTCAATTATAATGTCTTCAACTATTTCTTAGTCCCTCTCTTTTTCTCTTCTTCTTCTGGGGCCCCTATAATTTGAAAGTTTGTGCGTTTAATGTTGTCCCAGAGGTCTCTGAGACTGTCCTCAATTCTTTTCATTCTTTTTTCTGTATTCTGCTCTGTGGTGGTCATTTCCACTATTTTATCTTCCAGGTCACTTATCCGTTCTTCTACCTCAGTTATTCTGCTTTGATTCCTTCTAGAGAGTTTTAAATTTCATTTATTGTGTTGTTCATCATTATTTGCTCTTTAGTTCTTCTAGGTCCTTGTTAAACGTTTCTTGTATTTTCTCCATTCTATTTCCAAGATTTTGCATAATGTTTACTATCATTACTCTGAATTCTTTTTCAGGTAGACTACCTGTTTCCTCTTCATTGTCGTGGTCTGGTTGGTTTATACCTTGCTCCTTCATCTGCTGTGTATCTCTGTCTTCTCATTTTGCTTAACCTCCTGGGTTTGGGGTCTCCTTTTCACAGCCTGCAAGTTCATAGTTGCCATTGTTTTTGGTGTCTGCCCCCAGTGGGTAAGGTTGGTTCAGTGGGTTATGTAGGCTTCCCGGTGGAGGGGACACACGCCTGTGTTCTGGTGGATGAGGCTGGATCTTGCCTTTCTGGAGGGCAGGACCATGTCCAGTGGTGTTTTGGGGTGTCTGTGAACTTATTATGATTTTAAGTAGCCTCTCTGCTAATGGGTGGGGCTGTGTTCCTGTCTTGCTAGGCGTTTGGCATGGCATTTCCAGTGCTGTGGCTTGCTGGTCGTTGAGTGGAGCTGGGTCTTAGTGTTGAGACGAAGATCTCTGGGAGAGCTCTCGCTGATTGATATTACGTGGGACCAGGAGGTCTCTGATGGACCAACATCCTGCACTTGGTTCTCCCATCTCAGAGGCTCAGGCCTGATACCTGCCCGGAGTACCAAGACCCTATCAACCACACGGCTCAGAAGAAAAGGGAGAAAAAAAAAGAAAGGAAAAATAAAAATGAAATAAAATAAAGTTATTAAAATAAGAAAATGTAATAAAAAAGTTTAAAAGTACTGAAAAACAAAAAGAAGAGAGAACCAAACCAATAAACAAATCCACCAATGATAACAAGCGCTATAAACTATACTAAAAAAAACAAACGGAGAGACAGAGCCCTAGGACAAATGGTAAAAGCAAACCTATACAGACAAAATCACACAAAGAGCATACACATACACACTCAGAAAAAGAGAAAAAGGAAAATATATATATAGAAAGGAAGAGAGCAACAAAATCAGTAAACAAATCTACCAGTGATAATAAGCTCTAAATATTAAACTAAGATAAACATAAAACCAGAAACAGATTAGGTACAGAAAGCAAACCTGAAGTCTACAGTTGCTTCCAAAGTCCACCGCCTCAATTTTGGGATGATTCGTTGTCTATTCAGATATTCCACAGATGCAGCATACATCAAGTCGCTTGTGGGGATTTAATCTGCTGCTTCTGAGGCTGCGTGGAAAAATTTCCTTTTCTCTTCTTTGTTCGCACAGCTCTTGGGGTTCAACTTTGGATTTACCCCCACCTCTGCATGTAGGTCACCCTCTGGCGTCTGTTCTTCGCCCAGAGAGGAGGGGGTTAAAGAAGCGGCTGATTAGGGGGCTCTGGCTTACTCAGGCTGCGGGAAGGGAAGGGTACGGAATGTGGGGTGAGCCTGAGGCAGCAGCGGCTGGCCTGACATTGCAACAGCCTGAGGCTTTCTGTGTGTTCTCCCTGGGAAGTTGTCCCTTGATCACAGGACCCTGGCAGTGTCGGGTTGCACAGTCTCCTGGGAGGGGAGGTATGGATAGTGACCTGTGCTTGCACACAGGCTTCTTGGTGGCTGCAGCAGCAGCCTTAGCGTTTCATGCCCGTCTCTGGTGTTTGCGCTTATAGCCGCAGCTCTCGCCTGTCTCTGGAGCTCGTTTAGGCGGTGCTCTGCCTTCTCTGGGTGGACAGGGAAGGATTCTTCTGCCCTCGCACACCTTGAAACAATGGTCTCTTGGCACTTAGGCAGTTCCAGACTTTTTCCGGGACTACCTCCCTGTTAGCTGTGGCGCATGAGCCGCATTTAGGCTATGTTCACGCAGCCAACCCCAGTCCTCTCCCTGGGATCTGACCTCTGGAGCCCGAGCCTCAGCTCCCAGCTCCCACCTGCCCCGGTGGCTGAGCAGACAAAACTCTCAGGGTGGTTAGTGCTGGTTGGAACCGATCCTATGTGCGGGAATCTCTCTGCTTTGCCGTGTGCACCCCTGTTGCTGCGCTCTCCTCCATGGCTCCAAAGCTTCCCCCGCCCACCCCCCGTCTCCACGAGTGAAGGGGCTTCCTAGTGTGTGGAAACTTTTCTTTTCCTCCTTCACAGCTCCCACCCAGAGGTGCAGGTCCCATCCTTATTCTTTTGTTTCTGTTTTTCCTTTTGCCCTACCCAGGTACGTAGGGAGTTTTTTGCCTTTCGGAAGTCTGAGGTCTTCCCCCAGCATTCAGTAGGTGTTCTGTAGGAGCTGTTCTACATGTAGATGTATTTTTGATGTATTTGTGGGGAGGAAAGTGATCTCCATGTCTTACTTCTCCGCCATCTTGAAGGTCCTCCGCATATGTCTTTTTGAGTTAGTGTTTTTGTGTTTTTGGATAAATACTCAGAAGTGACATCACTGGAACATATGGTAGTTCTATTTTTAACTTTTTGAGGACCCTCCATACTGTTTCCCGTAGTGACTGCACCAATTTACATTCCCACCAGCAGTGCACAATGGTTCCCTTTTCTCCACATTCTTGCCAACGCTTGATTTCTTGTCTTTGTGGTAGTAGCCATTCTAACAGGTATGAGGTGATATCACATTGTGGTTTTGATTTGCATTTTCCTGATGATTAATGATGTTGAGCATGTTTTCATGTACCTGTTGGACATCTGTATGTCTTTTTTAGAAAAATGTGTATTCAGATTTTCTGCT